>NC_089251.1:15271424-15591809 GCF_963930625.1 Muntiacus reevesi
CAACACCAAAATTCAAAAGCATCAATTCTTCGGTGCTTAGACTTTTTTATAGTCCAACTCTCACATCCATACATGACTATTGGAAAAACCATAGCTTTGAGTAGACAGACCTTTGTGGACAAAATAATGTCTCTACTTTTTAATAAGCTGTCTGGGTTGGTCATAGCTTTTCTTCTAAGGAACAAGCGTCTTTTAATTTCATGGCTGCAATCATCATGTGCAGCACTTTTGGAGCCCAGAAAAATAAAATCTGTCACTGTTTCCACTGTTACCCCATCTATGTGGCATGAAGTGATGGGATCAGATGACATGATCTTAGTTTTCTGAATGTTGAGCTTAAGTCATCTTTTTCACTCTCCTCTTTCACTTTTATTAAGAGGCTCTTTAGCTCTTCTTCGTTTTCTGCCATAAGGGTGGTGTCATCTGCATATCTGAGGTTATTGATATTTCTCCAGCAATCTTGATTCCAGCTTGTGTTTCATCCACCCTGGCATTTCACATGATGTACACTGCATATAAGTTAAATAAACAGGGTGACAATATACAGCTTTGACATACCCCTTTCCTGATTTGGAACCAGTCTATTGTTCGATGTCGAGCTCTAACTGTTGCTTCTTGACCTGCCTACAGATTTCTCAGGAGGCAGGCAAGGTGGTCTGATATTCCCATCTCTTTCAGAATTTTCCACAGTTTGTTGTGATCCACACAGTCAAAGGCTTTGGCATAGTCAATAAAGCAGAAATAGATGTTTTTTTGGAACTCTTGCTTTTTCGATGATCCAATGGATATTTCCAGTTTCTCTGGTTTCTCTGCCTTTTCTAACTCTCCTGCCCAGAGTCAACGTGGAATAAATGGAAAGATGAACTTGAGAATCTTGAGGTTAGCCCAGGTTTCCTCCCTGCCTATATTTTGACTTGGACCGGGCACCTACCGTCTCAGTGACTGAGTTTGCTCATCCCTAATGGGTGTGATGACTGCCTTGACAGTTACTTGTAGAGTCACAGACTAGGCACGGGATACATCTAGAAGTTGGCCCATGGAGCCGCTGGTACTTAGCAGGCCTTAGCAAGCAGCAGCTACTGAAGATCTTAAATCCAGAATCTATTCTCTGTTGGAAACTTCTTAAGGTCTGTTTCCTTCCTGTCGGAAGCCCCACCTTCCCACCCCCTCGCAGCCCAGACAAATGAGTCTTCCACTCTTTAGGATGTCAGATGCTTCCCTTGGGATTAGAGAAGAACCTAGAGGCCAAAACTGACACAGATGGACGAGGAGGTGAGTAAGGCAGAGGTCATCCAGGTGAGCTGTGCTCTGGGACGGAGGCCCAGCAGCTCAAGTGGGAGCAGGAGGGCAGGTCCCAGGGTGAGTGCCGGGGAGAAGGGCAGCCCCGCAGGAGGGAAAGGACTGGAGGACATCTGTCTGTTTCATGGATTTGCACCAGGCAGCTTTATTCCACATGGGCCCTGCCAGCATTAATGTTGTTGCTTCAGTCACTAAATGATGTCCCACCTTTTGTGACCCCAGGGACTCTAGCCCACCAAATCCATAAGATTTCCCAGGGAAAAATACTGGAGTGGGTAGTCATTTCCTTCTCCAGGGCATCTCTGCAACTCAGGGATCGAACCCACATCTCCTGCTTGGCAGGAGGATTCTTTACCACTAAGCCACCAAGGAGGCCTGCCAGCATTTGTAGAAACTAGTATTTGAGAGGAAGTTTCAAAATTCAAATGATTTTCTGTGAAGGACTTGAAACTATGATTGGTTTAATGATCACAGACATCCAACTAGGAGGGACGTCAAAACTCTTTCTTGACCCTCACATTTTGTAGAAGAGATAGCCAAGCCCCAAGAAGGGAGTGAGGCTTAGCAGGCTGTGAGGGACACAGAACTGGCCAGCAGGATACATGAACTGCAAGTAACATTTTAATTAGGAATAAAGATCATTCAAATGTTTCATCCACCACTTCAAAATGAGGACCCAGGAAATGCCCCGGCAGTCCCGTAGTCAGGACTTGCGCGTTCACTGCGGAGGGTGCAGGTTTAAGTCCCTGGTCAGGGAAGTAAGATCCCACGAGCACAAGGTGCAGATGAAAAAGTTTTTTAATAAAAAAAAAAAATTTTTTTTTTAAGTGAGGAACAAGAATAGACTTTCCACTTTCAGTTGAGAAAAATGGTTTCTCAACTGAAATCCTATTTATAAGAATAGTATATAGGGAAAAACACATAGAATAAGCTTAGCCCTACTTAACTCACAGGATACACAGAAGCTTTCAAGAGCAAGGCTGTGTTTCATCTTCCAGCATCTTCCAGTGCTGAAGGCTACCATCACATCAAATGAGCTTCCTCCATTCAGGCTGGGAACGTCAAGGCCAGGGACTACTTAATTCCAGATCCAAATGAAGTACATGGCTTCACATTTTGACTCTGGCCATAAGGAAAGCTTTTCCCTTAAAATCAGAAATCATGATTTTTCAGGTTAGCAGGTTGAGAAGAGTAAACAAAGAAGGTGGAAAAGCAAGCAAAAGGAGGAGAGAGGAGGAGAGAAGGGATGGAGAGTGAGAAGGAAAAGAAAAGTGGGGACTTCCCTGGTGGTCCAGTGGCTAAGACTCTGAGCTCCCAGTGCAGGGGGCCCAGGTTCGATCCCTGGTCAGGGAGCTAGATCCCACATGCTACAACTAAGACCCAGAGCAGCCAAATAAATAAATAAAATTAAAAAAAAAAGAAAGAAAGAAAGAAAAGTGAAGAGAGGGAGGCAAGTTTTAGGAACTTAAAGTAGCCACGACATTCCTGGATGTAATTTTTAAAATGTCATTTTCACCCCAAAAAAATATTTCAAGGCCAAAACTCCTGAGAGCTCACAGAGGTCTTGTTTTCATGACACACACACAGTACTGCTTCATTCAGGAATTATGAATCCTTGCTCCTATGGATGAAATGTTTCAATCTGGAATTTCATCAGAGATGCTCCAATTTCAGAAGAATTTAGGGACATCACAGCAGACTCTTGAAGGAACTTCCCGAGCTTCCCTGGGTCAGCCCCTTTGTCAGAGGCTCCGATTTCCTGCACTTTTCTGTCCTGCTGACCTTAACCCCAGTTGCTTCTTCATCACTATTCGCTAGAGGCCATCGCCTTGTAACTCAGCCTAGACTGACTGCCTTTCTCAATGGCTGTGATCTATACCTGTCATTGGCTTCTCTACTCTATGTCTCTCCAACAGATTAAAAAAAAAAAAAATACAACAAAAAACACTCTGGTCTACGCAGGGCTATTGAACAAGAAAACTCCCTTTACTTTCTGCAGCATGAAGGAAACACTGATTGTACCAGGCATCCGGAATGCAGAGAGGGAACGGTGGTAGGGTGGGATGGTGGAGGGGTCTGGATGAAGGGGATTCAGCCCAGGGCCCCAGCTGAGGGGTGTCAGAGATGGAGAGCTGGAAGAGAGAGGAGATTCTACACACACGCAAGTGGAAGGTCTTCAAACAGAATCTGGACTTGCATCTGGACTTCTTGAGGGTTAATCCTATTTAACGAACACATCCAATAAGGGGGTGCGTTAGTCTCTCAGTCATCTCTGACTCTTTGCAGCCCTCAAGGCTCCTCTGTCCATGGAATTCTCCAGGCAAGAAAACTGGAGTGTATTGTCATTTCCTTCTCCAAACCCATTTAATAAGAGAAATCATCTTGAAGTCTGCTAAAGCTTGCGGAGCTTTCCTACGGCAACTTTTGGATTCAGTGAACGTTCCTCATGCTAAACTGTTAGATGCATTTTTCTTATAGAACTTAAACTGCTGCTGAGACTCAGGGCCGGTGTTAAGTCACCTTTCACTCTCGTGGCAGCAACGCAACGTGTCAGGTAGGTGGACCTGAGCAACACACCTGTGTTCAAATCTCGACACTGCCACCGATTATCCAGCCGTCTGGGCATCTCTGTAAAATGAGGATGATGCTAAGTGACTGACTCGCTCCCCGCTGACCTCAGGTGTATATTGCACAGATCCTAGCAATGTGACGTTGCTCCTATAAAAACCACATCAGCCTCTACGGAGCTGGGCATCAGGAATGTAACACGAGACAGTCATCCCACTCTCCAGCCCTGGGCCTCAGTGATTATACTATAATATGAAGATGATAGTTTCTTCCCTATGGGGTTATTTCAGGTTTCCCAGGTGGCTCAGTGGTAAAGAATCTGCCTGCAATGCAGGAAACACAAGAGACAGGGGTTCCATCCTTGGGTCCGGAAGATCCCCTGGAGTAGGAAGTGGCAATCCACTCTAGTATTTTTGCCTGGAGAACCCCAGGGACAGGGAAGTTTGGCCGGCTACAGTCCATGGAGTTACGAAGAGTTGGACACAGTGGAGTCACTCAGCAGAGCACACAGGGTGATTTAATGGTCCGAGTACGTGGAGCAACACACAGGCCATCGAGAAACATCTGGGGTCTCCCTCACTCACGCCTCCCCCTTATTATTACTGTTACAAAAGGGCTAATATTCCCAGTGTGGTACATTCCTAACCTGGATTATAGATAGACGGGAAATCGGAAGCTTGTAAAAACCCACCAGACTTGTGAGGTCTGTTTAAACTGAGCACAGAAGTCGGGTGATAGGTTATTTTTTAAATCTTTCTATTCTGAAGAAGAGAAGACCACTGTTCATCAGCTGGACTAATTCAGTGACTTTGAAAAAAATAAATAATAAAAATGATTTTTCCTAAAACAAATTTTTAAAAAATCCTGTTAGGCCAGGCTGCTTTCCCTGGATGCTTCCTATGGGAAGGCTGCGGGTGAGTTGTTTGTGCAGCCTCCTCCCCCCACCGCCTCCCGCCCTCCCCTATCCCAGCCCCACCCCTCCCCCACTCCAGCCCCTCCCCTCCCCCACCCCAGCTCTGCCCCTCCCCCACCCTCCTAGTCCCTCTCTCACTGAGGCTCTGGGATCCTGGGTCTGTTCTTAGTTAAGGACAGGAAAAGAATGAAGTGAAGCCGGAGCTATTTGCTGTAGTTGTCAATCCCATGAAAGATCACAGAGGCTGGGTCTACGTTTTTACAATGTGTTTTGTATCCTCAGTTTCCGTCTCTTTCAGTTCCTGCCCCAAAGCCCCTGGTTGCAGACCCTGTTCCATTTCATGAAGACTCTTCCCAGCCCTCAGAGCAAATGCTGGGGTCTCAGACCCTACATTCCCCGGGCGGAACCCACTGACGCTCTTCAACTCTCTTTTTTAATTAAAGATGATCGTGGTTTAGAATAACTTACACATAAGAGGATTTGGTGTTCATTGATGTATTTTTTTTAGTGAAATACAAGCTCCTATAAGTTAAAAACTTCAAACAATTTCTAAATTCTAAGAAGCAGAAGTCAGCCATGAACCTTGTTTTTGTTTTTCAAGCTAGGGTCCTGGGGAACCCAAAACAAAATTAAAAGTGTTTGTTCATCATAGACAGGAAAGCAGAGACAAGGAAAGATTTCTCTCCAAAGAGCGTGTGTATTTCCTTTGATGTTTCATTTTATGCTGATGGACATCTTCCTGGATGTGTTTTTGGTGCAGTTGCTTGGACATTTGGGTTTCTAATTTTGGAAGACTAAGAAATTAATAAAATTAATCTTTCAAAAAGTTTTCTGGGCAAAGTTGCAATAAAGGAGCTGTCTTTCAAGATCTCTATCTCTATTTTCTGAGATGCTTCACACCTCTTGTCCTGCCAGAGGTGATGGGATTGACAGGATGTGGGAATTGGAGAGGATTGAGGAAGGAAGGAGAGGACCAGTCAAAATTAAATGTCAGCTTCTTATCCTGAAATTTAATATCATATTAGTGCCATTGTCTCCATTTATTGAACTGAAAGAAGAGCAGCTTTGGGGACAAAGGGAGTTTTGAGTTGATTGTGAACAAGCTAATATTGAGGTGCCCGTGAAGCACATGGTTGGAGATGCTGAAAAGGCACTTAGATGGTCAGGGCAGAGCTCCAGAAGACTCCAATTGAGAGGCAATCACTGGAGTCATCAGAGAACAGAAGAGCAATGAAGTTGCTGGCACCAATGAAAATACTTAGGGAATCAATATATTGTAAAAACGAAAGATGTTCACGAGGAATTTAACATTTAAATGAAAGGGGGAGAAGTCAGTGTTTCAAGAAGAGAGTGGTCCAGCCCCTCTGATGTGTGGAGGGATCCAGCGAGAAGATACCATCTGTGCTCCTGCTACTCGGGGATGTGGAGTCCTTGACAACCCAGGAGAAAACCAGGCCGGGGGCATGACTGGGGTGGAAGACAGACTGAGAAGATCAAGGAGTGTGTAGACAGTGAGGGGAAATGGTAGAAGAAGTTCCCGAGTCCACGTGGCTCAGCTGAGAAGCAGAGGAGAGGTGGAGAATGGCTGACAGTGGAAACTGGACATGAAAGCGCAACATGACTTTGAAGATACAAGCGATCTGAGCATGTTTTAAATGCTGACCCCGAGGAAAAGGGCAGGACTCTCAACAAAGAGAGTAAGACTTCAAAGTAGAAAAGGAGAAACTGAATTGGGCAGGAGATGGGCCTAAGAGGGGAGGAGATGAGAACAGAGTGGCCCAGAGGAAGATGGCTTTAAATTTAAGCCCCAGCTTTGTCCTTTTCCAACTGAGTAATTGCGTTGAATTGTGTTTTCCCAAATCTGTTCTCACCACAGGATGTAACCTTACTTAGAAATCGGGTCTTTGCAGACAATCAAGTTCAGAAGAGCTCATTAGCATTGGCCCTAATCTGATACTACTGTGTCTTTATAAAAAGAGGAATCTGGACACAGAAACATGCATGCAGAGAGGGAAGACCGTGTGAAGACACAGGGAGAAGATGACCATCTACACACCAAGGGACATCCACGCTCTCAGAAGTTGGGAGAAATGCCTGGAAAAGATCTGTCCTCCACGGCCCACAAAACGATCTCTAATTGCCTACACCTCGATCTCAAACTTCTAGCCTCCAGAAATATGAGAGTAAATTTCTAGTGATTAAGTCACCACACTTGTGGTTCTTTGGTACAGCAACCCCGAGAAACCAGTACAGTCCATCTTGGTTCTTAAATTCTAAACTAAATTGTTCTTAAATGTGATACCTACCTTTGAAGCATTGTTGTAAGGGTTAAATAAGCTACTATGTGTAAAACACTTAGTAGGCACTCAGTGAAAGCTTCCTCTGTGTCTAGATTGGCTTTGGGCGATAATTATAAAAAGCCTTGCATGAAACACCCATAATTAAAGCCTTTATTGTTAATTATATTAATTATCCTAATAGGAACAGCTGGGGAAACAGTCACAACACCGATCTGGAAAAGAGGTTCTGGGTCACACTACAGTCGGCATGCTCAGGGGAGCTCTGCGTGTGATACCATAATTCTCACCACCCCAAAGCCTGCAGAATCGTGGCCTGGAAGGGAGTAAGCAGGCTGACACTGGGCTGCCCAGGGAGGTCACATCATAGATGGGTGACCACAAGATGGGACTAACACAGGGACAGTACCCTCAGGTGACCCATATTCTGGAAAGAGAATCTCCAAGTATTCTCTAGCCATATTTTTATCAGAAAGAAGGTGTGATGGGTGATGTCCTTTCAAAGTGAACCTTGACAATTTAAGGACCATGTTACCTGTGTTTGGCTTATAAAATCTCATTCTGTTTTAGCCTAGTTGACCAACAGGAGGAATCTGAAGTTGTATGAGCTAGAGTACTGGGCATGTGCCAGGCATCTCTCTAACACACAGGTTTGTAGTTTACACGCTTTGCTAATCCTCACAGCAATGGTATGAGGAAAGTATCTATCAGCCCCACTTCACAAATGTGAAAAAAGAAAGCAAAGGGTTCCTTAAGAAACTTGCCTGTGGTCCAGACTCACACAGGTAATAAGCAGCCTTGCTAGCTTTCTTCCTCTCTACCTTTCATCAGAAGAGCAGGTCTGGAAAACTATCAACAGAGGCGGAAGACAGCGGTTCGTTTGCTGGGGTGTGTGGGATCCCATGATGAGAGCTAGCAGGAGTGACTGTCAGGAAGCTTCAGTCTGTCATTAAGAAGATACATCAAGAACCAAACCTGGAGACACAGTCTTGCTCAGTCATAGTAGAGATGCATACAAAGTCAAAAGGGATGCAAATAGAAATTTATGGGAACCCTTAAAAGTGTCCCTAAGATCTGAGAGTAGAAGGCCTGCCAAGGGAGAATGAAAATGAATTAACTAAAGTGCACACACAAAGACGAGATTCTCCAACATTCATGTATCCATAGTTACAACCATAAATTATAAGTGCCCTAATCCTAAAGTCTGAAAGGCAAAATTTTAAGATGTATTTTGGTTTTTTCAACCATATAAAATTACATAAACTTTGTATGGCTTGTATAAACCATATGAAGTTAAGACAAATCTAAATAGTATGTTATTCATAAATATGCTCACGTGCAGTTCAAGTTTAAAAGCATCAAATATGGAGGAACAAGAATTCCTGGGAAAGAGGCAAGAATGAAACTGGGCAGAGGAGCACTCAGCGGCTCTGATTAGCTCTTTTATATATTTCTTCAATTAGGTGTTTATTATATCATAGTCCAAATGTTTGTATGCCTGAAATAGTTCATTTTTGAAAGAGCAAATAAAGCGATACTCTCAACCTTTGCCCTGAGAAATGCAGCTGGACCTCCACAGTGTCTATTCTCATCTCCATCACTTTTTGACATGGTTTAAGACCTTGTTTATGTAGTTATCCTCTGGATCTAATTGGGACCCTGGGAATTCTGATGCCCTCTTTCCCTCACTTTATCTCAGCTCTTTCCCTGTTGCTGTGTCCTCCTGTCTCTAAAGGGCCTGTTGCTTCCACATCCCAGACAACCATGCCCAGAACAAGGGATACTTGACTCATCACACACTGGCCAATGGCTTCTTTCCTTCTTAGAGATACTAGCCGTGTTGTGGCAGCATCCCACTTCAGGAGAGTGAAAGAGAGAAGACCCATTGTTAAACATTGGGGATAAAACCAAGGGAAACTGGAGAAACAGGACATGGAGTCCCAGAATCTATGGGAAAAGTCGGCATCAATTCTTGCCTAGGAAATCCCATGGACAAAGGAGCCTGGAGGGCTACAGTCTGACACCACTGAGCAACCAACACTTTCACTTTCAGCTTGCGTTTTCAAACAGGGTCAAGAATTTCTCCAAAATTAAGCCAAACACGGAGAAGAGGCATTGGTTTTGACAAATGGAATGGGGCTGAAGCTTGAAGGAGAAAGGAAATGAAGAAAACTGTACTTATAAGATGGGTGATCAGTCCTTCTTCTATCCGATATGGAAACTCTGAGCATGATGGAAGGAAGTCATTTTTTCCTCCAGAAATGGTTATTGTGGTTTCCCAGAAAACTACCAAAATAACAAACAAATGTATAACATCTCCAAAGTAGTTTGCACAACATGGGGATATAAGCAATATATTTATGGGATGAGAAGGAGGTAGTGAAAAGAGAAAAACTGACTATCCAACCTACCATACCCCAACTGGATATTTCATGGAGGAGGATGCCAACAGAGAAGGCGATGATGAAGGAAGTCAAATAACACACGGCCAAGGCATTGGTTTTTCACTAGGAATGGTCACTATCTCCCCTGAGATAAGCAAGGGGGACACACACACAGGTAGGGAGTTACAACTGAAGTTTGAGATGGAGGAAACCAGTGGAAGTGCAGAGAGGAGTTACCTTTAGTGACTTCTATCACCCATGAAACCCAGAGAAGATCGTATTGAGGGTGTGAGAGCAAAGATTAAGTGGATGTCACAGGAAGTCTTGAAAAATTAGTACAGCCACTTCAGAGACTGGGAAACTAATGTGAAGTCAGTTTAAGGATGTCTGGAACAGCTAAATGTTGAATTGAGTTTGGAAGTTTATTTTTTATTTTTAATTTTTATTTTTTCAGTGGGTTTTGTCATACATTGATATGAATCAGCCATAGAGTTACACGTATTTCCCACCCCGATCCCCCCTCCCACCTCCCTCTCCACCCAATTCCTCTGGGTCTTCCCAGTGCACCAGGCCCGGGCACTTGCCTCAGTCATGGAGCTCACTGGTACATCTGTGTGGGTTTAGTCAGCAGGGTTGGCAGGAGGGGAGCAGGGCTGGTTTGATGTAAAGATGGAGTCTGGCAGTGCTGAGAGGATGGGTATGGAGAAGAAGGAATAATCATAATTAGTCCCTTAATTTGATGATCCTTTGTCGTGAATGTCCAGATGTACTGGCTGATGATGAAGCTACTCAGCCTTTTCTCAGAATCTGGCCTAATACTAGGGTATGATGATCTTGTGACGCAGCTGGTGGAGAAGACCAGCGAGGTGGTCTCCTGAAAGGAATCTTCCATTTATCCTTTTCAATGGTGGGCTCTCTTTTTTCTAATCTCTGGCGGTTTTGCCACTGTATTGGACTCTAGACCGCTGGGGTGGATCTGCTGTGGGAACAGTCTAACAGCTTAATTAATATTCTTCCTCATCCCACTTCTCCACCACTCACAGAACACAACTGTAGATTCACAAAGACCAATGAAGTGAGATACGAGAGGAAGCATAGCTCATTTTCACAGGCTTATGACCAACCTAGATGACATATTAAAAAGCAGAGACATAACTTTGCCGACACAGGTCCATCTAGCCAAAGCTATGGTTTTTCCAGTCATCATGTGTGGATGTGAGAGTTGGACTATAAAGAAAGCTGAATGCCAAAGAAGAAATCAGTCCTGAATATTCACTGGAAGGACTGATGCTAAAGCTGAAACTCCAATCCTTTGGCCACCTGATGTGAAGAACTGACTCATTCTAAAAGACCCTGATGCTGGGAAAGATTGAAGGCAGGAGGAAAAGGGGACGACAGAGGATGAGATAGTTGGATGGCATCACCAACCCAAAGGACATGAGTTTGAGTAAACTTTGGGAGTTGGTGATGGACAGGGAAGCCTGGCGTGCTGCAGCCCATGGGGTTGCAAAGGGTCAGGCATGACTAAGTGACTGAACTGAACTGGAAACCTGAACCATTGTAGCACCATTAAAAACCGCAAGCTTCAATTTCTAGGCAAACATCTAGGATTAAGAAAAAAACTGAATACAGCTTTGTTAGAGAAAGAAGAGGGACAAAATAGGAAAGACAAATTCATTATAATTTTTTATAGCAAGGGAGGCAGAATACCCTAAACCATCATCAGAGCCCATGTCTATTCATCCCTTTGAAGTTTTCGGATTCCTGCAACAACGCTTTGATTTGAAACTTAAATACTCCAAGGATTAATTAGTATATTTAATATGCTAATATGTAATGACTATTAAGGATTAATTAGTATACTTAATATGCTAATATGTAATAACTATTATTATTACATGATAATCCTTGGTTATTATTTTATTAAGTCTCAGTCAAGGAGACCAAACTTTGAGGCAGCAGGAGGACCTGAGTCTCAGAGATGGCATGCTTTATGAAGGGATAGAGACATATCTTAATACTCAAATTGAGGTTCTTCTACCACTGACTCACAAAATCAGACTCAGTCAGTTCTAACTTTATACCCACATTTACTGAGATCCCACTCTGCATGAGGTGTGGTCTTGTTCCTGTAGTTATGGGAGCTCCCCTGACTTCATCCAGCTTTGCTGGAATAGCACCTGCTGGAACAAGGCAGAAACTGTATGTGCTTACAAAATGTTCTGAGACCAATGACCTGCACTGGGAAACAAGACTTGCTGAAACACAAATTAAATATCTCATATGGCTTTACTGAAATTCTGAAAAGAACTCTGACTAATCTCAAATTAGTTCTTCTGCCTTCATCAGTGGGCAGCTGAGTCAATTGCCTCGCTGGAACACAATATAGCTCTCTTTCACGGGCTATTTTCAAAAGCTCATAACATTAAAAAAACTCATTTGCTATTTTATCAAGACCCCTATGGAGTAAATTTATACAAAGCACTTGGATAGTTTCACATTCTGTGAAAAATGTTAGACCAAATTTTTAATAAATATCTTTTATTATCACAGTAGATATTTATACTACATTTGTGCTGGTGTATTTGTGCCTGTAAAATGTGAATCTGATCAGTGAGGTTGAAATAAAACCATTATTCTCTATGGATTATAATTATTTTCTCGTAAGCCTAATTCTAGAAAAGCATGGATCTGAACATTAGTGGACTGAGTAATTGGCAGTTCTTTCAAAATTCGGGCTTGATTTATTTAGAGTTGTATGAATCCCATCAAGGTTTGCATTTGTCTTTCAAAAATTAAGTGTCAGGACCTTTCCTTGGGCTCTCTTTTGTTTAATTGTAAGCCTTATGTATAAATATTTTATTGTCTTGATATATCCAGTGACTCTTCACCTAGGATGTATACCGCATTTCTTACTCCATAAAAGAGAAGATGTCATAATTTTTTCAGAGGAATATCGTGTTCGATCTGGAAAGAGAATTCTGCATCATTAATCCTCATGATGCAAACAGACCAGCGCCTCTGGGAGAGTTTCTCAAAGCCAAAGCACTAACTAGTACCATAACTAATAGCTGATGCTAGACCCTGAAACATCCCATCTCCTGGCCTGGCGGGCTTTCCATTACATGGATAAGGAACTGTTTCTGTTTTTAAATACTCTTGCTTTGAACACAGTATGTCTTAAATCTGCTCTGTTTGGTGATTATCGTAGACAGAACGCTTGTGTTCTTGTGTTACCTCAAAACGCAAATATTTTAATTCTAACTCCCAAGGAGATGGTATTTGGAGGAGGTACCTTTGAGAATTACTTAGGTCATGAGGGTGGAGATTTCTTCAAGGGATCAATGTCCTTCAGCTTCCCTGGTGGCTCAGTAGGTAAAGAATCCAGCTGCAGTTAGATGCTTGGGTCGGGAAGATCTGCTGGAGACGGGATAGGCTACCCACTCCAGTATTACCGGGCTTCCCTTGTGGCTCAGCTGGTAAAGAATCCTCCTGCAACATGGGAGACCTGGTTCGATCCCTGGGTTGGGAAGATTCCCTGGAGAAGGGAATGGCCACCCACTCCAGTATTCTGGCCTGGAGAATTTCACAGGCTGTGTAGCCCATGGGGTCGCAAAGAGTCAGGGGCACAACTGAGCGACTTTCACTTTCAATGTCATTGTAAAGGAGACCCTAGAGGGCCCCCCGTCCCTTCCATCCTGTGAGGAAACAGGGAGGGCTTGGCCATCTCTGAACTAGACTCCAAATCTGCTGATGCCCTATCTTGGACTTCTCAGCCTGTATGAACTGTGAGAAATAAGTCATGGATCAATGGTATTGTGTTATAACCCAGAGGAACGAGGACTCAGATTTTCCATTTGACTCACTCTAAGTTAGATATTCAAGGGTCCCTCTCGCTCCTTTCCTCCTCATTGTCATCCTTCACTCTTTTCGTAACCTAGCTCCTCATGTTCCCCCAGAGTCCATCTCAGCCTCTCATGTCAGCACATGGAACTCACCTGGGGCCCAGGTTGCATCACCAGGGAGGGTGGCGGTGGAACAGGTGGGCAGGTAGAAGGTAACTAACGTTGTAATGAAGATGACTATTTGCTTAAGCATCTCATCTACTAGAATGCATCTTTTAGAGAGAGCTAGTTTCCCATTAGATATTCAGTGCAAATATTAATCCTTGTAGAATGAGTTAAACACTTTCCAAGTGTTGTGTACTCTGCTGCATTTTTTACAGCAATCTTGTGGAACTGAAAAGAATATTTTCACCCTTGCATTGCCTTTATGGAAATGCAAGCAAATAAAGAATGAACATAAAGGACATCAGTTTGGAAATCAGTTTCTTTAAAAGATTAATCAGGCATCTCCAGCTCAGAATTGAGGAATAAACATACACATTTGTTCTCCCTCCTCTAAAGACATTCACTGAAATAAAAGCTCAGAGGGAAAAACTGGGATAAGTAATAGTGAGCAAGTTTAGAGATTTCCACATATTTCTGGAAGGAGATGGATAGGAAAGGATGGGAAGATGAAACAGATTAAGAGATAAATGACTCAGGCTTTAAAAAAATAGGAAAGCAATCTAGTAATTGGAATTCAGCATGTGCCCGGGTTCAAAATTAGCAAATAGCATGGCAATTGATATTTAGAAATAAGACTAGAAACAAGAGTATTTGTGGATAGTATACAAATAGCTCAGCCACACCACTGGACACACCTCAGACTCACCTTCAATATCATAATCCCGTTCAAGTTGTTGGAGAACTCAGTTCCTTGCAGTTGTAGGACTGACCCTCCCATTTCCTTCTTGGTTATAAGAGAAGAGAGTGCTTTGTTTCTACAAACAGCCTACAGGAGAGAGGATGTTCTGGGGAAGTGACACAGAGCAGAAAGCAGATCTCTCATGACCTCTATTATATTTGAAATTTACAGCAACATAATTGGAGATGATATTTTAAACATCTCTCAGACCTTACAATGAGATTAGGAGTATACTAGAAAACACAGACTAAACTAGTGCAAGAGGACCAACATGAAACTGATAAAAATTCCAGAAAAAGAGTAAAGAAAATAAAATGGAGGCAATAACAGAAAAGAAGAAGTAATAGAACTTCCTCAGACCTAAAGAAGGAAATGAGTCATCAGACGAAATTCACACAGAAGACATTACAGAGACACACAGGGCTGCAGAGAATCCACAGATTATATCCTCAAGAAATTGATCCAGTTCATCTAGGTTATCAAATTTGTAGGCGTGGAGTTGTGCATAATAGTCTTTTATTCCATGGGAACTGTAGTGTTGGTCTCAATGCAGTGTTTCATTTCTAATAGTTACATCCTTTTCCCTTTTTTTCTTAGTTCCCCTGGCTGAAGGTTTATCAATTTTATTGATCTTTACAAAGAATCAGTTTTTGGTTTTATAGATTTTCTTTACTGATTTCCTGTTTTCAATTTCATGGATTTCTGCTCTATTATTTTTCATTATTCTTTTCCTTCTGTTTGCTTTGGATTTCACTTGCTCTTTCTCATACTTTTATTTTCTCCTATTCTGTGCACAGAATAATGGATGCAGAGTTATGGCTCCTGAAATTTAACACACACATGACAAACTTCACAAAATGTATCCCCCTCTTCCATCACTTAGTAACCTTAGCGGGAGACTACCCTGGACCAGAAGAAGAAGAGGATGTTGTGATGGGCGTGGAGGCTATCTGGATAACAGCATCTGGTGGTCATACATTCAGCGTCCTCCCGGTGCAGGACCCAAGACTATGACAGCCTTTCACAGTAGGAAGGCATCTAGTCTCCAAAGCAGGACAGCAACACTTATCTGTAGGCTCGCTCCTGGCTCCTTGCCCTTCTCTGCTCCACAAGCCTCTTAAACAAGAGGTGTATGACGACTCCTCTCCAAGGAATGACTGTAAACAGGAGCAAGAGGGAGAGGAAACGTTCTTTTTGAAAGGCAGCCTCTTTTCACAAAACGCTCCTGGGGTTTTCCTTCCACCTTCCCACCAGCGAGCTGGTGCCCCTCCTAACTTCCTTCTCTCCTTGCACTTTTCCCTTGGCCTTTGCCCCACCCCTGGACCCTCCCCTGGGCTACCTGGGAGAGGGGGCTCTTCTGAGCAGGCGGGCAGAGTGGGAGCCGCTGGCATCAGGGCCACGCCCAGCAGTTGCCCCGGGGACCAGGCACGTTGGGTATGCGGGCCCGACAGCTGCCTGGGGAATTCTTTGCCCATGACCACACCAGCCCAGCCCGCCAGCTGTCCGCCCAGGACGCCAGGGATCCAGGTCTCTGGCCCGGGTGCGGATGTTGTTGCAGAGCCGTCACCGCCGCAGGGGTTAAGTGTCACTCAGGATGATTACAGCAACAGAGGAAATGACACTTTCCCAAGTGTCGTCTTTACCGACCAGAGCAACTGTGACTGTCCCTGTGTGGGGCTGACTCAGTCTTCATGCCCCAGGCAAGCGCTTCCAGGTCACTCTGCACAGTGTTAAAAACACTGCCAAGCTCGTGGTTCGTGCCCCATGTTAGGATGTTTTCTAATCCTGTCCAGGGAAGAGATGTGTTCACAGGAGGAGCCATGTGGTCCCCACACACACTCACCCCTGCTTCCATGACTCTGCAGACTCCTCTGTCCATGGGATTCTCCAGGCAAGAATACTGGAGTGGGTTGCCATTTCCTTCTCCAGGGGATCTTCCCAACCCAGGGATCAAACCCTGGTCTCAAGCACTGCAGGCGGATTCATTATTATCTGAGCCACTAGGGAAGGCTGCGTATATTACCATCTACCTTTATAACAGAGAGATGCACCATTTAAACCAAATCATGGAGTTAAATGAGCCTCTTTGACTCTTCTTGATAAGGTTTCTTACCTGACTGTTTCAAAAATCAATAAAAGCAACAAAAATATGAATTCCACTCACTTGCTAGCATGTTGTAATCTCATCACACCAAGGTGAGACACCTTGGATAACAAGACCTGTACCTGTGTGGCTTTATCCTTCAGCTGGTGAACTGCAACATTGGGGTATTCTTGAGACCTGGGCTAGCTGAGTGTTATCTCTCCATTTCCTAAAGGAGCTTCAAGGGTCCCACTCCTTACAGGAGGAAGTGGTTTTCTTGTGCCCAGCTCCAGACCTGCTTCTCCCAGGTAATATGGGACGACTCTTCCTTCCATCAACTTGGGCACAGGGTGCCCGGTGAGAGCGCCTGGTGAGAGTGCCCTGGCATGGAGATGCTCTCCGATGGCTGCTCTGTGCCGTATCTTTGCTTCTACGTGAACTCGGACACCGTGTGTACACACCACAGCAGCTGCTCTCCAGGCACGCTTATTAATATAGCAGATTTGGAATTGTTACGATTTTTCTCTTCTGCATAGAAAACAAGTTTCCTGGAAACAAAATTCAGTATCTGAAATTGTCTAACTTGTGTTGCTTTTGTTAATTTACAAATCAATCAGGTCAAGAACAAGAAAGTTAAAAGCAAGAAACAGCATGAACCAAGAGATACAGGGTCTTAGCTGAAGGAAGGGACAAGAAGACTGAATCCTGCTACACGTGGCCTACGCCCTTCGGGGGAATCACCGGACAGCCTCAGCCTCCAGACAGACCATGGCCTCGCTTGGGACCAAGCCTTGTCCACCTGTTCTCACCTCGGGATGTCGTCCCTCCTATCCTAATGGCCAGAAACACGCGTAGAGTATCTCTGCACTGGCTGGCCAGGGGAGGCTCTTGGAGGTGGTGACATCTAAGGTGAGTGGGAAACGATGAGCAGGAGTTTTCCAGGCAAACAAAAGGAAGGTTGTCTTTCTGAAAGAGGGAGGAGCCCTGCACATGTGCACAAGTAGGAAGCGCATCCATGGAAGAGGAGGGGTTGCCCAGATGGGTGCGGGCCCTGCAAGGAAGCAGGTGGACAGTGCACAACCCATGGCTGCTCCAAAGACCCCAAGCTCCATCTGGCTGGAGGGGAGGAGGGGCAGTGGGAAGATGAGGAGGGGTGCCTTCCAATTTCCTGGGTGCAGTTGTTCCGGAGGGACAGAGTACCAAGGGGACTGACTCTGGGCAGGAGGGCCCTTCAAGTAGAAAAGACTGAAATCTTGTTGGAAGCGGGAGGCATGGACACTTCAAAGGCTGTTCACAAAGGGTGTGCACACGCAT
This sequence comes from Muntiacus reevesi, assembly GCF_963930625.1. Classification (NCBI taxonomy): domain Eukaryota; kingdom Metazoa; phylum Chordata; class Mammalia; order Artiodactyla; family Cervidae; genus Muntiacus; species Muntiacus reevesi. The sequence continues at coordinate 15,289,032 of NC_089251.1, forward strand.
CCAGAGCTCTGAGGCTCCCAGGTCCCCACCAGGTGGCTGACTCACCTGCGTCGCCATTAAATGGAGTAGAACCTTCTGTTGGTCTAGAAAGAAGAGCGAAGGCCTCAACATAGGCTTCCTCCTTTTATGACACTTTCCTTATTGATTTCATTTTATTGCTTTTTGCAGACATTTCATATCTTACAAATAGAAGGTTGGCAGTAACCTTGTGAGGCACACATCTGTAGACACTATCTTTGCAAAAGCATTCTCTCACTTTCTGACTTTGAGTCACGTTTTGGTCATTTTCCAAACAGTTCACATCTTTCCATGATTATTATGCTAGTTGTGGTGATCATTGATGTTATTATTATAATCATTTCAGGTACAACAAACCATGCCCTTGTAGGTTTGCAGACTTAATTCACAAATGTATTTGTTTTTACTGCTCCATCAACCAGATATTCACCCATCTTTCTCCCTCTCTTTGGGCCTCCTTATGCTCTGAAATGCAACAATATTGAATTTAGACCAATTAGTAAGGCTACAGTGGCCTCTAAGAGTTCAAATGAAAGGAAGGATGACATACTTCTTATGTTAAGTCAAAAGCTGGAGAGGATCAAGCTTAGTGAGGAAGGCATGTCAAATCCCAGGCAGGCAGAAAGCTAGGCCTCTGGTGCCTAACAGTTAGCCAAGATGTGAATGCAGAGGAAACATTCTTGAAGGAAATTAGAAGTGATACTCCAGGGAAAACACCAATGATAAGAAAGCTAAACAGTATGGAGAAAGCTTGAGTGGTCTGGATGGAAGCTCAACCCAGACCCAACATTCCCTCAAGCCAAAGCTCAACCCAAAGTCCTAACTTTCTTCAGTTCTGTGAAGACTGAGACAGGTGTGGATGCTACAGGAGGAAAGTGTGAAACTAGCAGAGGTGGGTGCATGAGGCTTAAAAAAATGCCCTCATGGTGGACATACATCAAGGGTGTCCCTGGTGGCTCAGTGGTAAAGAATCCACCTGCGATGCAGGACACCCAGGTTTGAGCCCTGGGTCAGGAAGATCCCTGGAGAAGGGAATGACAACCCACTGCAGTATTCTTGCCTGGGAAATCCCATGGACAGAGGAGCCTGGTGGGCTAAAATCCATGGGGTCACAAAGAGTCAGACACGACTTAGCAACTAAAACCACCACCACCATCATTCAACTGAACGTTTTTATAGTGATGTTCCCAAGAGGGAGGAACTTGGGAACTATGCACTTATCAAGTTCATAGACAACTTTATTCATTTAACCATTTAACAAGTATTTGTTGAGTTACTTCTGTATCAGTGAACAAAACAAGCAGAATTCCCTGCGGAAGCAGAGCTCACATTCTGCTGTTCTCATTGTCTTTCTTTGCCTCCACTACCTGGTTTCCCCACACTGGTTTAATATAACATTTGGGAGCGATATGCTTTTACCATTATGAGTAACAGCAAAGACAGTTTCTAAATGCAGAGCCATGACTATTGAGACTCTCTAGTGGCCCAGTGTGAAGGGATGAGCAAGAGTAAAATGGAATCTTTGGGTAATCAAGCCAATGGGTGTCTACGAACCAACCGAAAATAAAGTTTCCAAAAGGATTTATTCTGAAAAATGGGGCTAATTATTCAAAATATCATTAAATCTAAAATGCCATTGAAGAAGAGCTATACTTTGTATGCAGTAATGTAGAATAATGCTGGAATAAAACTACACTTATTAATTGCAGTATCTCACTTTATATTCTTTTACTCTGAGTATGTTTCCTGATATTTTAAGTGGATTTATTATAGACAGCCAATAGACAGATCTTACAGTTGTCCCATCTGCCAAAATTTCCACTTTAAACCTGGGAGTTTAGTTTACTTAAATTGAATGCAGCCATTGATACAATTGAGATCAAATCTACCATTTATTTGCTTTATATTTATCTCATATTCTTTTTCTTCCTTTTTTCTCACTTTTTCTGCCTTTTCCAAAACTGTTTTTTTATGATTCAGTTTTTTATATCTCTGCTATCTGCTTATTAGCAATGCTTCTTTATTTTAAATGTAAGTAGTTGCTCTAGTGTTTGCAGTTACATCTTCAACTTATCACAGCTTTATGTAGAGTGTAAGAAAATCACAGCAAACATTCCATTTATGCCTCCTATTTGCACTATTATTGTCATATATTACTACAAACATATAGTTTGTAGTAATGTTACAAATAATGTTACATAATGGTACAAATCCCATAATATATTATCATTGTTTTTGCTTTAAACACCAATTATCTTTTAAGGAGACAACAAATTTTTTTAAGGTTTTCATATTTTTCATGTATCTCCAGTGCTCTTAATTCCCCTTTTTATAAATCGAGGTTTCTTTCTGGTGTCATCTTCCTTTTACTAAAGTAATTTCCTTTAACAATTTTGTAGCAAACGTGTTGTGATAAAGAATTTGCTCAGTATTTGTTTTTCTGGAAAATACTTGAATTTCCCTTCAGTTTTGCAGAAGAAAAAGTTCAAGTTTAGAAAAAAAAGGTATTTTCTAAATATTTTCAGGATATTTCTCCACTTTCTTTGTAGCTACATAGATTCTAAAGCGAACTCTGGGGTATTCTTTGTTTCTCTGTTAGTTATGGGCTTTTATTTTCCAGTGCACCTTTTTCCTGCTTTTCTCTCTATATATATGACTTTCTCTCTGTGTGTGTGTGTGTGTGTGTGTGTTTACACCCACCTGGTATTGTCCCTACTGCAGTGCAGGGAGGGGTGTTTTAATAGCAGCAGATTGAAGATGAGACTGGGAAACAGCACCAAATACTAATGCGCAGCGATAATCATGGCATGTCGTGGATCTCAATTCTACTGTCTACCCATCTGTTTCTTATTTAGCCTTAGACTCCACCTCAGGACTTTCCAGGAAGCCTTCTACACCTTCCTTTCTCACCTTACTTCTCTGCCTCCCATCCATTACTAAAATAAGTGGCTTCTGTTTTTCATTGCACTACACACTGGATTTCCCTCTGTCTTACAATGGATTCTCTTCTATTGCTTTATTTGCATATCTCCATGGCTAGGCTTATTAAAAAGCAGAGACATTACTTTGCCAACAAAGTCCGTCTAGTCAAGGCTATGGTTTTCCAGTAGTCATGTATGGATGTGAGATTTGGACTATAAAGAAAGCTGAGCGTCAAAGAATTGATGCTTTTGAACTGTGGTGTTAGAGAAGATGCTTGAGAATCCTTTGGACTGCAAGGAAATTCAACCAGTCCAACCTAAAAGAAATCAGCACTGAATATTCATTGGAAGGACTGATGTTGAAGCTGAAACTCCAACACTTTGGTCACCTGATGCAAAGAGCTGACTCATTTGAAAAGACCCTGATGCTAGGAAAGACTGAAGGCAGGAGGAGAAGGGGACAACAGAGGATGAGATGGTTGGATGGCATCACCGACTCAATGGACATCAGTTTGAGTAAACTCCAGGAGTTGATGATGGACAGGGAGGTCTGGAATGCTGCAGTCCATGGGGTTGCAAAGAGTCGGACACCACTGAGCAACTGAACTGAACTAAACTGATGGCTAGACTGTGTGAACTCCTTCAGGGCAAAAGCTGTGGTTTTTATTTTTACCTCAGATAACTTTGCCAGGGGCATATCACATTCTCAACAAATGTTTGATGGAAGAATGCCTGAGTAAATGGTGTCTTCCACTGGATTCTGAGTTCGAAGGGCAAACATTGTATATCTTCCAATATTTGTTGCAATTTCAGTTCAAGATAGGATGATCGGCATAAAAGCATTCTGAATGCAGAATTGAAAGTCTGGATGAGCAGAAAAGTTGACTACGGAGCTTTTTGCTAACTGACCTCAACACCAAAGGCCTGAAAGCAGAGCCCAGGGTGGGAGAGAAGCCATCTCCCAGTCTGTTGTGTTCCCTTTTAGTAAGATCTCTGCCTGCCTGGGAACCTGACATACATGCCACTAGTTTTCAAAACCTCTCCCCAGCCTACAGCCTTTGAGGAGAGGGACAAATATGTTTGACATAGTAGCTATAAAAAAAGGAAATGAGAGGATTACTGATTTCCTGCCTTGATTTGCATCTCTATTCCTGTCAATATCCATGCTCTGCTTCTCTGCAAATAAGAATGATTTAAAAAGCACATAACATTTATTGAGTACTAATTAGGCCAGACACTTGGCAAGGCATTTTACAGAGACGATTGTCATCGTTTCACAGATTAGGAAACTCAGACAGAGACAAGACATGACTTGCCCAAGGAAATACGTTAGCAGGAAAAGCAGCAGAATTTGAGCCCTGGTTCATTCACCAATGAAATCCATCTTCTTACCACTAAGTAAAGAGCATTCTATCAATGTCTCTAAACATATAAAATACAGTTTCACAGTTACTACAAATGACTAAATGAAGATCTTAAAGTCAGACCTTATAGCTTCACATGCAGACTCTGCTCTGCTTTGGACAAATTCCTTGAGGCTCTGTCTTCAATATTTTCATCTGGAAAACTGAGAAAATAATACTATAAATATTACAAGACGATTCTTGACAAAATGAGATTATATGTATGAAAGGTGTTGTGCATGTTGCATAGCACTATATTATTATAACATTATCTCAAACATTATATAATTTGAGAAGCAGCAAGACTCCCCTCCCCCTTAAAATATATCTAATGAGGCAGCTATATATATATACTTTTTTTTTACTAGCAAATATCCCCTTGAAGATGCAGACACCTGATTTGAATCTACTCATTAAGTGGCTGGCGTTCGTTCCTAACTTGAAATGAATTATTCCATCCGTTGATATCTTGGCTGCTGGATGAGGTCAGTTTCACCTAATGGTGGAAACTTTTAAGTGAAGGAAAACATAGTTTTAAGCACTGCACACTGTGTGATAAGTCTGGGAAGGGAGGAGGGTGACTAAGATAAGGAAGACCCACTGTCCTGGGACCAGGAATGCATAACCCTTGAGGCACTGCAGTGGGAGAGAGCAAGAGAACATCAGTCAGAAGTGGAGCAGAGGACTTTTCAATTCCACTTAGGGCTCTTCTGGTCAAACTCAGAAGACCACAGGCTAAAATTATTTGAGATATAGTGAACCAGCTGTAGAAATCCTATTTCAAAACTGATTATCCGTGGCTTCCAACCAAGCACAGGATTGTCAGAGCAATTACCCAAAGCTCAGGTGAGAAGCCGGAGCCAGTCTTGTTTTCCTCGGACGTCTGGTCTGGCTCTGCTCCCCGACTTCCCCTCTTTCCCATCACTAAGCCCCCCTTTCAATCCCTCACCTGGTGGGTTTGAGATGAGATTACTGAAATCCTTTCCCAACTGTGAATTCAGTTTAAGCGAAATTTTAGGAAACATGGTTTTAATCCCATATGGGTATTTCCACCAGTGTATGTGAGTTACACATGTTGGGAATAATTGGAAAAAGAGGCGCCTGAGTTAGAGACAGGAAAGAGGGGAAGTAAAAGGAAACCAAACAAACAATAAAGCAGGCAGAGCTGTGCAGAGGTCTTGCAAGGAGGCTTTGCGAGAGAGGAGGTCTGACACCAGGCTGCCTGCTCTCAGGAGGGATCAAGGACCCCCACCTGCAGGGCTGTGCGCAGGTCCTCGGGGAGACACCCTCTGCCCCTGTGGGAGCTCTGGCCCTCAATGCTGGCAGCCCAGTCCCCAACTCAACCAGAAATCGTATGGAAAAATCAGACTCAGGAGAAACAAAACAAGGGAAATACGTCTTTCAATGGGCATGTTAATTGCAAGGACGAAAAATGCGTGTCCTAACATTTGGTTGAAGCTGTCAAGAAAAGAGAACCTGGGAAGATGCTTCCAGAAAAGAAATACTCATTGCAAATAAACTCCAGAGAACTCAGTACATTAAGACGTGCAAAATGCCTGATAGACTCTTGTATTTTTGTTTGTTTTTTACCTCCCTTTTCCAAATCTTCAGTTCCTCAACAGCTCTGTGTCCTAGCACAGAGATTTTCAAAATGCAAATTCCTGTATGTGGGAAGTATTTTTGCATCTCAATCAGTTATTGTACCTGCAACTAGGAAGATCACATAAAGGGGAGCAATGCCATTCAACATGTAGATACGAATATTGTTATTTTTACCTTAAAAGTGTTTACTCACTTACAGAAAATCACGTAATGCAGCAAACTTATAAAAAGGCAGGCACTCTTGTCAAAAAACTTAGAGTGACCAAGGAAAGCCAGAGGAAAACCCGCGCTATGCTCATTACTGCTTACATTCTTAATTCCAGCTAATCATATCCTCATGTCCCCTTCATGTGCACATTAAAGAAATTGTCAGTAATTAGTGGAAAATTTAACATAAAGAACCCATGTAAAAACAGGGTTTTAATTATAACATTTACACAGGTTGCAAATTCCAGCTTGCCTTTGTGTAAGAGACAATCAGAACCATACTTAATTTTTTAAAGTCATTTTAGAAAAAGAAAAAAAGCAACTGGCCTTTGATATTTAAGTCATGTTCATACACTTGTTTTTCAGCACCGTTATTCTGGTATTTTTCAACCAGATCCCCTAATCGAGGAGACAAGGTTGTTCTTGGAGTTAAGAATGTATAGCTGTCATCATGGAAAGATATGTTTTTGACTTCATGTGGGAGCATTTCCTCCTTGTGATTCAAGCCCCAAAGACCTCTGCTCAGGCTAACACAGGGCAGAAAAGAATGGAACCCAGACATTCATTTCAGCAACTTCTGATGTTGGCGATTCTTCAAAGACCAAAAGGCTCCCGGGTCATCAGTAGTTGGTAGGTGACGGACTTTCTCTCATTCCAGAATCCTAAGGAAGGTAAAGCCCCAGGACAGACCAAAAGGCAAGAACGTACCTGGTCCATGGGACCAAAGATACAGGAAGTAGGCTATAAAAAATAATGCATTGGATCTGGAAGTAAAATGTTAGAATTTTAATTTCTAGTATCTTAAAAAGCAGGGAAATACGTATGTCAGTAATAATGTACATGCAGAGCAAGTCAGTTATTTTTACTCTAAGGATTTTCACATCCAGTAAGAGGGTGGTTTTCTGGCAGAAATGTGGTCATTGCACAGCTCGGGAGTTGACCTGGGCACCCCATGCACTATTTTCTTTGCAGCTTAGGAAGGGTAATTCATTCAGCCTGGTTAAGTGCACTTAAGAATCAACTCGTCTACTTTAAACGAATTTCAATGCAAGGTTAAGTGGCACAAAAAGTTTCCTGCAAAGAAATAGCAAATTAAACAAAACATGAGAATGCAAATTAATGTTAAACAAGAAAATATTAGAGCTTATTTTTATTTCTTTAATGTGTCATATATGCTTTTGTCAGCCACATAACAGCTTAAAACAATGTCAGTCCCAAATTCTAAACTCTGAGGAAAACATTTTGGAAAATAGATTATATCTACTGTCATCAACAGAACCTCCTCCTAAGTGTATATTTGAACTTCAGATTTAAATTTGACGATGATATTCAGAAAACATACAGTTTGGTTACTCAAGCTTAAAGTCATGTGACAACCAACTAGTTTACAGATTTAATTAAACTTCATAGTAAAATTTTAAAACTTCTTTTGTGAGACCTTATCAAATGATAAAAGACAAAATATGCTTCCCATTCAGAGAAAACTTTGTTCCTTACAAAATCTTATTATTTTGATACAAACAAGAAATAGTACCTAAGAAAATATAACAACAAACTAAACGCATAGATCAAAGAAAAATACACTATCAAATAGAAATATACTTCCCTGGTATCGCCTACTATTAGATGGTATATAGAAAATATTGCTAGATGTGTAAAGAAAGTAGTATTAAATTAAATTACACAGTGTGAGAGGTTGAATGGAGGTTGCTTGAAAAGTACTGGCCTATCTTCCAGGATTCAGCTTGTGGAATTTTCTAGACTCTGTTCCAGGAATTGTTTTAGCAGCTACTAAAGAGAAACAGTGATGAAGGGACTTCCTTGGGAGTCCAGTGGCTTTAAGACTTCACCATCCAATGCAGGGGATATGGGTTCAATCCTTGGTCATGGAGCTAAGATTCAACATACCTTGTGGCCAAAAAACCAAAACATAAAACAGAAGCAATACTGTAAAAAATTCAATAAGGACTTTAAAATGGTCCACATTGAAAATAAATAAATAGATAAATAAATACATAACAGAGACAAGCAATGATGAGATCATTTAATAAAAATAATGTATATTAAGAAAAAGATAGTGACCATGAAGTTTTTTTCCATATAGCAATTAGCTGATTTTCTCCTGACAAATCAAATAATGGTATAATTTAAAAATAAATTTTGTGTCTTTCTTTTACAAAAAGATGAGCATACAAAATTTGCTTAGCTTTTTTTGTAATGATATGTAGCTTATAAAAGTACATCATGTAACACACATTGAAACGCATGCGTACAGCTAATCTAAATCTTCAAGTAAAGCAGTTATTTAACAGCCAGGGAGAAACTAACTGTAACTCAAAATAAATGGAAGCTATGAAGGGAACCATGTGTAAAACTCATTTGAAAATGTTTCTCTTATCTGATTGCTTATCTGAAACTGACGTCAGTTTATCACCTTCAAAGGACTTATATCTGCTTTGGGAAACAGAATTGACTGAAATGTTTACAACTGTCTGAATAAAGTGCCTTGATAAGGCAGAATCCTCCTATTTCCAATGGACTGTTTGGCATCTCTCCTTGGATGTCAAATAGACATCTAAAAATCAGCATACCTGAAACCAAACTCCCAATAATCTGCACATCTACTTCACCTTTACCTGTCTTGTCCCAGGTAGTGGAACCTTTCTGTCCTGGTTTCTTAAGTCAAACCACTAATATCCATCCCTGAGCCTTTTCTGCCTCCCTCCTGACCCCCATACATCCCACACCAAACGTGTCAAGAAATCCTCTTAGCTCCACTCTCAAACACATCCAGAGTCTTAGCTTTGTCATCAGCTCACCTGACACTGGCCACCACCTCCTCCTGCATTTTCCAGTGTGTGTCTGTCAATCCCAAACTCCCAATTTATCCCTCCCTTCTCCGTTCCCCCTTGGGTTTTCTGCACCCTTTTCACTGCCTAGTACAAGGTCAACTACAGGAGGCAAAGCAAACGTGCCACTTTGAGGGGTTTTCTCCTGGGGTCTCCCGGAGCCCCAGAGCCTGAAAGCCACATCCTCAATGCACAAGCATTCAGGGACCCAGAGCTAGAAAAGAACTGAATAAAATCTGCTCAACAAAGGAACAGCTTCATAATTCAAGAACTGGGAAAACATGGAGAGCCTGCCAAAATCTGAGGCGAGTGATGTGGACAGTGTGGATGTAAGAGGTTCTGTGGGGGCTTGAGCTTTCTCTTTACAAATAGGTTTTGCACAACACTGAGAAACCCACCCAAAGGCATTGTGGAGAGTGACTTCACACTTCACAAGACTCCTCTAAATGTCGTTTTCCTGAAGCGCACCAAATGGGGGAGACGCGAGAAGTGGATGCCATCCCCTTTGTTTATTTTGTATGTTAACAGTTCTGCAGACATATCGGCACATGTATAGAAACTCCACTGACAAAGCGCATGCACAGTTTTCCTCTTCTCTGATGCCCCACAGAATGCTGTGAGACACTGATCATGCCCTGTGGGCACCAGGCTACCTGTGAAGGGGTCAGGCATCCATCCCATCACCAGATGGGGGTGAGGGGTTATTCACCTAAACCTACAATCTCACATCTTCCCCTGAACTGCCACACTTGAAATAGAATCAGTAACAATTACGGGTCAGAGACACACTTCGGAAATATATTTAGGGTGCAGGAAATGCTTAAGACAATCACTTAAAACACCTCCATTTTTTAAACTCATTGATGGTCCCCGGCATTTAGGAGGATCCAGGAAGACTGCAGGTACCTACAGGACTTCTCAAACATACTGGGTGATATGTTGTTTACGGTCATCTATGTATTAAATTTCCTTTATCATAGGATAGCTTTATAAAAATAGATCAGCTATTTCTGGAATAGATTTGCTCCTTAGTTGGCTAAAGAGACAAACCAGTCATACCAAATCCTTTGGATAGTTAGGAGTGAACAGTAAAAAGACTAACTGTAATTTTCGAAGAAATTGCACTTTTCTGATAAAAATGTATCCTCAGTTATTGATACCAACACTGCTGAAAACATCAAGAAATGCGGGATGAGAGAGGAGGGAAAATGTTCCTGAAAGGATCAAGGAACACACAAGATAATAAGGAATAAGCAAAAATAAACCTGGACTTGAAATTGTCATGACTAAATCTAAGAAGCAGAGACAGAAAATTAAAAATAAACAAACAACCGCTAGACACAAGTTCAATGAGCTGAAATAAGATAAATACTAATTTAGAATTTCTAGGGAAATACCTTTCAAGAACAGGGCAGAATAGAGACATTTTTAGATAAACAAAACTAAGAAAGCTTGCCAAGAGGAGATCCTCAGAAAAGGATGTAATTAGGCCAGAAAAAAGGTGAACATTAAAAAAGCCATTGTCTTTGCTGTTCAGTTGCTAAGTCATGTCCAACTCATTTCGATCCCACGGACTATAGCACACCAATCTTCCCTGTCCTTCACCATCTTCTGGAACTTGCTCAAACACATATCCATTAAGTCGGTGATGCCATCGCACCATCTCATCCTCTGTCATCCCCTTCTCTTGCCTTCAATCCTTCCCAGCATCAGGATCTTCTCCAGTGAGTCAGTTTTTTGCATCAGGTGGCCAAAGTGTTGGAGCTTCGGCTTCAGCTTCAGTCCTTCCAATGAGTATTCAGAGTTGATTTCTTCCAGGATCAATTGGTTTGATCTCCTTGCTGACCAAGGGACCCTCGAGAGTCTTCTCCAGCACCACAGCTCGAAGGCATCAATTCATACACATGAAAAAACATGTGAAAATAATAGTAGCAGTCTTTAAAGTTAAGAGAAAGCTTAAGCTTCTTTAAGCTAGATGTAAAATGCAAGTCAAGAATAACATGATTGGAAGGAATTAGAAATGTATTAAAATCAAGGTCTTCAGAGAAGAGCCTTCCCATCCTCAGTCTCAGCACCATTACCCACTGACCAGAGACATGACCACACCTGCACCTTCACAAACCCAAGTTCAAGTCCAGTCAACCACCTGCTGGCCCTGCAGGATTACTGCTCTGCTCCAGCTGCTATGCTTTTTGCTACAGTTCCTAGAAGGTCAAGTTGGTGCAACTGTGTGCAAGTTTCTACAAGATTCACCCTTTTTGGTGGACACTGCATGATCATGGCTGCCGCATTTCTTAGATAACAAGTGACTGTCCCTGGGGACATTCCTCAGCCCCTCCTTAGATGGCATCCCCAGTACCTTCTCTCAACCAACACCAGCCTCAGGGCCTACTTTGGCTTCTCTCAGAGTCTGTAAAGGTCTCCTTCCCTATCTTCTCCCCCCAGATGGATAGTTCACACAGATGTAAGCACTCCTAACACAGAGCTTCCATCTGCATCCTTTCAGGATTCTTCAGAGTTCTCGCTTCAGGGAAAACTCCACACCACAGTATTCGTCTCCTTTCCTAAGCTGGCAGCTGGTGGTTACAGGTGAGCCAGCTCATCTTTTCAATGTTATTGATGTGAGACTTGCTGGATGGAGAATTTCATGTTTCCGATCAGACTCACAGCAAAGAGCAGGTGTGACGCCCGTCCATGGCAGGACAACACTGATACATCAGTCACTACATCCACAAACATTTAATGACCACCCCTCTCCCAGTGCAGGAGACGTAAGAGACGTGGGTTCAATCCCTAGGTAGGAAGAGTCCCCTGGAGGAGGGCATGGCAATCCACTGCAGTATTCTTGCTTGGAGAATCCCATGGACTGAGGAGACTGGGAGGCTACGGTCCATATTGTCACGAAGAGTTGGATATGACTGAAGCAACTTAGCATGCACGCATGCACATGATTGCTAGAAATAGCTAAGTGCTGGGGGTAAAATAAGGAACAACCTCCCCCCTTTAAAAAACAAAACGAAACATATTTTCAAGCCCAGAAATCCGTTCCAGTAGTTTCTGTCCTAGCAGGAAATGCCAGCTTGTCTTCACTCCATTGGTGCCGTGTGGACACCAGCTCACTACAGAATGATCTGAAGTCAGTCCTCACCCCTCACGGGAGACATAGCTCTGCGGGGCTGGGTGGCATTCAAGACATGCGCCGCATATTTTAATGGATTTTTTTAGCAAGGAGTTAAAGAGTCTCCCCCGAGGCATCAAGCTTCTCTTTCTAGTTCCCTGAAGACTTCCCCCTCAGCAGAGGATAGACATCTCCAAACTTGGAGTGAGTGACCCATCACCACCTGCCTTCTGCAGTCGTCACCACCTGCCTTCTGCAGTCGTCACCACCTTTAGAGCAAGTAAGAGCTTTGCTGGGGATGGGTACCCTGGTCCCTTCTGCCTTACCTCAGTGGGGCCAGGTTACCGAGTTGTATCCCTGGAAAGAAAAGTCTGGGGCCAGGAAGGCTCGAGAAATAGCATCTCCCTCCCTCCTAGGCTGAAAGCTGCCTGGTGCTGGGGTCTGCCCATCCCCCTGCCTCTCTCCCTGGGACCCCGGCCCTCCTGTCCCGTCTCAGGGAGGACTCAGCCCCGACAGGCCTGCATCCTTTGCTGGGCGCTCTGACCTCTCACGGCCTGACTGAACCCTGCAGACAACACTCTGCCCTTCACACCCACAGACCAGAGCGGAGGAGCCAAGGGCCCCTTCACACTAGGCCCCGCACCCCGGGGGAAGCTCACCTGCCCAGCGGACCGGCAGGGCCCGGATCCACAGCCTCAGTGGAGGACTTGACAGGCCGAAGGGTCCAGGCCAGCAGAGAGCTGGGTTTCTCTTCCGCCATCATCCCTCACCTCCCCACCCCGCGCCTAGGTGATGCAAGGTCACCGCGGCACAGGTAATGTTCACAGGTCGAGTGTTTCTCCCCTCGGAGCTTGCGGGTCCTCGGACCTCGAAGGGGCCGCTGCACCTGTGTCGTCTGAACATCTGGGGCCTGTTCCCCCAATTCTGGGCCCTCCCTCCTCCCCTCCCCTGAGTCTGTGCTCTGCCTGCCCCTGCTGGTCTGGGAATTTCAGCTGGGAACTCTTCCTGGGGCTTCCCTCCCAGGCCCCTGCGAGGCTCCATTAGCATCCGGGGCAGCTCCTGGCCACACCCGCGCCTCCCAGCTGGGAGCGCCCCCGGGCAGGACCGAGTCTTCGGGGACTCCCAGTTTCTAGAGCTTTGCACTGCGCCCGGCTCACAGAGACTTGAATAATACAGATGTAGTGACTCAGCACTACGAACTGGAAATCCAACACTTTCTACATTTGTCATCCATGCCCCCGAAATAACTCACTCAGATTTACTGGATCTTCATTCACTCATCTGTGAAGAATCATCAAAGACGTACTCATTTATAGCAAGAAGAGGACAGGATCACTTGTCTATAAAACTGACAAAGATGGTTTGAAATAATCACACTTTTCAAGCACATGGGACTCTGGGCACTTTTAGTCTGCTGGGGAACAGGTATGTCCTGGGGACGGTGGGGGGGCGGGCAATTTGTCAGTCCACACCTAAGGCCAGACCTAGACCACTCACTCCCCTTCCTGAGTCCTCACGGAGACAGTGACCCAAGGAAATCATCAGATACACAACAGAAGCCTTCAGCTACAGGAACCCCGGTCACACAACTGTTGGTCATACTCAAAGGTTGGAAACAGCCTAAGTGTGCAACATTAGCAGATAGAAAAATCAACTGTTCTACATCTACCAGATGGAATACTATATAGACAGGAAGATGATTTAAGTCAAAGAAAAACAAAAAGGTTCCCTTTGTTCTGTTGTTGCTATTCAGTCACTCAGTTGTGTCTGACTTTTTGCGATGCCATGGACAGCAGCACGCCAGGCTTCCCTGTCCTTCACTGTCCCGTGGAGTTTGCTCAGATTCATGTCCATTGGGTCAGTGATGCCATCCAACCATCTCATCCTCTGTCAACCCCTTCTCCTCCCACCCTCAATCTTTCCCAGCATCAGGGTCTTTTCAAATGAGTCAGTTCTTTGCATCAGGTGGCCAAAGTTTTGGAGCTTCAGTTTCAGCATCAGTCCTTCCAGTGAATATTCAGGGTTCAGTCCTTTAGGATTGCTGTCCAAGGGACTTCCAAGAGTCTTCTCCAACACCACAGTTCAAAAGCATCAATTCTTCAGCACTCAGCCTTCTTTATGGTTCAACTCTCACATCTGTACATGACTACTGGAAAAACCATAGCTTTGACTAGATGGACCTTTGTCAGCAAAGTGATGTCTCTGCTTTTTAATATGCTGTCTGAGTTTGTCATAGCTTTGCTTCCAAGGAGAAAGCATCTTTTAACGTGACTAAAATTGATCTTTATTTGGTCTGCCCCGGATGTTGCAAATTTCTTTAATTTTAAAATACTTATATGCATAGAAAACAAAGATTGAAAACTTATGAAATCAACATATTACCAATGTTTTTCCCTGGACAGTGAGATGATGGGTAATTTTGGTTTATATTTTAATTTTTTTCTTCTGTATCATCTAAATTCCATTGCTGGTTTAGTAAGAAAAGGAGAAAAATAAATATTTTAAGTGACTGTTATAGAAGGAACAAGGAAAATATCGATGAAACAATATTGCCATGACCTTTCTTCCCACAACTGTTGCTTCTAAATACCATGAAGGAATTTAGATCCTCAAGCTATTTCTGGCCGGGGTACCGCTGGGCTGTATGACTCTCTGTGCGTGGGAGGATGGGTGTGAGCTCCGTGGTATTTAGGAGCCCAGATATCACTCATCTGTAGCCTCCCCACCAGCACAGAGTCCGCACTGCCTCACAACAAGAATTTCAAATATGAGTTGTTCCTCACTGCTGTGTATGGGGTTTCAAAATCGCCTGAGCACTGCACCACATGTAACCAAGAGCCTCTTCCAAGATATCTTACCCTCCAAGTATTCAGGAGCTAAAGATCACACGCAGAAGAAAGGCTGTCCAATCTGTGCCAAACAGACGCTTAAAATGTTTGTCACATAAATGTAAAGATGAAATTCAAAACCAATGCTCACTCACATTGACACTCATCCCTGTCCCCATAAGGACCAGTCAGGTGGCACTCAGAAGAAGCTTGGTCTTCCTGAAGCCCCAGGGCTTGGAACTGAGTACCCCCATACCCTCCCACCCCCACGGTGCACTCCCTAGCCCATAGCATCCCGCTTGGCCAGATGCCAACTCTCTGAGTCGAAAATTAATGTCCCTAGTTTACTGATGAGTCCAGATGAATCCAAGGTCACATAAAGTCCAAAACCATGCTCCTTCAAAAGATGGGAAAAAATGAGACTGTTCACAAGAAAAATGTGTTCAATGTTACTAGCAACAATGGCAAGCATCCTTTAATCCAAGAAGTCATTTCTTGCTCAAGTCATTGGAGAAAATCTTTTAAAACCAAATTAGACTATAGGAAGTTGTCCCTGCGTGTGAGACAGAGTCCTCCTGCTATCCCAAGCAGACTCCAACACAGGAGCCATGGTGCTACGACCTGGACTGTTCCGTGGAGCCACCAGTGGTTGCTTCATCACTGTGTCCTGCCCCACCTGCCCCTGCAGCCTTTTTATCACCTCTGTCCTGCTGTTCTGAGCCCAGCACACATGCCTTCTCCTCCTTGAAGGTCTTCCTGCTCCCTGCACCTATCAGAATAAATCATTTCTTCTTCTCTCTGCAAAATGTTCCAAATAGCCATGGCTTACAACAATATCGAGTATTTATAGCAACATCTAATGGTGGCATATAATTTGAAAACAATGAAATTAAAGCGACCAAAGTCTCTAAGTAACTTTAAAAATATCATAAAATCAGTGTGCATGAGTGCTTAGTTGCTTCAAATGTGTCCGAATCTTTGTGACCCCATGGACGGTAGCCTGCCAGACTCCTCTGTTCATGGAATTCTCTAGGCAAGAATACTGGAATGGATTGCCATTCCCTTCTCCGTGGATCTTCCTGACCTAGGAATCGAACCCATGTATTTTTATGTCTCCTACATTGGCAGGCTGGTTCTTTACCACTAGCATCACCGCTAATGAAGGGCAATTTCAGAAATCAAGGCTAATTCTGTCTGATTGTTATTACAAAAGCTAGATTCTTTCCAATATCTTTTACTAACTTCAAGGGCCAGGTGACTTAAAATTCATATCATGAATTACTTTCTTGTATTCCCAGCTAAGAAACCATTGCGCCCAAAAAAAAAAAAAAGATCATAATCTTGCAGTTCTTGTTCATAAAGTCATAGAAACTAGGTACCAATTTCTCGCTTCACAATTATGAGAAAATCCAGAAACTTTAGGACTGAAACCCAATTACCTTGACACCAAATTTGTTGTTTTACCTTGAGTAATGGCCCTCCCTGGAGACATGACCCTTAACACGTAGACACTGGATTTCCCTGTCATCTTTCAGATTTACTGTCTGCTATCCAATGAGTTTTCAACTTTCATTTAGGTCCACATTTAGAAATAATATTTCACAACCCTCCTCAGCAACCACCCCTCCTGAAATAAAAGAAAAATAAAGAGGATTTGGAGATCACTCTTTAGAGTCTATAAATTTCCATGGAAATATTAACACAACCTACTGGGTCACATTATAGTCAATTGTGCAGAAGAAGAAAACCTATTCAATGACATTATTTAATGGCATTTTGATGTGTGATTTGCTAAACATAGTGACGAATGCAAAGACCGAGGAGCAGAGCTGGGGGAAGGCAAACAGTTTTCCTCTGATGTTTACTTCCCAGGCTTAAATGAGCTCAGCTCTTATGAATGATTTGCCTTGACACTGGAATCCAATTGGAGTCAGGAATTACTGTAACTCTTTTCGGCTTGGGTGATTTAATCAGCAGATCTTCAATAGTGTGATGTGCATCTACTGAACTGACTCCAGACTGAACAGTCTGATTTATACATACTCCTTGCAGACAACCATTTGCGGCGTGCACAGTAGCATCTGTTTGCCTACATCTTTATACCGCCGATACCCGTGGTAATGTGTCAGAGCAATCCAAGTCTACGCTTTATACCATTAAACCCAAACAAAGAGACATACGCAAGAGACCATTTGAGGGAGCAGGTTTTGGTTTCTGAGCTCTGAAAATCACCCACTCACTTACTTAACATATAAACATGTGCCCTTGCAGTGTATCAAGCACTCTGCTGGACCCAGAGATGAAAGGGCAGGAGGCAAGAGAGACGGAGAAATAAGATGTGGCTCCTACAAGCATGGGATAAAACTGTCAGGCTATATTAATCGATTGAACACAATCTTTTAAAGGGGATGCGCTAAACCATTAGAGCTCCCAGTCACCCCTGGAATGTGAATTTCTCTTGGCCTTGCGGTGGTTTTAGGCATTACAAGTATTTACTGATGTAAAATTATGATCACTATGGTTCACAGTCTCTCCTCCTGGCCCCTGCTTCTAATCCTGTCACAGATGAAATGCCCTGGGCACCTGGCTTCCCAGAAGAAGGGATCAGCACTAGGAGGAGGCAATCACCTGCCCATCTTGGAGACCTAAAAGTCTCTGCCTTAGGACACGGAAGATTCCATATACAATGTCGAAGGAAATGAGAGATTAAGAGGAAAGTTCCTTTTCCTCCTGACCCTGCCACACCCTCATTGTTATGAAGATGCTCCAAACTCTCAGGAAGGAAAGAAAAAGGTTGAGGGTGGAGCTGTAGGTGGTAGAGGGTCGACTCTGATTTGCAGCAGGAAACCCAAGGAGGCAGAGAAGCTAAGACAAGCGAGAAGTGAATCTGGAAAGACAGGACTTTGCATGGTGTTGACCCGAAGCATCTGCCCCAGGGTGACACGCAGACTCCGGAAGACCCTGCTGCAAGACACCCGGCCCCGGAGAACATTGATCTTCCAGGAGGGCGAGGTGAACCCTTGAGGCCTCAGTGACACAGTGACCAGCTCCAAGGGCCTGAAAACAGACAGCTACAATGGAAGCCCTCAGACGTTTACTTCTCCCAGAGAAAGAATTATCCCTAAACATCTAAGAGGAAGTCTCTTCCAACTTGGTTGACTGGAGACTCAAAAAAAGAAAAAAAAAAAAAATATGCCTGATTATAGAAAAACAGAAAGAAAATTGTATTTCTGTGACTTCTGAGTTATGGACTGAGATATATAGGTATTACCCCCATCTTGGAAAATTCTAAAGAATTGGAAAAAATCTTAAGTTTAAAATCCTTTCTCTATCCCAAAATTTTTTAAAAATATTAATAATAAATTTTTAAAACTCAGAAATGCTCCTTTGGAGGGTCCAAATCCGTCACAGAAGAGATGATGCTTTGCTAGTGAACCACTGGCAGTTGCTCTGTGTTTCCATGTGGGGTAAGACACGAGAGAAGATAGAAAGAGGACTCTTCAGGTGTCTTGGGGCATCTTCACAAGCAGCTGCTGAGATGGAGCTGGGGTGCAGCACGTGTGTCAGCAGTGAGCACCCCGGCCACAGGGGGACGAAGCAGGGCTTGGCCGATGGAGTGGGCGGCGGCAAGGCAGGCAGACGGGGAACTGGGGCGTCCTGAAGGATATATGCATCCAGGAGAGAGACAGACTAGATGAGTACTTGTCCCCACCTCTGGGCACCATTCCTCAGCCAAGCTGACACATGAAATGCACTGTCACAACTCGGAAGATGAGATCTGGGTTCCTGCTGCTGCTATTGGTCCAGCAGCCGCAGCATCGCAGCATTGGGCATCCATTCCTCCTCCCTGCCCTCGGGCTCTCAGTGCCCCTGGGCAGCTTCACTTCTGGGCTCAGAGACCCACCAAGGGGGAGTCCAGATCCTCCTGCATGAAACACTGGCCAACACGCCATCTTACACTGAGCCATTGTCACGGTCCCTATGTGGTTAGGGTCCCAGTGGCCAAAGAGCCTCAAGAGGTGCCCTGGGGACCCCGGCCCCACCATGAGGCAGCTGTGAGCCCACTCTGCCTGCAGAGAGGAAACCCCCAAACTTTGGGCAACGCTTGTGTCAGTCTCTTTTGACAAGTGATGAGTCCCCCGGGTCTCCTTCCCCATGGAACATACCTGCCTGCAGCCATCTGCCACCATCTGCATTGTGTTTGCAAAAAATTAATTATACATGACAATAATGCTGGTAGTGCTGACCACGGTCATGGTCAGACTGATGAAGAATACAGATGCTAGTTAGTTCCTCTTCAGCTTTGCTTGCTGCTAAAATTCAAAAATTAACGAGAATAAGGGCTTCCCTGGTGGCTCAGATGGTCAAGAATCCACCAGGAGGCCCAGGTTTGATCCTGGGGTTGGTCACAAAGATCCCCTGGAGAAGGAACTGCTAACCCATTCCAGTATTCTTGCCTAGAGAATTTCATGGACAGAGGAGCCAAGCAGGCTCCTTGGGGTCTCAGTCAGGCTGACTGAGTGACTAACACTTTCACTTTCACCCAGAATAAACACACTCAAGCCTGGACACAGAAGGTCACCCATTCTCTTTGAAAGAAAGAAACTATTTAAATTAAATCCAATTTACCAGATACACCTGAGTATCTCACATTTATGCCCCAGTTTATCCACCGAAAGAGTAAAATCAATTAACGGCAATAAAAACAATAAAAAAATGACCATGACCTTTCACCGGAGCATCTCATTTTACTCTTACAGAATTTTATCTGACAATTTTAACATTCTTTTAAAAAAAACTGTTTCTTTGCAAAGAAAGGCCTGACAGATGTGTAAGTACCCAGGGCAAGCACAGAGCAGTCATAAAGATAGCTGCGTATCAGCATGATTTACTCGTCGGTGTTGTCATAAAACCAGAGATAAATTCTGATAGTGATAATGAAAGATTGCTCCAAATCTTCTACCCTCACGTAATAATTAGTACTAAAAGGTTTTCTGGGTTGGCAGGTTTTCTGTTGTAGATTTAATTTACAGATGGTTTGCTGAGACAAAAGGCAGACATCAATTGAAAATCTATAAATGCATTCATATGTAATGAATCGGGGCTGCTCCTAATTAGTAAAGGGGAAGATAGCCGAAAGTCGAAGAAGTCTCTGGCTAGGGCCAAAGGTTCTGAATCCATTTCATGTCCTTTAAGTAAGCGTGGATGGCACTTTCAGAACTGCATGCAAGGGGCGATTGCAGAGATTTAAAGGGGAGACCCCCGCCTCCTCCGGGATGGCAGAAGCTCACAGACTTGACAGCTCCTGGAATATCTTGCAATTCTGCAAATCCCATGAAAGAAAAAATTAGACATTTGTGCTATTAGGAGCAGCTGCTTTGTTAGAACTCTACCAAGAATATCTTTTTTGTTTCTTCCTGTGTCCCCATTTACAAAGAGGCAAATGATTAAATTTGCTTCACCAAATTAAACTTACCCAGCTTCCTGCTGGGCGCGGGGGAGCGGTTCCAGAAGACCACCTGCAGGGCAGCTGCTCTCTGCTCCAAGGCCTGAATATCATTAAACCATCACCCCTCCCAACACGCTGCCGGAAGTCTGGGTCTGCCACAGGGCTAAGTTGTAGGGAAGTGGGGAATTCTGAGAACCATGTTCTTGGCCAAGAGGATACCCCAGTGATGCAGGAGAAAGGTGGCTGGTGAAGAGAGGCCAAACCCACCTTGAGAAAGCAGGACTCTAAGACTCTGATAGGAAAGAGAGGAAGAGAAGAAGGAGGGATGGGGTGGAGAGAGAAGAGGAAAGAAGGAAGGAAGGGAGGAAGAGGGAGGCATGAATCCATCCTTCTTCTCTGAAGATGACATCAAACTGTCTGTCTTTACACATGAACTTAGCTGAGGTGTGTGTGTAAACATGGATGCAGGTATTCAGTTTGTGTTCATCTCTATACAGCATTTGACTCCCATAGGAGTGCTGTGGCCACCTGAACAGTAGTCCTCACCGGTTATCCATGCGGATATTTACATGATAATGGGTTGCCTTGGGTTATAAACCCACATGAATCTCCACCTGCAGGACTGCAGGGAACGAGCTCCTGAGTCCTTAGACCACTGCAGTCTTATGTAAGTGAAACTCTGACCACTCACATTCACAGATGAAAGTGCTAAAGTATATCCACATCTGAATCCTCAACATATAATTGGAAACATAGCCCTTTTCCATAGTTTGCTATCCCATAACCTCAGTTATAAGCGCCGAAGAATTGATGCTTTTGAACTGTGGTGCTAGAGAAGACTCTTTTAAGAGTCCCTTGGACTGCAAGGAGATCAAACCAGTCAATTCTAAAGGAAATGAATCCTGAATATTCATTGGAAGGACTGATGCGCTGAAGCTGAAGCTCCAATACTTTGGCCACCTGATGCAAAGAGCTGACTCATTTGAAAAGACCCTGATGCTGGGGAAGATTGAACGCAGGAGGAGAAGGGGACGACAGAGGACGAGATGGTTGGATGGCATCACTGACTCAGTGGACATGAGTTTGAGTAAGCTCTGGGAGATGGTGAAGGACAGGGAGGCCTGGTGTGCTTCAATCCATGGGGTCGCGAAGAGTCAGACATGACTGAGCGACTGAACAACAAACTTCAGTTAATGAAGACCCTTGTTACTAGGACCTTTCGTGTATCAGAGGAAGAAAAAGGCTACAAAGACTGCACTTCAGTGACAAAACAGAAGGACCACACAGCAAGCATGGGCTGGGACACAATAAGGAGAGGAAATAATGGATTGTTAAAAAGCATCTGCAGCAGCATAGATGGACCTAGAGATGATCATACTAAGTGAAGTCAGAAAGAGAAAGACAAATGATATCACTTATGTATGAAATCAAAAAACAAATGTTGCAAATGAGCTTATCTACAAAACAGAAAGCTACTCACAGGCACAGAAAACAAATTTAGGGCTACCAAAGGAAAAGGACAGGGGAAGAATAAATTAGGAGTTTGGGATTAACTTATACACACTATTATAAATAAAATAGATAAACAACAAGGATCTACTGCATAGCACAGGGAACTCTATTTAATGTCTTATGATAACCTATAATGGAAAAAATCTGAAAAAAACTATATATATATTTTTTCAGATTAATATGCAGGTATATAGTTGTTCAGTTGCTGAGTTGTATCCAACTCTTTTGTGACGCCCATGCCCTATGGACTGTAGCCCGCCAGGCTCCTCTGTTGATAGGATTCCCCAGGCAAGAGCACTGAAGTGGGTTGCCATTTTATTCTTCAGGGGATCTTCCCGATCCAGGGATAGAACTCCTGTCTCCTGTTTGACAGGCATGTTCTTTACCACTGAGCCACCTGGGAAGCCCATACATATATTTCTGAATCAATCTGAAAGTAATACAACATTACAAATCAGCAATGCGCCAATTTTAATAATTTTTAAAAATTTAGAAAATAAGAAAGAGCACCAGCAAACCTCATTTGAATGTACTCTTGGGACAGAAATATGCCTGTCTTCACACTAAAATCTTGGATGTATCATTTAATCAGAACTCTGCACCTTTAGGATCCTGACCTATACTCAGTCATTGAGAACAAAAACAAGGTGTACTTAAGCTCACTTCGCTACAATTATTAAACAGGAAAGCTCACAAACCACTCCACTTCTAAAATGTATGTAGTACAAAGATTGGTCTCACCATTCTTTAGGTTGATTGAGATTTGCACTCACTTTCTACAACAGGCTCTAAACTGCCTTCCAGAAACGAAAGATGATCAAGGGAAGAGAATGAGCCTGCAGCCCCCAGACATTGTTGGCACAAGGAAAACGGGATGGAGACCCTGTCCTCCAAGAATTCCTTCTAGACAAAGGGCTTCCATGAAAATGTTCACTGATTTCTGACATTATGTGATGAACTCAGATGTTCCTTTTCTACTTCTGAATAAAGCACAACCATGCTAAGTCACTTCGGTTGTGGCTGACTCTTTGTGACCCTGTGGACTGTGGCCCACCAGGCCCCTCTGTCCATGGGATTCTCCAGGCAAAAATACTGAAGTGGGTTGTCGTGCCCTCCTCCAGGGCATCTTCCTGACCCAGGGATGGAACAGATGCCTCTTATATCTCCTACATTGGCAGGTGAGTTCTTTACCACTGAGCCACCTGGGACAAAGTCTATCCATGTTGTTGCAAATGACAGAATTCCCTTGTTTCTCATGGCTTAATGATATTTCACTGTGTGTGTGTGTGTTATCCATTGTGTATATATGTGATAAATATATATATGTGTGTGTGTGTGTGTGTGTGTGTGTGTGTGTGTATTCATCTTCTGTATCCATTTATCCACTGAAGGACATTCAGATTGTTCCCGTATCTTGGTTAGTTTCTTTTTCTTGACTCTCATTCCTATCTTGTACAGCTCAGGAAGGTCTAAATGTTAATTGACACCATAATCAAATCAAAGCATCCATCTTTCAAAGGGATTGCATTTTAATGTCTTACTGGAAATAATTCTTCTTCTCTAACCCCAGGAAGGTTAGAAAGAGTTTAAGTGACCACAGGATAAATGTACTGGCCCATCTGAAGGAGTTACTGGTTCCATGGCCCATCTGATTCCTTGCCATGATTGTTGGCATAGTGGACAAAAACACAGAATTGCTTTGGAGGGTTAATGAGGTCTACTTTTAGGATAGTTGACTTCTCCACTGAGCAAATACTCTACCCAAATAAGTGAATACTCCTAATTTTAACAGGAAGAGGAAACTGGACTCTCAATCATGGCTTGAAAATTGAGATGTATTACCATCAATTGATGAGATCTGCCCTTAATTACCAGTTTTCAAACTCCACAGTCCTGACCCTTTCTAGAGAGTTCAGCCAAAACTGTGCAATGATATAAGTGTCCTGGGAAACAGGACACCCCCAGAGTGTGGCCCATGGCACCATTGCTTTATCCATGGGGGCCGCCCCTCAATCCCACCATCTGACCTCTCGGGTTTGGCTTTAACTCTTGGGTGTGATGATTGTCCTTGGGCTCACACTTCACACTGAAGGTTCGGTGGGAGGAAAAGAGGACCCTCAGTGTTGGATTTAGTTTGTGGAAATATTGCAGAAGCTGCTCTTCACAAAAACATCCTTTCACCATGAGATTTCACAGAAAAACAAGGCATCCAACTTTCAGTACTAAGAATAATGTATTCTGGAAAAGTGTCTGGTTTGTTTTATGTGAAGGAACCAAGGGAACTGAATATTTAGCTCTCAGAAGACCTGAACCCTGTGGGATGCATTAAAGGGATCAAGCCTGACTCCTGTTCTACTGGCTTCTCTAACCAGGGCTTTCCTTGGTCTAGAATTCTCATATTTGATTTTGCTCTATTGTTTTATATCTGTTGTTGTTTAATTGCTAAGTCATGTCCGACTCTTTTATGACCTCATAGACAGTAAACCACCAGGCTCCTCTGTCCACAGGATTTCCCAGGCAAGACTACAGGAGTGGCTTGCCATTGCCTTCTCCAGGAGATCCAACCCACATCTCCTGCATTGGCAGGTGTATGCTTTACCACTGAGCCACTAGGGAATGTGTACATTTTTGTAATTTGCCTGAACTTTATTTTGAATAAATGTAGATGTACATGTCTTTCACTCCAGCACCGCTGCTGGGTGGTGTGTCCTCCTGAAGGTCAGAGTTTAGCTAGGAGGCAGTGAAGGGCTGACGGGAAAAGGAATGGGTCGGCATCCTTAGGATGCCTGGGGCGGCAGAGCATGTTGTCCCCATTTCAAGGAACAATGGGAATTTCTAAAAGGTTTTGAGCAGGGAAACGACAGGTCAGACATCAGGTCAGCAATCCCAGCTCCTCCTATGTGGTAGTGGGACTCCAGGTAGCTGGTGGTGCACCCCTACTTCAGATGCACTCCAACCATCCCTTAGCCACGTGTGAAAATGCAGCTTCCGGGTCAGGGCTGCGGTGAGCCCGAGGCCTGCATTTCTAAGAAGCTTCCAGATGATGTCAACCTTGCTGACTGGGGACCAGATTTTAGTAGCAAGGGCTTAGCCTGAGTCAGGAAGTGACCAGACAGAAGTGATAAATCATGGCAGTGGGAGAGGAGGGTTGGGGGAAAGGGAGTGCTCAGGACACTGCATCCTTGGTCAATGGCCCATGGTTCTGTGCCCGGGGTCCAGGAGCCTGGCAAGCGGCCAGCTCTGCCACCCACTGTGCCCCCACCCGCTCCCTGCCAGCTCCTCTGGCACCCGGAGGCACTGATGCTCGCCGAGCACCTGGCGCCTCTCCACCTGCAGCTGCAGCTCCCACAGCTGAACACCTGCCCAGCCGGGCACGCAGGCTCCAGGGAGGGTGGCACCGCAGTGGCCCAGGATGCGCAGAGGGAGTCATCGCTCCAGGAGTCTGGAGACGGGGCAGCTGGCAGAAGGAAAAGCATACGGTGTTGGCGGCAGTTTTATGAAAGGGGGTCTCCCGAGAGATGTTGTTCAGGCAGGTGTCTGGAGAGCCGGCAAGTCCTTGTGGAGAAGAGGGAGGCTAGATGAAGGGGCAGCTGGTGGGGAGGAGGGTGCTTGATCAAAGGGGATGCTCTCGGCCCATCCTGGAGCCCAGAACCAGGGGGAGGGTCAGGCCAGGGGCGGGGCAAGGCTGGCAAAGAAAGGCTCCAGGAATGCCTGACCTTTTCTAAAGCAAACATCCTAACAGTAAAACTGAAATGGAATTTGCTCTTCTTTACAGGAGACAGAGAAAAGGATTGTATTTTAGAGTTTGTTTGTTTTACTTTAATTTTTACTTTGTTTTTTAATTAGCGGAAAATTGCTTTACAATGTTGTGTTGGTTTCTGTCATACGGCAAAGTGCATGCTCATTCACTACAGTCGTGTCTGACTCTCTGCAACCCCACGGACTATATGCAGCCCGCCAGGCTCCTCTGTCCATGGGTTTCTCCGGGCAAATATACTGGAGTGGGTTGCCATGCCCTCCTCCAGGGGATCTTCCTGACCCGGGGATTGAACCAACATCTCCTGTATTGCAGACGGATTCTTGACCGCTGAGCCAGCGAGGAAGCCCATACAACAAGGTGACTCAGCCATAATTATACGTATATCCCCTCCCTTTTCAGTCTCCCTTCCCTCCCCCCATCTTACTCCTAGGTCATCACACAGCCACAAAAAAAGAACAATTTTGAGTCAGTTCTAGTGAGGTGGATGAGCCTAGAACATGTTCTACATTGTGAAGTAAGTTTGTTTTTTAAGAGCTGTTAAAAAGCCAAGCCTTTCTCATTTCAGTGAAGTCTCATTTAGATGCTCTTTTTTTTTTCTTCCTATATTCATTTAAGCCACCCAAATCTGTGATTTTTAAAGCCATTCATTCCACACTGAGTCATCCTGAATGATCTGTGGGATTATTAGCATAAAATCTATACTCAGGTAGTGACTCATAGTGGTAGGTAATTTATATGCCTGCATGGGCATATTGTTGTTGTTTAGTTATTAAGTCGTGTCCAAGTCTTTGTGACCCCATGGACTGCAACATGTCAGGCTTCTCCGTCTTTCAGTATCTCCTGGAATTTGCCTGAGTTCATGTCCATTGAATCAGTGATGCTATCCAACCATCTTGTCCTCTGTCGCCCCCTTCTCCTCCTGCCTTCAGTCTTTCCCAGCATCCGGGTCTTTTCCAATGAGTCAGTTCTTCACATCAGGTGACCAAAGTACTGGAGCTTCAGCTTCAGCATCAGTCCCTCCAATGAATATTCAGGATTGATTTTCTTTAGGATTGATTGGTTTGATCTCCTTGCTGTCCAAGGGACTCAAGAGTCTTCTCTAGCTCCACGATGTAGAAAGTATTAATTCTTTGGCACTCAGCCTTCATATTCTCCAAGTTTAATCAGGTACAGTTAATTATATTCTTATCCAGCACTATTTTCTGACACTAAAAAAAAACTGTATACATTTTTAGTCATGCATTGCTCAAACATTAAATATTTGTTTAAAATCCCATGAAAATTTCACCAGAGGTTTAATCTCATGACTACTTACTGTCCTTTCCCATAAGCCATGAGGCCAGGCTGCCCCTAGTTGAAGGACCTTCACTAATGCTGAGAGAGAAATACCTGAGATTTAGTATCGCATTAATACCAATGTGTCTGTGTTACTGATTCTTTATATCAGTGTTCCCATCTAAAGAAGAAATTCCTCCAATACTAGAAAAAGGTTTTGCTTGCTTTTTTTGAGTTAGTCGGTCAAAACACTGAGATGAATGGTGAATTTTAAGACTTAGCCAGAAGCGTATATAGTACAGTAGTGGGAAGAAGCCAGTTTGGTGATTCTGCAGAAGATGGACAAAGTTCAAAGATGAATCCAACAGAGCTGGACACAGTGTAAGTCTATTGACTTAGGTCCCAGAGAAGCACCCATGTTGCTGACCTGAGACCCACTCACCTCTTCTCCACTTCCCCACCTCAGGGAATCTCTGGGACAACTCTGTCAGGTCTTACTCAGATGTTTCTGTTAAAATTTTCAGGAGAAAGCAAAATGATTCAGCAGCCAGGGGACATGTGCACCAAAGGAAAAAAAAATGTATTTGCAAATTATTGGTAGGTTAAGACTTTTTTTAAAAACATTGTTCAAAAATTGGCCTAAGGTACTCTTACGTACTGAGAAATTAGTCCAAATTTTTAAAAAGCATGTGAATATAGCATCACTATTTATGGTAGCCAAGACATGGAAGCAACCTGAATGTCTATTGACACAGGAAAGGATAAAAGAGATGTTTCATATATACAGTGGAATATTACTGAACCACGAAAAAGAGTGAAGTAATACATGGATGGAACTAGAGATTGTAACACTAAGTGAAGTTAGAAATAGAAAGAAAAATACCATGTGATATCACTTATATATGTGGAATCTTAAAAATTGATACAAATGAACTTATTTATAAAACAGAAATAGACTCACAGACATAGAAAATCAGCTTATGGTTACCAAAGGGGAAGGAGAGATATAAATTAGGAGTTTGGGATTAGCAGATACAAACTATTATATATAAGAGATAAACAACAAAGACCAACTGTGTAGCATAGGTAGCTGTGTTGAATATCTTGTAATAAGCTATAATAGAAAAGAACATGAGAAAGAATATATATATGTGTGTGTCACTCTACCGTATAACATTTACTAACACAATATTATATTAATTATACTTAAAGTGAAAAAAAAGCACCTGAAATAAAGATAGATCTTACATAGGCACAGAAGCCTCCTATCAGAGGTCTTAACTCTCTTGGCGCTCATTTGAAAACCTAGACACATATGAATGTTGATTATATTGTTGTGGTTGCTCATCACTATATGGTGTCTGACTCTTTACCACCCCATGGATTGCAGCACACCAGGCTCCACTGTCCTCCACTATCTCTCTGAGTTTGCTCAAATTCATGTTCATTGAGTCGGTGATACTATCTATCTATCTATCTATATACTTTAATACCGTAGCATAAAGAGGATTGTTTGACAAAAAAAGAAAGAAAATATTTTCTGTTTTCTATGTCAGTTTATACTTTATGATCCTGTTACAAGCAGTGATCACCTTCATCTGTAAACAAGTCTGGAGATGGACAAGGAAGATGATATCACTTCCAGCCCGTGGATAAGGAGAGTCTACAGGAAATTACATGACCTTCCCAAGGTCAACTTCCAGCAAGAGGTAATGACAGGGGAGAAAGCTACTTTTCTCCCAGCATGCTTCTGTGACTTCTTTGCAACTCTTGTGTTCAGAATTTCAGGAGAGACAGTAAGGATGAGTAGCACCCGGAGCTGTTCCCTGGTTTCTAGACTTCAAAGCCGGATTCTTTCCAACAGACTCTGCTCCTGAGTCTTCTTTATGACTGTATTTCCAGAAGGGAAGGACTACCCAGACATCCCCGTCCAAAATGAGTCAAGCTCTTTGCCTTGCACAGTGGAAAATATCCTAAGGTGATACTTGGAAGAAAGCTATTATCCAAAGATATCTACCTAGTCCTTCCTTTTAACAGGCATCTCTTTGCTTAACAGTTCAGTCAGTCAGTTCATTCACTCAGTCATGTCCCACTCTGCGACCTCATGAATCACAGCACGCCAGGCCTCCCTGTCCATCACCAACTCCTGGAGTCTACCCAAACCCATGTCCATCCAGTCGGTGATGCCATCCAGCCATCTCATCCTCTGTCATCCGCTTCTCCTCCTGCCCCCAATCCTTCCCAGCATTAGGGTCTTTTCCAGTGAGTCAGCTCTTCACATCAGGTAGCCAAAGGATTGGAGTTTCAGCTTCAACATCAGTCCTTCCAAATGAACATCCAGGACTGATCTCCTTTAGGATGGACTGGTTGGATCTCCTTGCAGTCCAAGGGACTTTCAAGAGTCTTCTCCAACACCACAGTTCAAAAGCATCATTTCTTCGGTGCTCAGCTTTCTTCACAGTCCAACTCACATCCATACATTACTACGGGAAAAA
This sequence comes from Muntiacus reevesi, assembly GCF_963930625.1. Taxonomy (NCBI): domain Eukaryota; kingdom Metazoa; phylum Chordata; class Mammalia; order Artiodactyla; family Cervidae; genus Muntiacus; species Muntiacus reevesi. Next base: position 15,318,469 of record NC_089251.1, read on the forward strand.
CCATAGCCTTGACTAGACTGACCTTTGTTGGCAAAGTAATGTCTCTGCTTTTTAATATGCTATCTAGGTTGGTCATTACTTTCCTTCCAAGGAGTAAGCGTCTTTTAATTTCATGGCTGCAATCACCATCTGCAGTGATTTTAGAGCCCAGAAAAATAAAGTCTGACACTGTTTCCACTGTTTCCCCATCTATTTCCCATGAAGCAATGGGACCAGATGCCATGATCTTAGTTTTCTGAATATTGAGCCTTAAGCCAATTTTTTCACTCTTCTTTTTCACTTTCATCAAGAGGCTCTTTAGTTCCTCTTCACTTTCTGCCATAAGGGTGGTGTCATCTGCATATCTGAGGTTATTGATATTTCTCCCGGCAATCTTGATTCCAGCTTGTGTTTCTTCCAGCCCAGCGTTTCTCATGATGTACTCTGCATATAAGTTAAATAAGCAGAGTGACAATATACAACCTTGACGTACTCCTTTTCCTATTTGGAACCAGAGTGTTGTTCCATGTCCAGTTCTAACTGTTGCTTCCTGACCTGCATACAGATTTCTCAAGGGGCAGGTCAGATGGTCTGGTATTCCCATCTCTTTCAGAATTTTCCACAGTTTATTGTGATCCACATAGCCAAAGGCTTCGGCATAGTCAATAAAGCAGAAATAGATGTTTTTCTGGAACTCTCTTGCTTTTTGATGATCCAGTGGATGTTGGCAATTTGATCTCTGGTTCCTCTGCCTTTTCTAAAACCAGCTTGAACATCTGGAAGTTCACGGTTCAGGTATTGCTGAAGCCTGACTTGGAGAATTTTGAACATTACTAGTGTGTGAGGTAAGTGCAATTGTGCGGTAGTTTGAGCATTCTTTGGCATTGCCTTTCTTTGGGATTGGAATGAAAACTGACCTTTTCCAGTCCTGTGACCACTGCTGAGCTTTCCAAATTTGCTGGCATATTGAGTGCAGCACCTTTCCAGCATCATCTTTCAGGATTTGAAATAATTCAACTGGAATTCCATCACCTCCACTAGCTTTGTTCATAGTGATGCTTTCTAAGGCCCACTTGACTTCACATTCCAGGATGTCTGGCTCTAAGTGAGTGATCACCCTATCATGATTATCTGGGTTGTGAAGATCTTTTTTGTACAGTTCTTCTGTGTATTCTTGCCACCTCTTCTTAATATCTTCTGCTTCTGTTAGGTCCATACCATTTCTGTCCTTTATTGAGCCCATCTTTGCATGAAATATTCCCTTGGTATCTCTAATTTTCTTGAGGAGATCTCTAGTCTTTCCCATTCTGTTGTTTTCCTCTATTTCTTTGCATTGATTGCTGAGGAAGGCTTTTTTATCTTTCCTTGCTATTCTTTGGAACTCTGCATTCAGATGGGGGTATCTTTCCTTTTCTCCTTTGCTTTTCACTTCTCTTCTTTTCACAACTATTTGTAAGGTCTCCTCAGACAGCCATTTTGCCTTTTTCGCATTTCTTTTTCTTAGGAATGGTCTTGATCCCTGCCTCCTGTACAATGTCAAGAACCACTTGAGAGTTCCTCAGGCACCCTGTCTATCAGATTTAATCCCTTGAGCCTATTTGTCACTTCCACTGTGTGATTGTAAAGGATTTGATTTAGGTCATATCTGAATCGTCTAGTGGTTTTTCCTACTTTCTTTAATTTAAACCTGAATTTGGCAATAAGGAGTTCATGATCTGAGCCATACTCAGCTCCTGGTCTTGTTTTTGTTGACTGTGTAGAACTTCTCCACCTTTGGCTGCAAAGAATGTAATTGATCTGATTTCTGTATTGACCATCTGGTGATGTCCATGTGTAGAGTCTTCTCTTGTGTTGTTGGAAGAGGCTGTTTGCTATGACCAGTGTGTTCTCTTGGCAAGTGTCTGTTAGCCTTTGCTCTGCTTCATTCTGTACTCCAAGGCCAAATTTGCCTGTTACTCTAAGTATTTCTTTTCCATGGACAGGGAGGCCTAGCGTGCTGGGATTTATGGGGTCGCAAAATGTTGGATAGGACTGAGTGACTGAACTGAACTGAAGTATTTCTTGAATTCCTACTTTTGCCTTCCAGTCTCCTATAATGAAAAAAACATCTTTTGGGAGTGTTACTTATAGAAGGTCTTGTTGGTCTTCATAGACCCATTCAGCTTCAGCTTCTTCAGCATTGCTGGTCAGGGCATAGACTTGGATTACTGTGATGTTGAATGGTTTGCCTTGGAACAAACAGAGATCATCCTGTTGTTTTGAGATTGCAGACAAGTACTGCATTTCAGACTCTTCTGTTGACTATGACGGCTAGTCCATTTCTTCTAAGGGATTCTTGCCTAGTAGTAGATACGGCAGTCATTTGAGTTAAATTAACCCATTCCAGTCCATTTTAATTCACTGATTCCTAAAATGTCGATGTTCACTCTTGCCATCTCCTATTTGACCACTTCCAATTTGCCTCGATTTATGGACCTAACATTCCAGGTTCTTATGTAATATTGCTGTTAACATCATCAGACTTTACTTCCATCATCAGTCATATCCATAACTGGGTTTTGTTTTTGCTTTGACTCCGTCTCTTCATTCATTCTGGGGTTATGTCTCCACTCTTCTCCAATAGCATATTGCACACCTATGGAGTGTGCAATGGGGAGTTCATCTTTCAGTGTCCTATCTTTTTGCCTTTTCATACTGTTCATGGGGTTCTCAAGGCAAGAATACTGAAGTAGTTTGCCATTCCCTTCTCCAGTGGACCACATTTTGTCAGAACTCTCCACCATGACCCATCATGGTAGATGGCCCTACATGGCATGGCTCATAGTTTCATTGAGTTAGACAAGGCTGTGGTCCATGTGATCAGATTGGTTAATTTTCTGTGATTGAGGGTTTCAGTCTGTCTGCCCTCTGAAGGAGAAGGATAAGAGAGGCTTATGATGCTTAATAAATAGTTATTAAATATATAAATATGTGAATGAATAAAGAATATTGATACTAACAGAAAATACTGAGACATAAAATGATCTGAAATGATGTTTTTTGTAATGAAGTGAAAGTGAAAATCACTCAGTCGTGTCCAACTCTTTGCTACCCCATGAACCAAACAGTTCCTGAAATTTTTCCAGGCCAGAATAGTGTAGTGGGCAGACTTTCCCTTCTCCAGGGGATCTTCCCTGGCATCTTCCCAACCCAGGGATCAAACCCAGGTCTCTCCCATTGCAGGTAGGTTCTTTACCAGCTGAGTCACAAGAGAAGTCCAGTTTTTGTAATAAATAAGACTAATTTCTCTTTTTACTTGTTTAATGTGGAATATGTTTCCATAGCCAAAATAACCCAGACTCTTGAACAAATACCAACAACTTTGATCAGAGTTACTTCAGCAAGAACTGCATGCTTATGCTCAGCCACGTCTGACTCTTTCACAACCCCATGGACTGTAGCCTGCCAGGCTCTTCTGTCCCTGGGATTTCCCAGGCAAGAATACTGGAGGGGTTGCCATTTCCTTCTCCAGGGGATCTTCCCGACCCAGGGATCAAGCCAGAGTCTCCTGCATTGGCAGGCAGATTCGTTACCACTGAGCCACCAGGGAGCTCTACACAGGGTAAGCACATCAATTAAGTAAATGGAGATTCTAAGCCATAAAATAAAAAATTCGGATTCAAAATTGTGTGTGCTACATACTCTGTGTAGTGTGTATGGAAACGTGCTTCTCACGCCCAGAGAAGCAGTGTCACCTCTAAACACTGCAGAACACACAGCAGTGAAATTCGCCATCAGGAGTTCCAATCAGTTACTAAAGAATATCATTGTAAAGGGAATTCGTAGTCTGCTTCTCTCTTAAACAGGCAACCTGGATACCATACACCGCCTTTGGATTTAAGGCAGATCACCTCTGTGTGTGTTTGGGGCTGGGGTGGAGGGATGCTTGCCTGATTCTCATATTTCACTTCTGGTAAATATGACCAAATTTAGACTTGATTTATGTTTGTGGAGTGGGGGTTTTTATGTCAATCACGTATTTGGTCTTGAATGTGTCGTATAGAACGACTAACCATTTTTGTACAAGATGTAATAGGATTCTGTCACATGGCTGTAATTAGCATTAACACAATAAACAAGCTACAGCTGAGGTGGCTGGGCAAGTAAATGCATGACCAGGAAATACTATAAATATCTTTCCTTTTATGCCACAGATCCTATTCTTCACTGCCAGGACCAAAAATATACACAGCAGTACCTCACTCCTATTGCCACGTATTCGACCCAAATACCATTAACTATCCCCTTGCTCTCTGTTTATAAGAAGGTAAACAGAGACCCGACACCAGTATAGACATAACATAGCTAAGACCTGGGAAAAATAGTAAAGACACAGGATAAATCATGTCATTGCTCCAAGAAACGGAGTGAGGGAAGTGAAGGCAAAGACACAGAGCTCTTTCAAATACTGTGGGATTACTGCTATCAGCTCTGTAAATTAAGATTTCCAGCCTGAATCAGATGAGTGGTTTCCGCACTTGCTGGCTTCTTGCAACACAGCGTGGGGAGGGTGGGTGGACATTAGGACCCCATATTCACCGGATTTATTTCTCCCCTGTGCTGTGAGATGTATTCTAATGTTCCACTTTCCAAGCTCAAGAAATTCCCTCCAATTGTATAACGACCTGTAATACATGAAGTTGTGTAGATCTTTACAATTTGCAAGGGTTCCTGGGAGTCTTGTATCATGAAACAGGAAGAAATCTGCCCAGAAGAGTCATCCCTGGGAGCTGAAGTTTCTTCTGTAGGAACACTGTTGGAAAAACACACAAGTTAACAGAATAGAAGGATGTGTCTGAATAAGGTGTTCTTTGGGCTACCCCCTGTGGATTCACGCAAGAGGGGGAAAACCGAAGAACTGAGAGAATGAATTTGCTAACATGTTGCTAAGATATTGACAACACTGAGCTGCATGGACAGGAAAATAACAGACAAGTTCAAGGTGAAGAATATCATGGGAAAGAACACGAGGGGCTGTGGCCTGGACCTTGAGCAGGGTCACCCGGTGAATCAGAAACAGAACAATGATCTGGAGAAGGGGGTTCATGTTGTTCTTGGTTTTTCTTCCTCTGGCCGCCCTCTCAAAGCCACTGTGACCTCTGGACTTCCCTCCTCAGCTGTCCGTTTGTCCTTTCTAAGGGAGTATGTGGAACCCCGCTCTGTGGGTGCCTTGCTAACTGCTTGAAGGGGGCTTGTGGCCACATGGGAAAGCCCTCTCCTTCAGCCACGGTATTGCTTTTGTTATTCCACCTGGAACACACAGCATGATGGTGACATCTTTCAACGAAAATGTGCAGCAATATCCTTATATTTGTCAGCATTTCCCGTCTACAAAGTACACCTGGGAAACTGGGTAGAAGAAGGTCCCTGTTCAGTAGTGTCTCATTTTCCGGCCAAACCTGGGTGTGGTCATGAGACCTCTGCCTTTATAGAATCACTGTCCCCGGGAGACTGCGGTGTAAATGTGATCAATGTGGTCATGAAGGTGTGCCCGAGGAGCTCCAGGGCTGGCAACGATGAGGGATCCACTCACCCTAGCTCACCTGGCACTCTGTACCTCGCTGATGCTTCCTTCCTGCCGTCCTCAGAGGGGAGAATGGGAATCATCGCCTTTACAACAGTTTACGGTTCCAAACAGACTTGAGTGAATTACTAGAAACTCAGTAAAGGGGGAATATCTTTCAATGGAACACGTAAGAGAAGTGAGCTCTGTGTTTTTTCTGTTCCCTTTCTCTCTTAGTTTCCTGGTTGCTACTATTGTTTAGTCACTAAGTCATGTTGGACTCTTTGTGACCCCAAGGGCTGTAGCCCACCAGGCTCCTCTGTCCATGGGATTCTCCAGGCAAGAATACTGGAGTGGGTTGCCATTTCCTTGTCCAGGGGAATCTTCACAAACCAAGGGTCCAATCTGCACCCACTGTGTCTTCTGTGTTAGCATGTGGATTCTTTACCATTGAGCAACCAGGGAAGCCAAGTTTCCTGGGGCTGCCCTAAGAAAACACCCCACACATGAAGTGACTGGAAGCCATGGACCTGTGTGGATGTCCAGTTCCAGAGGCCTGAAGTCTGAGATCCAAAATCAAGGTGTGTGCAGGGTGGATTTCTTCTGAAAGTCAAGATTGGTGGTTTGTTCCAACATCTCTCTTTGGCTTGGGAATGGTGCTCTTGTCCCTGTGTCTTCACCTTATCTTCCCCTGTCTGTGTCTGTCTTCAAGCTCCCCCATTTCTCTACAAGCATCAGTCCCACTGGGTTGTTGTTGCTGTTCAGTCATTCATGTTCATGTCTGTTCATGTCTGACTCTTTACCACCCATGGACTGCAGCACGCCAGGCTTCCCTGTCCTTCACTATCTCCTGGAGTTTGCTCAAACTCATGTCCTTTGAGTTGGTGATGCAATCCAAATGTCTCATCCTCTGTAGCCCCCTTCTTCCCTGCCCTCAATCTTTCCCAGCATCAGGGTCTTTTCCAGTAGGCCAGCCCTTTCCATCAACTGGCCAAAGTATTAGAGCTTCAGCAGCAGTCCTTCCAAAGAATATTCAGGGTTAATTTCCTTTAAGATTGACTGGTTTGATCTCTTGCTGTCCAAGGGACTCTCAAGAGTCTTCTCCAATACCATAGTTCAAAAACATCAATTCTTTGGTGCTCAGCCTTCTTTATGGTCCAACTCTCATATCCATACATGACTACTGGAAAAACCATAGCTTTGACTCTATGGACCTTTGTTGGCAAAGTGATGTCTCTGATTTTTAATATGCTGTCTAGGTTTGTCATAAATTTCCTTTCAAAGATCAGGCATCCTTTAATTTCGTGGCTGCAGTCACTGTCCACAGCTAGGGCCTATCCTAATGGCTGCATTTTAATTTGATCAAATGCAAATACCCTTTCTCCAGGTACAGTCACACTCTGAGGCCCTGAGGGTTAGGACTTCAGTATATGAGTTTGGGGACCACAACTGATCTCCTAACAGTCAATTCTCTAGCCATTAAAAATTTCACATGTGAAATTTATTCACTCCATCCCAACATCCCTCCCCCACCACATCTTTGTCCATTGCTACATTAACTCTAAGCCCCAAATCTCTACCAAGTATCACATAAATTGCTGACTCAATGGACATGACTTTGAGCAAACTCTTGGAGATGGTGAAGGACAGGGAACCTGGTATGCTGCAGTCCATGAGATTTCAAAGAGTCAGACATGATTTAGTGACTAAACAACAACAACAAATCAGGTATGAAGGAGATTGTATTTATGATTCATCCTGATCCAAATCCTTTTCCAGCTGTGAACCTGGGAAACCAGACAAGTGATCTGCTTAGCAAACACAGAGATGGAATGGGCATGGAGTAGACATCCTCATTCCAAAAAAGAAGAAGCCAGAAGGAAACTAGGGACAACAGACCCCACTTAGCCAAAACTCCAGCATGCACAGTCCCATTCAATTCTAAGGTTTGAGAAGGATCCTCTTTGCTCTGATGATTTGTCCTCAGCCCACCCGGCAGGGCCATCATCTTACTTTTGCCATCCTTTGGGGACTGTGTCTGGGAGTAGAGGCTGGCGAGCATCATGCCTGACGTCCCCAGCTTGGGAGGGAATTCAGGAGAAACCGAGGCCATAGCTACTTGGGGTGTCCCAGTGTCTGGCTGGCTTCCCAGGTGGCACTAGTGGTAAAGAACCTGCCTGTCAATGCAGGAGACATGAGAGGCACAGGTTCAATCCCTGACTTAGGAAGACTCCCTGGAGAAGGGCAAGGCAACCCACTCCAATATTCTTGCCTGGACATTCCCAAGTAAAGAGGAGCCTGGTGGGCTCTAGTCCATAGGGTCACAAAGAGTCGGACACAACTGAAACAACTTAATACAACATACCCAGTGTCTGGCGGGGGTGGGGTGGGGCGGTGAGCCCTCTGGATGCGTCTATGAGTCAGAGGATGTGGAAGATGGAGGATGGCTGGGGCTTCCTTGAAAGGACCGGCTCGGAGAGGGCTGTGCTCATGGTTGAGATTGATGGAGCTTTCTCAGCGGAGAACAGTGGAGAAGGGATGCCAGAGATTGGGGGAAGTCATCCCACAACAGAGAATGCTGCTAGGCTGCCAGGAAGAGGATGTGGTCTCTGCAAAGGGTCCTGAGGACCAGACCCTGGAGCAGGTGGAAGAAGCATTACCCAGATTGAAGGAGAGGCACCCAAGTGTTAGCCCTGGGTATTGGTAGGTGACTTTGATCTCTTTATCTGCTTTTCTATAATTCCACATTCCTACACCTTGAAGATATGGTATATTTGCTTCAAGACCATCAGAATAAAGCAAGTACTGCAAAGTCACACACATTTGGGGGCTTCCCTGGTGGCTCAGATGGTAAAGAATCTGCCTGCAATGTGGGAGACCTGGGTTCAGTCCCTGGTTAAGGAAGATCCCCTGGAGAAGGAATTGGAAACCCACTCCATTACTCTTGCCTGGAGAATTTCATGAACAGAGGAGCCTGGTGGGCTATAGTCCGTGGGGTCGCAGAGTTGGACAAGACTGAGTGACTTAACACCTTCACTTCACTTTCAGGACATACAATAGTTATCTTTATAGGTTATTGCAGAATATTGTGTAGAGTTCGCTGTGCTATATGGTAGGTCCTTGTGGATTATCTATTCTGTATATGGTAGTAAGTATGTGTTAATCCTAAACTGCAAATTTATCCTCCCTGCACATATCCCCTTTGGTAATCTACATGGAAAAGAATCTGAAAAAGAGGGCTTCCCTGCTGGCTCAATGGTAAAGAATCCGCCTGCCAATGTAGGAGACACAGGTTCAATCCCTGGGCTGGGAAGATCCTATATGCTGCGCAGCCCCTAAGCCAGTGTACCACAGCTCTGGAGGAATGCACACGGAGCCCGGGAGCCGCAAATGCTGAGCTTGCGTGCTGTGACTGCCGAAGCCTGAACACCCTGGAGCCCGTGCTCTGCAACAAGAGAAGCCACCGCAATGAGAAGCCTGAGCAGCACCACTGCAGAGTAGCCCCTGCTTGCATGCAGCAATGAAGACCCGGCAATGCCAAAAATAAATAAACTGTAGAAGAAAAGAATCTGAAAAAGAATGAATATATGTATATGCATAACTGAAAGGCTTTGCTGTGTACTTGAAACTAATACAGCATTATACATCCACTATAAACCAATTTTTTTAAATTAGATTAAAAATTTTTTAAAAAATTACACATTTTTCATTCCTATGTTTTTCCTTTATATGAGTACCTATATGCAAGTGTACATGTATACATGAATGTATTTATTTATATTGATACTTTTCCATGTCAATAAATATATATCTATATTATCTTTATTGGTTGTATAGTATCTCCATGATATGTATATACCATAGCTTTTTTAAAAACAAAATCAAGTAATAACTGATTTTAAAAGCTATGTTTACACTATACTGTCTATTAAATGTGCAATAACACTATGTCTAAAAACAAGTACTGTTCATTGTTCAGTCGCTCACTCTTGTCTGACTCTTTTCCACCCCAAGGACTGCAGCACCCCAGGCTTCCTTGTCCATCACCAACTCCTGGAGCTTGTTCAAACTCATGTCCATTGACTTGGTGATACCATCCAACCATCCCATCCTCTGTCGTCCCCCTCTCCTCCCACCTTCAATTCTTCCCAGCATCAGGGTCTTTTCCAATGAGTCAGCTTCTTGCATCAGGTGGCCAAAGTACTGGAGCTTCAGCTTCAGCATCAGTCCTTCCAATGAATATTCAGGGTTGATTCCCTTTAGGATTGACTGGTTTGATCTCCTTGCAGTTCAAGGAACTCAAGAATCTTCTCTAGCACCACAGTTCAAAAGCATCAATTCTTCGATGCTCAGTCTTCTTTATGTGCAGACCTTAATGTAAAAATAATGCTGCTGGGAAAATGGCACTGATAGATGAGCTCCATGAAGGATTGCTACAAACCTTCAGTTTGTGAAAAACACAGTTCATCTGTGAGGTGCAATAAAACAAGGATAGGCCTGTGTGCATTACCTTTAAATGGAAGAAGGAAAAACAATAAACACCATAAAGTACTGGAGTCACAATGAAGTGAGCATATTTAAAATGCAATGAGTCTGCAAGTATCAGAAACATGATTTAAGAGAATAAAACCCAAGTAATGTCCCCTGGTTTATGATTTATGTGAGAATGATGAGCTTAGTCATGTATAAGCTATTAAGTGGTAAGAAGCAGGCAGGAAGTCATTAGGTCTGACTTGTCCGGTGCACGAGGAACCAATATCCAGGGTGGTGCCAACCAGCCTGGAGGTCACACAGGTCATCACTGCCAGCGATGGAGAGGCAGCTCCCCATGACCTGGGATGCAGCTCCCCTGCTCAGCCCCTGCAGGTTATCTCTCCAAGGGAAGGGGACACGCAGGTCCTCTCACTGCCCATCCTCTACCACCCCTGCCAGGAGACGCCCTCTATTCCACTTCTGCAGCGGACAGCTCTAGTGATGAGGAGCACAGGCAGGTGGGTTCCTGAATGCACTTTCCAAGGAGAGGGACTAAAGCCATCCCCTCCACTCCAGCTGTCTCACTCCACTTCTTGTCTGTGCTATGATTATTGAGAATTTGTACTGCCTGCAGCTCTGCCTGTACCAACTGTGTGTGTTAGTTGCTCAGTCATGTCTGACTCTGCGACCCCATGAACTGTAGCCCATCAGGCTCCTCTGTCCATAGAATTTTCCAGGCAAGAATACTGGAGTGGGTTGCCATTTCTTTCTCCAGGGGATTTTCCTGACCCAGGGATTGAACCCACATCTCCTGCCACTGCAGGCAGATTCTTTATCATCTGAGCCACCAAGGAAGCCTGCCCATACCATGGAGATCACACCAACACTATGAATGTTTCAAGGCCAAAGAAAAGAATCTCAGCTATAGCAAAGGAAAAAAGATGCGACAGAAAAGGAGAGAGAGAGACTGTGAGAAAGAAAGCATGCAGCAGTGCCTGGAGAGACAGTGAGACCAAGAGGGCAATCTATCCAGCAAGGGCCAGAAAAGAAAACAGCTGTAGACACCGGAGTTCAGGAGTCATTTAAGGAAAGATTCAGCTGATTACGGGGCTCGTGGAGGGAGGGAGATGCCACGCAGGCCACAGCTACATTGCATAGTCAGAGAGAGTCACGCTGGACTTCACCTCACCACATCCAGACTGGAGAACAGAGGTGTGGCATCAGACACAACTGATGATCTCGCCTTCCCGGTCGGCCCCTGCAGGCATCTCCCTCTGCAGCTGCACCGGCTGCATCCTGGAAATAGACAGGATGCTCACCTGCAAGACAGCCACTGGCTCTGTCCCTTCCCCTGGGGAGACATCACCAAAAGTAATGACACAGCGTAGCTCTGGACACGGATGTTTTCTCTAAGACAAGATTAAGGCATATCACCCAAGGCAGTAACCATGTGTGAAGAACTCAGATTGGAGGAATTTTAAAACTGTCCTTTCAAAATTGTCCATCCATTGTATTTTTTTACACTTTATTTTACACTCATACATACAACCATATACATCATCTTCCTGAGGGTGTAAGACAAGGAAACTGATACAAAAGGGAGTGAAGTCAGTCTTGGAGAGTAGCGGAAGGCAGACAGTGGTCCTTTCTCCTCTCCTTTCAGACCCAACTCCAGGCAGGCACTCAGGCATGCGTACAGCCCTTCTATCTCTCTCTTTTGTTCAGACCGTAAAGAACCAGCATAATGTGCAGGAGCCATCTTCCTGTCCCCTCCCCACCTCTGTTTCCCTTCCTGGAGCTACATGTCTGCAGCTGGAGAAGGCCTGCCCCTGAGAGCAGTCCCTGTAATAGGGCAGCTCTGCTGACACTAAAAACACGTGCTTTTAGGAAACAGTTATTCACCTTCTTTATAAAATCCCCGGGGTACCCAGTTGAATGCCTTTTCCAGAGCAGGTTCTTGAAAAAGAAAGAAAAACAGTTGGATTAATATACTTTAAATGAAAATAAAGTTTGTTTAAATTGCCAAAGAAATCAAGTTCTAGCAAATGCCTGGTTAATAGGACCCGTGTGAACATGTGAAAATGCTTTATCTGGAACCACAAGCATCCCTCCCCTAGTTAGCTTCACTTGTATTTGTGCAGAGTGCGGGTGTGCCAAGTTGCAGTGTAAAAAGTATTTTGTACAGCAGGTCCTTGTCCAGATGCATCTGGAAGCCACTGCCCTGTGCTAACTGCCCTAGTACTTCTCTGGGATCATGTTAACTGTGAAACAGATGAAGCTGGAGAGGCAGAAGGAGAATATACTCACGTGCCTTAGTTGAATCACAGAGGGGAGGGACTTCGCTCAAGGGTGAAGGGCGTCCTGCACAGGAAGTTGGGAAAGTCCTGTGTCCAACTTTTGTGCCAGAAGGAATAGCCTGGCTGCAGTGTGGGAATAGGGGGCCCGGGGGTTTGGAGGCTGTGATCAAGTTCCACCCGAGTATGGAGGAAAACCTACACATGCACAGTGATGGGAGAAATGTGCACGATGGAATGGATTCAGAAGAGACTTAGAGTGAAAACCAAGCTTACTGGTGTATGTGAGCACATGTGAAAACTCATCCACTCAGTGGACATTTACAGAATAACATGCCAGGAACTCTTTCCGACATTGGAGCATAACATATTAGAATAATAACCATAATAACACTACAGGCATCTCAAAAAGCACAGGCTCTGTTCTAGACTTGTGTTTGACCATCACAACACTTCTGTAAGGTGGCTACTATTATCCCACTTTATAAATGAGGAAACTGAAGCCCCGGAGGGGTGAAGTAACTTAGTCAAAAAACACTCTCAAGTGAATGAGAAGACAAGCCACAGACTTGAGGGAAATGTCTGCAAAAGACCCATGTGACAAATGATTGCTGTCCAAGACATACAAAGCACTCTTAAAACTCAACAATAAGAAAATGAACAACCTGATTCAAAAATGAGCATGAGACCTGAACGGACACCTCATCAGAGAAGATATCCTGATGTCAATTAAGCATATGAAAAATTGCTCCATATCATATATCATCAGTTCAATCAGTCGTGTCTGACTCCTTGTGACTCTATAGACTGCAGCACGCCAGGCTTCCCTATCCATCACCTACTCCCAGAGTTTGCTCAAACTCATGTCCATCAAGTCAGTGATGCCATCCAACCATCTCATCCTCTGTCGCCCCCTTCTCCTTCTGCCCCCAATCCCTCCCAGCCTCAGGGTCTTTTCCAATGAGTCGGCTCTAAGCATCAGGTGGCCAAAGTATTGTAGTTTCAACATCAGCAACAGTCCTTCCAAAGAACACCCAGGATTGATTTCCTTTAGGTTTGACTGGTTTGATCTCCTTGCAGTCCAAGGGATTCTCAAGAGTCTTCTCCAACACCACAGTTCAAAAGCATCAGTTCTTCGGCGCTCAGCTTTCTTTATGGTCCAACTCTCACATCCATACAGGACTGTTGAAAAAACCGTAACTTTGACCAGACGGACCTTTGTTGGCAAAGTAATGTCTCTGCTTTTTAATATGTTATTTAGGTTAGTCATAGCTTTTCTTCCAAGGAGCAAGCATCTTTTAATTTCATGGCTGCAGTCATCATCTTCAGTGATTTAGGAGCTCAAGAAAATAATGTCTGTTACTGTTTCCATTGTTTCCCCATCTATTTGACATGAAGTGATTAGACCAGATGTCATCAGGTAAACGCAAATTAAAACAACAGCAAGATACCACCACACACCTGTGAGATCGGTTAAAATCCAAAATACTGACAACATCAAATGCTGGTGAGGATGTGGAGAAATAGCAACTCTCATTGATGGCTCATAGGAGTGCAAAATGGTAGCCGTTTTAAATATATTCTTACTATTTGATCCAGCAATCATGAGCATTGGCCCTTACTTAAAGGAATCAAAGACTTATGTCCACACAAACCTCTCTGTAAACTTCTGTGTGCAAGGTTGCTAAGTTGCTTCATTTGTGTCTGACTCTCTGCAACCCTATGGACTGTGGCCTGCCAGGCTCCTCTGTCCATGGGATTCTTCAGGCAAGAATATTGCTCTCCTCTGGGAGATCTTCCCCACCCAGAGACTGAACATGCATCTCCTTCATCTCTTGCATTGCAGGCAGATTCTTTCCCACTGAGCTACCAGGGAAACCCCTATGAATTTTTATATCAGTTTTAGTCATAATTACCAAAACTTGGAAGCAACCAAGATAACCTTAAGGAAGTGAATGGATAAATACACTGTGGTACATCCATACAATGAAATACTAGTCACCGAGAAAAAGGAATAAGCTGTCAAGTCATGAAAAGACATGGAGGAACTTTATATGCCTGTCACTCAGTGAAATAATCCATTCTGAAATGGAAATGGTTATATACCATATGTTTCCAACTATAACACATTCTGGAAAACAAAAACTATGAAGACAGTAAAAAGACAGCAGTTGCTAGAGGCTGGAGAGAGGAGAATGAGAAAGGTTTTCACAGTGAAACGTCTGCAAAATACTGTAATATGGATACACGTCATTATCTCTTTGTTAAAACCTAAGGAAGTATGACTCCAAGAGCAAACTCTAATGTAAACTATGTATTTTGGGTGATTGTAGTGTGTTAGGGCAGGTCCATCACTTTAACTATCTGGTGGGGGATGTCCATAGTAGGGGAGGCTGCACACGTGTGCGGACACAGAATATTGGGGAATACTTTGTACTTTCCACTCCATTTTGCTGTAAAGCTAAAACTGCTCTCAAAAAAAAGTCTGTTTTTTAAAAAATAATACACAGCTCCTATGATGAATAAAAAAGACATTAATTTCAAAAGCAGTTTATAGAATTCTTCTGCTATTATTAAATAAAACTCAGGGAACCACATGATGAGGTCCATCAGTTTAAGAAAAGATGCTGGAACCAGAATGTTCCATCCAAGACAGAATATTCTGAGCATTAGCTCTCAAAAAGTCAGTGTTTTTTAACTTCCAAAAGCACGTCCCTAATAGATGAATTTAGTGGGTTTTAGCCAACACTGTTTAAAGAAATAGCCCGAACTGTACCTACTAAGGAGAGAGAATGATTTGACATAAATATTTGATATTGACACCTTGGTTTCTATAGGGTGTGTACTGGCCACGATGTAAAATCGAGTTTTGTAAGTTTCAGAGTCCCCGTCCTATGCCAACCTGGCCGGGACTGCTCTTGCTTTAATGGAGTGTACTCTCTGGCTGGGTGATTCAGAGAATAAACAAGTGAGAATGCAAGAAAATTTTAACTTTAGAGGTGTGATGGGCCAAGCAGGATATTGACAAGTCCTTGGCAGCCTGTTTCCTGGGGGAGGGGCACTG
This sequence comes from Muntiacus reevesi, assembly GCF_963930625.1. Lineage (NCBI taxonomy): Eukaryota > Metazoa > Chordata > Mammalia > Artiodactyla > Cervidae > Muntiacus > Muntiacus reevesi. The sequence continues at coordinate 15,333,821 of NC_089251.1, forward strand.
CACCTGAGGTCTGAACGCAGTGAATGCTCCACATGCAGACATCTGGTGATGGGAAAGTTTCAGGTGGGTAGGACAATGCCAAGGTAAAGCGTCATGAGAAGAATGAGGTGATTTGGAGAGGGAGGCAGGAGTCTGATCATGCTGACTTGTGGAATTCTTTTGAGACAGAAATCATCACCTTATAAAGATCTCAGTGTTTAAGTAAGTGTATCGAGTTATGATTCTGAGATGGTGTCCACATTCTATTTTAGTGAACGTGTATGTCCTGGTAACCAACATTCCACTAGGGGCTTCCTTTGTGGCTCAGATGGTAAAAAATCTGCCTGCAATGCAGGAGACCTGGGTTAGATCCCTCAGTTGGGAAGTTCTTCTGAAGAAGGGAATGGCTGCCTACTCCAGTATTCTTGCCTGGAGAATTCCATGGACAGAGGAGTCTGTTGGGCTATTGTCCGTAGGGTCGCGAAGAGTCGGACACGACTGAGTGACTAAACATGATGTTGTGGTAAGTTTCAACAAGGTAGGGAATACATGAAAAGCAGCAGTGAAGAGCAGTGTGTGTGTGTGTATGTGTGTGTGTGTGTGTGTGTGTGTGTGTGCGCGCGCATGCGTGTGCATGTCCCTGGAAATTAGGGTGAGTTCAATTTACACCCAGCTTCCCAGGTGACACTAGTGGTAAAGAACCCGCCTGCCAATGCAGGAGACATAAGAGATGTGGTTTTGATCCCTGGGTTGGTAAGATTCCCCTGGAGGAGGAAATGGCAACCCACTCCAGTACCCTTGCCTGGAGAATCCCATGGACAGAGGAACCTGGAGGGTTACGGTCCATGGGGTTGCACAGAGTCAGACATGGCTGAGCGCCTTAGTGCACTCAAACACACCATGGCTGAGGCACACACAAAAGGGAGGCCCCGTAAATGGAAGATATTCAGATCCAAACTCAGGATTTAGGTCTGATGTAGATGAATCAGAAGAGCCAAGGACTCACCTTAGGAGAGCAGGACCTCCAGGCCGAAAAGGGAAGAGCCATTCTGCACAGCATGCTGTCAGCGATGGAGACAGGCATGGAGCGGGATACGTCTAAAAATGGCATGTTCCTTTCAGTGAATCGGGTATTCACGCGGTGATATTTTTAGTGTGTTATTTACTTAGCAAAATGTTTCTTCTTCAAAGGAAAGAGGAATATGTCATATTCATCCTAATTGCGTTTTTGTTGAGAGATTCTGTAGCATACCTTACCCTCTTATACAACAGTTCTTATACATTTTTCAATAACGATCCACTAACCACAGAAAATAGTCATTTATAGCTCTGATTATCAAAAATAAATCTTAAGTCTCTGAACACTAAGTATATACCCAGCAATGTTTATTCTTAGAAAGAAGATTGCATCCCTCACTTCTAAACATGTGCATACATAGGTGGATGTACAAATAGGACATGCATATTCACTATTAAAAGAGAACACAGATGCATCTGATCCTGAGGTAAATTCAGTGGTTTAAAAAAATAGCAGACAGATTTCCATTTTACCAAATTAGACTTCCAAGAGGTGTATCATTAGAGAAGGACAGTTTTCGTTAGCCTAAAATTCTTCTAAATACTTGAGTACTGCTGGTGTTGCAAACCTCCATTTTTCATGAGTAAATACTCTTCCTGTGAGAAATGTGCAGGTCTCAAACATGTTCCCACTTATTTTTTTTAAATGATATACTTATTTAAGAAACAAACAGAAAGCATAGAGAGGTTATTTAATTTTCTTTTTTTTTCCTCGATCCTAGTCCTCAGTAAATTAGCTAACATTGAATGTGCAGGGTGGATCTATGTTACAAAACAGCAATCTAGTTAATCCCCCTGAAAACTGTCTTGCCTTGCCTATGGCAGGAAGGGAGAAATTGGCTCTTCCACATTCCTGTGAGCACCAGCAACGCCCCCCTCCCCAGGTCTGTTTACTGAAAGACTCCTGGAATCACAGGGCTTTCTCTCACCCACTCATCTCTACTTATCATTCCCAGTCCTCTTTGCCTAATAACCAACCCCCTTCCTCCAGCTTTATCTTCCCCCTAAATGGCCATCTTTGCACAGAAATTATACTTCTTATTTGAAAGAGCACATTTGACCTTACATTTCCTCTAAGATCACCACACTGTAAGAATAAAACCTATTATTTTACAGCCCTCACATAATTCTCATTCCAAAAGTAAACTTAATTTTTTAAAAAAAAAATTGAAAAAAAAACAGACGCTTTAAGAAGAATATGAATGCGGCTTACTTGTATATTCCCAAGGATAGATTTTAGGAGTCTCTGTAACAAAGGCAAAGAGAAACGGGAAAATAAAAGCCCGAAATGTTTTCATGTAAAATATTAAGTAAGAAGTTAAACCTGATTTTTTGCTTTTCAGTGAAAAATGTACATAAATATTGAATTTGTGAAGATTTTTCAAATGCATTCTCTTTCTAAAATGCTAGGTGCCCTCCTAATTTGCCTGAAAATATTGCAAGGACCTAAATTATTCCAAGCCCTCCAGCCGAAGTGTGGGGTTGCAGCAGGGGCAAGGTCACCACCTAGGCCACCCCACCCTCCGGTGGTGCTCCCAACGACGGGAATAGCTGAGAAACCTGTGAGGCTAGAGAAACACAAGATGCAGTGCGTGACTTTGAGGGGGGCGGGGAGATGAATTTCCACACACTGCTTTGGTTTTCAGACATCTCCTGATTTCAGGTTAACCCATAAGAATGACTGTCAATTCTTTCGGTCCCTCTGGCCCTTTAAAAAATAAACTGCCAGTCTTATTGGCCTGAATATCACAAGTATTTGATGCAGTGTTTTTGTTTGTTTGTTTTGTGTTTTTTTTGTTGTTGTTGTTAGGATGGACGAAGGGGGGAGGGTATGGCCACGACGATTAAAAAAAAAAAAGGCATCTGTGAAAAAATGGTACCCTGTTACTAAAGACGTCAGAAAAGCTGCAATGCTTAGGTAATGCAGTCTTTTTCTCGCAGACAGAGCACCTGAAAGGAAGCAGGTTTGGCTAATTTTACTAGTCTTAAGCAGCTGACTTTTCTTGTGAAATCCTCTGGGCGTTATCTCGGGAACTGTTCAAAGTTGCCAGCTCCCAACGCCGGAGAGGGTGTGAAGACCGGGATGACGACAGAGACTGGAAAAGAAGCGGCGGTGTCCTCCTAATTGAGCCCAGAATATCCAGAGATGGTTAACAGGGACCAAACGCACACACACAAAGAAACACGGCTTCGGATTGAGCGGCGCGAGACAGACGGGAGCGGGGCTGGGAGGGACATCAGCTTGGCCTGCGCGCCGCGTTCCGGTCCTCCGGACGGTCGGTCCCACTTCTCCACGGGAAAAGGAAATATTTCGACTTGAAACTTGGGGTGCTCCCGTTTTCTCTTGGGTCTGGGTTGTTCAGCTACACTAGCGAGTGATCCAGAAGGCGTGCTAGCTCTTGCTCGATTTCAGGACGAGGCTGCTCTGGGGGGTGGGGGGATGGGGAGACAGGGGGGAGGGGACAAAGAGGAAGGGGAGAGGCGAGGGCGCGGGGTGGGGGGCGGGGGCGGCGCGCGGCAGGGCTGGGCCGCAGCTCTGCGTCCGTACCGGGTTTGGAACCAGCCCGGGGAAAGGGGCCCGATCGCGGGCCAAAGGACCTGCCGGGCTGAGCCCCATGGACCGTTACTCCGGCCTCCGCCGGGGGCCGGGGCGCAGAGGGGCCGCCAAAAGCGCACCGTGCGGCGCGTCCCAACCAGGGAGGAGGGGAGACAGCCGTGGAGAAAGGGCCAAACTGAAAGCGCCAACCGGAGCGGGGGGCTCCCGCCGGCCGGGTTTTAAAGGGATGTCTCGGCCTTGGAGAAAGGGAGAGAAAGGAGGGGAGCGCCCACGTGCCCGGGGAAGGCGGTTGTGTCCAAGCGCCACCTGCCGTCGGCCGGGGGGCTCGGCGGGCTCGGCGGGCTCCCGCGCCCCTCGGGGGAGCAGCAGCAGCGGCGCCCACCCCCCCAAGGCCAGACCGCTGACCTCCGCCCCCGCCCGCCTGGTCTGTGCGCTGCCCGGGCGTGCGCACGCGGAGAGGGAGCGCGCCTGGCCGGCTCACCCCGACCGGCCCCCGCGGTGGGCGGGTGGCGGGGGACCGGGCACAAAGGGGCACCGGGCCCCTCCCGGGACCCGGTGTGCTAGGTTCGCTCCGACGCTGGGGCTGGCCCGGTTCGGCCCTCGGGGGGACGGGCGCGGCTCCCGAGCGTACCGGGGAGGGGGGCGCCTCGGTGCACACACGCGGATTTTTTTTTTTTTTTTTAAAGAACACTTTCCGAGACCTGCCTCCTCCTCCTCCCCCTCCCCTACCCCATCTTTGCAGCCCGGGGGCGGGGACGGGGCGGAGCCGCCAAGTTAATTAAGGCGGCGGGGCGGGGCCGGCCCCGGCCATTGGCTGGCCCGCGGGGTGACGTCACCCCGATGACACCCTGATAACTAGTTGGGAGAGAGCCCTCAACTTTTTGCAGAAGGAGCGCGCGCGCGCCTGGGAGTTGCTCGGGGTCCGGCGCTCGCGGCGGGAGCCAGGAGCCGGAGAGAAAGAGAGACAGAGAGAGGGTCCCTGGGCTACTCCGACCACCGCAGCAGCCGCCGCCGCCGCCTCCTCCTCCTCTCGCGTCGCGGGCCGCAGCTGCCCCGCGCGCGGGCGGCCCCGAGTCGCCGCAGCCGCTGTGTGCAGACTGGAAGGGGGGGCGGGGGGGAGGGGGGGAGCCGCGGACGCGGGGTGCCCAGGACTTTGCAACTTGCCCGGGAAGGTGGAGGGCCGAGCGGGGGAGGGGGAGCCCCGCACGAGACAGAGCGGCCCGGGTGGGAGCGCCCAGCCCCGCCGCGGATCATGGTGCAGCAGGCCGAGAGCTTGGAAGCGGAGAGCAACCTGCCCCGGGAGGCGCTGGACACGGAGGAGGGCGAATTCATGGCTTGCAGCCCGGTGGCCCTGGACGAGAGCGACCCGGACTGGTGCAAGACGGCGTCGGGCCACATCAAGCGGCCGATGAACGCGTTCATGGTGTGGTCCAAGATCGAGCGCAGGAAGATCATGGAGCAGTCGCCGGACATGCACAACGCCGAGATCTCCAAGAGGCTGGGCAAGCGCTGGAAAATGCTGAAGGACAGCGAGAAGATCCCGTTCATTCGGGAGGCGGAGCGGCTGCGGCTTAAGCACATGGCCGACTACCCCGACTACAAGTACCGGCCCCGGAAAAAGCCCAAGATGGACCCGTCGGCCAAGCCCAGCGCCGGCCAGAGCCCGGAGAAGAGCGCGGCGGGCGGCGGCGGCGGCGGGAGCGCGGGCGCGGGCGCGGGCGGCAGCGCCAAGACCTCCAAGGGCTCGAGCAAGAAATGCGGCAAGCTCAAGGCCCCCGCGGCCCCGGCGGCCGGCGGCGCCAAGGCGGGCGCGGGCAAGGCGGCGCAGCCCGGGGACGGCGGCGGCGCGGGCGACGACTACGTGCTAGGCAGTCTGCGCGTGAGCGGCGCGGGCAAGACGGTCAAGTGCGTGTTCCTGGACGACGACGAGGACGAAGAGGACGACGAGGACGAGCTGCAGCTGCGGATCAAGCAGGAGGCAGACGAGGACGACGACGAGCCGCCGCCGCACACGCAGCTCCTGCAGCCGCCGGGCCAGCAGCCGCCGCCGCCTCCGCTGCTGAGACGCTACAGCGTCGCCAAAGTGCCCGCCAGCCCCACACTGAGCAGCGCGGCCGAGTCCCCCGAGGGCGCGAGCCTATACGACGAGGTGCGGGCCGGAGCGGCCTCGGGCGCTGGGGGCGGCAGCCGCCTCTACTACAGCTTCAAGAACATAACCAAGCAGCACCCGCCGCCGCTGGCGCAGCCCGCGCTGTCGCCCGCATCCGCGCGCTCCGTGTCCACCTCCTCCTCGTCCTCCTCGTCCAGCGGCGGCGGCGCCGGCGGCGGCAGCAGCAGCAGCAGCAGCAGCGGCGGCGAGGACGCCGACGACCTGATGTTCGACCTGAGCTTGAATTTCTCCCAAAGCGCGCACGGCGCCGGCGACCAGCAGCTGGGGGGCGGCGCGGCGGCCGGGAACCTGTCCCTCTCGCTGGTGGATAAGGATTTGGATTCGTTCAGCGAGGGCAGCCTGGGCTCCCACTTCGAGTTCCCCGACTACTGCACGCCCGAGCTGAGCGAGATGATCGCGGGGGACTGGCTGGAGGCGAACTTCTCCGACCTGGTGTTCACGTATTGAGAGGAGGGGTGGGGTGGGGGCGCCCCGTTCTCGCTCTTTTTTCTCTGGCGGGTGCAGAGCAGGGTTCCTTGGGAGGAAGTAGTGGTGGTCGTGATGATGATGATGATGATGATACAAGGTTTTGGTGTCGACGGTGATGGCGGTAGGGTGGAGGGGCGAGAAGATGCTGATGTTGATACAATGTCGTGACACAAATTGGAAAGATGCTGAAAATTTTGGTGGAGTTAAAGTGAAATGAGTAGTTTTTGAAACATTTTTCCTGTCCTTTTTTTGTCCCCACCCCCCCAACCTCCCCTCCCTTCCTTGATCGTGTCTCAAGGTAGTTTCATACCTAGTCTGGAGTTGTGATTTCTCCCCGCCCCCCCCCACCTCAAATGTGTTTTTGTAATTACTGTTTCTTTTTTTTTTCTGAAATTCGCGATGGCAACAAAGGCGGAGGGGACGGGGCGGGGGAGGGGAGCGAGGACCCGCTCCGGAAGGCGCTGTTTGAAGCTTGTTGGTCTTTGAAGTCTGGAAGACGCCTGCAGAGGACCCTTTGGCAGCACAACTAGGGAGTTGGTTGGAGATTTTATTTTATTATTATTTTTTTTTCTTAAGAGATCTTAAAGAACTGGTGGTTTTTTTTTAAAAAAATACAAACACAAAAACAAAAAAGGGACCATGGCAAATTTTTTAATTTAATTTTATTTTTTTGGAGGGAGAAAACTGATGTCTTCTATGCATCCGATTCTTAACAAAACTGCAGGGAGCTTGAAAAAATGCAGACTGTACAAACGCTTACAAAAAAAAAAAAAACTGTGAACTGACTTAAGATCAGAGTTTACTTTTCAGATCAAATTGTTTATGGTTTTACAAATGTGATTTCTACTTGCCAACTTTTGTTTTTGTAACTTGTTCCCTTATACCTCCTTGATTGAATACCAGGCAGCCTAGACCTCAGTACAAAAGGTATTGAAACATTTTTGATACATAACAGACCTCAGTCTTTTTTAAAAATTAATATATTTTCAGGCGTATTTTTGTACAGTGAAAAGGGAACATTCTTGCTGTGTTTTTTCAGTAAGACTTTCAGGCACTTCTTCCCTTTTGATTTCTTTTTTTCCTCTTTTATTTTTATTTTTTTTTTTAGCATGCAAGTATGTTGGTACGTTATGTCCTGGTTTAAAAAGGATTAAAAGTTTAAAATAATCCTTGCATCTAAAGGCCTTGTGGTTTAAAAAAAAAGCAAACTTTTTGTACAGCTATAGTAGAGATTTGTTCAATATTTGTAGGTAAAGATTTATTGAAAACGGTGATATAGACCTCAGAGCTGTTATCTTAGTTTAAAGATTGTATATGTACTGTACTATAGTAGGACTTTATGTATCTCATACGCTGTGATATGTGGATGGGGCCCCAGATGGAAGGTTTGAAACTGGATTCTCGATTTTTAGCAAAAAGAAAAAGGCACATAGTTTAAAAAGTTTCTCATTTTGTGCAATATAATCTAAATAAAGTACAGACCATCTGCATATTTTGTAGCAAATGGTGGCAAAGCAGACTCAATGCACTGTCGACATCATTGCCTGTTTTTGTTTTTTTGTTTTTTGTTTTTTTTGGTGCTGGAAGTCTGTATCTTGACAATTTTAATAAATCAGCTGGAACTGATAGAAACTCGCATCGCCCATAGTCTCTATGGAAGTCCTACTGGCGGTGGTGGTGTCGCAGGGCATTCAGAGACAAGGCCCGTGTGCGCGCGGGTGGGAAGGTGGCCGAAGGGAATCCCATATTCCCGGGCTTCGGCTGGAAGTGCTCAATGGCTGGCCAATTTCTCGCTTCTCTTTTTTTCGGTGGCTGGTTAAGGAAAACCTGGGGCGGAGGATTCTTTTCTCTCGGCCTTCCCTCCCCCCTCTGCAACCCCATTTCCTTTCTCACCTCCTCCTCCGCGACTCCCACCCACCTCTCCCTGCCCATCCGGGCGGCGGGCGGCGGGCGGCGCGGGCACCCGGCCGGGCGGGGGTCAGCCTTCTCGGCGAGGGGCCGCGTCGGGGCTGCGAGTCGCGGTGGCCGGCGCCCTTGAGTGGCCAGCGCTGAGCGCGCGCGGATGCCCGCCGTTCTCCCTCCTTAAGAGGAGGGGAACAGCCTTTTCCAGTTTTGATTCCCCCCCCCCCTCCCCTTGACGCTGTATGTCCGCCTGTGCGCTGGTGGGAAGCGCTGCTACAGTTCTGGACCGCGAGCGGTGACCGGTGCTGGGGCGTGGTGGTCGGTGTTCAGTCTCTCCGGCGTCGCCGGAGAGCGGCGGGCCCGAGGCGGGGGAAGGAGCGCGCGGAAGCCTTGCCCAGGGCGGCGGGAGGAACGGGGCACGGCCACCGGAGAGTCTGTGCGGGAGGAGCCGGGGTGGGGGGTGCGTGCGGTAACCGAGGGCGCCTGGGCGGCGGCCGGAAATCTCAAAGACAGGGCCCCGGGTCCTGGGCGCCAGGCTTTCTCCGCGCGAATGTCGCGCGCGCTTCGGCGCCGCGCCCTGGGGCCTGGAGACGCGCGGGAAGACCCGCACTGGGGCCGTGAGGCCGCCGAACTGCGGGGATGAGCGGGAAAACCCGCCCGGGCCCCCGGCTCCCGGGTTGCGCGCCGGCTCCAGGGCTGCCCCGGAGGTAGGCCGGGGGCGGAGTGGGCTCCTAGATGGTTCGGCTCCTGCTGAGTTCTCCGTACTGGGCACTGTTTGCCTGGCCCGTTGACTCTCGTTTCCCCAGACCCGGCCGCCTGTGTCACGGAGCCCTCGTGGCGGGCCCGGGCTGGCAAGCGCCGCCCGGCACGCGTGCCCCTGGCCTTGCGCCCTTTCGGTGCCTTCGGCCGGTCTTTCCCCGGGGGCCGCGCCGAGGGAGGCAGGGAGGCTGCGCGGAGGCCGCGCTGGGGCCCGAGCGCCAACCTCAAGCTCTGCCTCCGAGAGAGCCGGCGCCTGCAGTGGAGGAGGTTTGCAGTGGCTCTTTGGAACTCGGTGCAAAATCACCACGACTTTCTTGGTCACCTACTGCAATGATTTACCAAGGTTTGGTCTCCCGTTTTTATTGAGATGCTGGCGAGACTAAAGGGCAGCGTCCACTCATTGCCGGGAGCTGCTAGGCCAGGGGCGCGTGGGTATCCTTCCAACCTGGCTTCCCTCTCCCCTGCCTCTAGGGCTCCGTCCCTGACTGCTTGGCCTCCCCCAGCCTCCCTCCTCTTCTCGGCGAGCCTCCACCCCGGCCCCCATCCCCTTGCGAAACCAGCAAGCTTTGACCGTAGACGGACACATTTCTTTTCTGTGGCTGTTTCATTTCTAGGAATCAATTATCAGATTTCCGTAGAACACTTGGGAGGAGAAAGGGCTGAGGGTTTTAAATAACAAGGTTCTCAATATTAGAACTGGATCTCTGGAATTGTTTACCTTCCCACCCCCGGTCCCCACTCCCAAATGATAAGACTGGTGTAGTCGTTGGTGGGACATTTATTTTAGCCACGAGTAATTGAACCAGCGGTTTACAATTGACGCTTCTCTGTGCTGGGAATTTTACATGGTGGCCCTCTGCTGCAGTTCTGAAACTTGTTGAAAACACAAACCCATTCATAAGACTGAGTCGATGTACTTGGAAAACCTGAAAACTTTGCATGTATTTTATGTTTCAATCATAGATGAATCGGACATTTTCTGCGGTGAGGTAGAAACTTGGCAGTAGTAACATGTAATGATTTGGCTTCAGAATGGAAACGCATAGTCTGGATGAAAATTCTCAAAAAGCTATGTAGCCTAAGTTCTTGATAGTAAAAGAAGAAAAAACAAACAAAAAAGATGATCGGCGATCTAAAATTAAAAACCTGTTAGAACTCAGGACAGGCGCTTGAAAGCGCTTTTTACAATATTTAAGGCTGTTTTGATGAATGCATTGTGAAAATCATTCTTAATGAATTCTTTATTGAATGTCTAAAACATAATATAATACACAAGGTATTCTTGCCACTGGATAGTCTTCAATAAAAGTTTAATTGCATTTTTTTTGGTCTCTTAAGTAAGTCTTATTTTGAACTAAGCATTGACAGAATATTTTTAAATAGTAAGGGGGGAGGGGGGAGGGATGCCTAGTGCACTGCAGCTTAGTCAATGGGTATCCTGCTGTTTGTAAGTTGTTCACAGGTTTAGGATGGCATTTTACTAAGATTTCCATCTTAAAGAACTTGAACCAGCATTCTCTTATTAATTCTTTAAACTGTGGAAATAATCTTCCAGTTTTTACACTCTGATATGCATCCTTTTATTAAAAATATATAATGCTAATGAAGGCAGTGTATTTAAACTGTGCTTTGCAAATATTATGTATGTTATGAATGACTACAGTCACAGGGCAAATTATTTGTTAGATCCTTTGGGGGGAAAAATCATTAAAACCATTTTGAACAGAGATGTTTCATTTTAATGTTAATCGAGAGGAAGTGATTTAAATATGCATGCATATAGCAGTCAGGACCACTTAGGGTTTTTTTTTTTCTTTTCTTTTCTTTGAGAAAGACTTGTTTTTCCCTTCTCTGGGAGTTGGATCCAGAGTCATTTGCTATTGGTACACTATTGGTACACTTTGAGAAACTTACACTTGTTTTTCTCTTCAGAATTTAAATGACTTTTGAAAGTAATCTGAGAAATAAAGCAAATAAGTTGCTCTCTTTTAAAGTAGTCATTCAATATAAATATATTATATCAATCTTAACTTTTTTATTCTCTGATATGATTAATAATATGTATATTCTTACTTTTTCTTCTAATGGGCATATGTATCCTTGTGAACACTTTATAGAGAGGTTTTCTTGGACTCTCCCATTTATAGAATCTTTATACTCTTTTACTGTGGTCCTCTGCTTATAACAGATTTCTGAGGCCAATATATTTGTGCTTTTTTCTTATGTAGGATGACCAGCGAAAATAGTTTACTGAGTTGTCAATTTTATCAGTAGATAAGAAACTTTCTTTATTACAGCTTCAGGGAAGATTTTTCAGGATATTTCTCAGTTATTGTAAGGGCCAAATTTTATAAAATTTCATTAGGAATGTCAGTTTCAAATACCCTTTGTATAGCCTAGGCCTGTAAGAATACCAAGACTGAGCCTTATGTATCTAACACGGGAATTCACAAGCTCCCAAAGTAACCGTCTCCATCTGCTGATTCTTACACGTGCTTTTCAGCCGTCTGGCTTATTTTAATCATTGGTCCTTTTTCACTGTTCATTTATTGGATTTTTTTCTGCCACACCTCCTTTCATTTGATGATCTGGCAAAGTCTGCTCTTTGATAACTCCTTTTTCTTCCCCCTTTTTGTGGGGCCCTCATTTTCAATCACAATAAAGATGAAACACAGTTTCTTAAACTCAGTTCTCCCATTTTACCTTGCTACTGGCTTTTTTCTTGAATCCTAACATAGCTTTTTTTTTAATCTTTTTTTCACTGTAGTTATTTTTTTAGCACTACCTATATCAACTAGCTGCCTAATTAGTTTTATCTCTTCCATGTGGATGCAGTGAGTTTTTAAGAGAATTTCACAAACAAGTAGTTTTTTAGTGAACTTAAACAGAATTTTAAAGGAGACCTATTTTTATACTCAATAAAAGCACAAAAGTGCAGAAAGTATACAATGGCTTACAAAGGGAAACATAAGTTCATAATGTTCCATGTATAAAAGTAATAATTTTATTGGGTAGAGATACTCCGAGAAGATTCAATACCTCTGCCAGTGCACAGACAGGACTGTTTTACATGACACGGGAACTTCTGTTGCAAATGGATCACTTCTCTGTAGAGAAAACAAACCACTAAGAGCAATATGGTCAAGCGGAGATGTGTTTTGACATGAGCGATCGGTGAATTGAGACAACCTGGATGGGCAGACGTGAGGCTTCCTTCTCAATGTTTGATCAAGCTTCTTTTACTTAGTCACATAGACGTGGATTTTCTCTGCTGTGAAAATGACACAGCAGAGCAGTATGACAAGCTGTTGAAAAATTCGTAAAAACAAAATTCACTCTAGGGCCCTTGAAGTGACTTCAATGCTGACCTTATTTTATTAGACTTATTATATTTCCTCGTTATAAAAAAAAAGCCACTGGAAATATTGCTAATATGCAACCTAAAGAATTTTGATCAAATAGATATTGACAAAGGGCCCTCTTGACACATTTCTTCATCCAACTTCTATTCAGAAACACAGTGCCCTTGGATCACATCGGGCAAAACGTTCTATGCCATTACCCTTAATTTCCCATTTTGTCTATTTTTACTCTTGTACATATGTGGTGGGTTTAAGAGTCTTTGGCATTTGTTCCATGACACCCTTTTCTGGAACGGACTGTTTTAGGATGGAGCCTGCGGTTCCAATGTGGGGCTGCTAGTGGTGGTGGGCCAACAGCGCTCCCTGGAGGCCACCAGATCGGGGCCACCTGACACCCAGAGCAGCTTCCAGCAGGACGCTGCCCAAGTCTGTATTCTCAGAGCCACTCCAGGTTTGGGAGCAGGAAAGCGGAAAAAAAAAACAAAAAACCCTTTTGTTTAGAAGTCTGAGTGGTTTGCGGGGGGGAACCTTTTTTTAGAGTTTGCATGCCAGCGCACGACCAGAGGCTGTGAAACAGGGGCCCGCTCCCCGAGGCCGGCGCTGGAGGAGGATGTCCCATAGCACTAAGGGGAAAAGAAAATGCATGGCGAAGTCTTGTCTTCTGTACCCTGTCTAGCATGCAGAGTTTCGTGTGTTAAAACGGTGTATGACATTGCTGTATCAAAGTTGTAAAATTAAGCATTATTTATTGAAAACTATGTATTTTTTTGTAAAAACCTGATCACATAGAGCATATCAGTGGCTGTGCTTGGCGTTTCGATGGAACCAGCTTCTCGCCCCACCCCCTTGGTATGCAGCGCTATTGCTCAGGGTTGAAAATAGTATACCCCAATGTCGCTTTTGCAAGAGTTTTTCACAGAGGAATACATTTGTTCAAAAGACTCTAATAAAATTGTGTGATTGATCTGCACTTGTGGTTTTCATGTGGCTTTTTTCCTGTTTTGCATCTTGATAACTACTGTTCAGTTTCTTAAAGTATGGTCCTCCATACTGATACTGTGGACAGGTTCTGGAAAGTTCTGAGTGTCAGCCCAGAGAGGAACAGGCCCCCAGAAATGCTTTTGGGCAGGTTTGAGAGCTGCTGATGTTGCGAATAAGCATGATAATAATGTCTTGAGATTTTTAACTGGTCAATTGAGTGAGTCAAAGCATAGACTGTAGAAGGGTAGATGGACGTGTGTTGTCAGAAATGCTTGAAGTAGAAAATGAAGGAAGATTATCAGGGGCAGTTGCTGCTGTTGAATTCAATACCAGCAAACTCCATTTCTCTGTGTCTTTTTCTTTTCTATAACAATATACAGCGTAAATGTATTTTGACATGGAAATCATTCTGTATTGAGATTCTTGATATAAAATACTTTTATGGAAGCCTGTAAGTGATCCTTGGAACTATTACCAGATTTTTTAAAAGATGTGTTTACATGGTGAGTGTTTGTTGTATATTAAATTTGCTTTTGTAGAAATGTTTGTGTTGTATTGTAACAAATTTTCAAGTGCACAGTTAACACAACCACACATAAGTGCTTAATTACACCAGCTTTCAGTACAAACCAAAGGACAAATAACTGAGTCATCTATGGCAACTCAGTCTTATCATTAGATAATATAGTCAGTGTTTTCACTTCATGAATATCCTAGGATGTTTTTCACTTTGGTAGAATTTTATTTTATTTATATTTTAAAGGGAACAAACAAACAAAAATAGACCCTGTATGAATGATACCTGGCATAGACATTCCTTGCCATTAATTACTAAAGGATCCTGAATGTGTTTCAAATTCCTCATTGGGACTCCTCGTGCTGTTTTGTTATACTCCTTGACTTTCAAGATGTGGGTTTCATAAAAACAGAAAAAAAAAATTAATTCAGCAGTTAAATTATTGAAGAGACATCTATGGCTAAAATATCACTGGTAGAAAAGCATAAAATGTGAAAACTCTGGCTTGGCGATTCTCCCATTAAATCCAGTCAGGAATGAAAGGAAGAGGAGATCCACCCTACCTCAGTGATGGCTTATCTGTAAAGGACAGTAGAGACAGTAAACCTGGCCTCAAGGATGAATGATATTCTTGTTGGAAGCCACACTGGTTCTGCCTGAAAGTAGATATCTATATGTATAGTATGATATGTATAGCCGGTGAATGGGCTATCACTAATCCTGATTTTGATATTGGGTCAAGACCATATAACTTCATTAAAAATGTGATTCATTTTGATCTTTTGAGACCCATGGGTGTGGAATATGGCCATAGCAGAGGAGGTCCTATCGCTTTACATTTTGTCATCACACAGAACTGAATTGCATAGCTACAGACTTCCTTCTGTGACCAGACAGAAAGCTAGATCTCATCATAATAGATGGCACATTGAGTAGACTGAAAAAAATGATGAGGGGTAAGATTGACCCTTTTGATGTCTCTTTCTATGAAATAATCACCAGTGTATATTTAGCTTGAGTTTACAAATCATAGGTGTCAATCATTTTGCAGTACCCATCATTAGCTAGTTCTGCCAGCTTTAGCATACTCCCCTTTTCAGCTGGACCTAAAGACCCTGTCCTCCCCAGGGCCCCTGACTGAGGTTAATTTGGCCTGCTAAGTCACTTTAGTCATGTCCGACTCTGTGCGACCCCATAGACGGCAGCCCACCAGGCTCCTCTGTCCCTGGGATTCTCCAGGCAAGGGTACTGGAGTGGGGTGCCATTGCCTTCTCTATAATTTGGCCTAGAGGTCCCCAAACTAAAGGATGGTTCATGAGGACTTCTTTGGCGGTCCAGTGGTTAGAACTCTGCTTTCACTGCTGAGGGCCCAGGTTCAGTCTCTTTTGGGGGAACTAAGATCCCATAAGCTACCAAGCAGCTTGGCAAACAGACAAAATACAAGCAAACCTACCCCCAAAAAACAAAACGGAAAGATCAGTCATGGATGACAGGCTTGCTTCAAACCTGGAACTCATTCTGTCTCTCTCAGGAGTTAAGCTGAACTAATAATCAGAATCCTCCTCAAATTTGGGCTTGAAAAACACATAGATCTGCTGACTTCTCTGCAGGATTTGGATAGAGAGGTGGGGAGGGTCTTGTATGGCTGGAGTAGGCATGGTAGCTAGAAGGAGGTCAAAAGCAAGGGGAAACTGAGAAGCAGAAATAGGAGGCTGAGAAATCCTGAGGGAGAATCCTGTGACTCCTTAGACGGAACTCCACTGTCTGGAGGAGGTGCCCTGGTGGGTGCAGGCCCAGTTCAGTGGGGTTAACCACAGAAATCAGTGGGCGCTGGCAGTCTCCTCAATAGGTGATTGTCCACTTTTCTTTACTAAAATGCACACTTTGGTTTGAATCACAAGACCAGCTGGAAAGGTAGCGTCCCTTGCAGAGAGGTGCCCTGTGACATGGTTCTGAGCAGGGAGATGTTGGTCAGGCCAGCTCAGTGAGACCTCCAGGAACACACCTTTACAGGAAGGCATATGGGGTGGTCACATGCCATTCTGCAAATAATCCTTCCCATTTGGGATATAGATGTGGTGGTTGGGGCCACAGGTATGAGCCTGAAGCAGAGGGAAATGGAATTCCAGAGTCCTTGACCAGCCTGCCAGATCACCCCAACCAGAGCTCAGGTTTGAGTAGGTGGCGGTTACACAGATTTTCTCTTAAATGTGGCCAAACTGAAACCAAATCAACCCCTATTTCTTTGGGGTTATTTGAGAACATCTGTGTTTTTTTTAATCCTGTGAGAACAACCGGAAGGAGTTCAAATGGCTAGAGTGAGGATAGCGTGTTAAATATTGGAAAATGAAAGATTTTAGTCAAATGCACAAAAGTAAAATAAGTTTTCAAAAATGGGAAAGAGGGAAAGAAAGAAATGTCAAGCATTTCCACAGTCACCCAGGACTTTGGCTTTACCCTCTGAAATTTTAGATTCATTTCTAAGAAACATCTACATCAAAGATTTGTTTGAGAACTACTTTGCATTTGTAGAGACTTACAGCTTTAGGATGGCACAGTATCATCCCACATTCATCTCCAACTCTCAGAGGTATCAGGACTCCTTTGCCAAGAAATAACTCTTCAGGGACCCTGTCAATTGCTATTCATTCCTATTTTGTCCCTTATAGGTAAAATTTTGATTTTCTAACTTGTCAAATGGGAAAAGTCACAAGCTTAGTGGAGTGAATTCAGGACCTAAAGAAGCAGAAGTGAAGGAGAAGGAGAAGGAGGGGGAGGAGGAGAAGAAAGAAGGGTGAGGGAGAGAAGACAGATTAATAAGGAATCTATAAAGACACACATATTAATAGCTCTTGGGTCATCTCGTGAGAGTATAAACAGCTGCACTCAGGTGATTCTGAATGTGTCACTGTGTTCTATCACATTACAAAAATCAGTGTTTATAATAGTGACAGTGAGCCATGAAAAACATGTTTAAACGGTGCTCATTTGTGACCTATTTAACAAGGCTGGGGAGTATGAAATCGCGTCTTAAATATTTCTACTCAATGTCATTTTAAATCAAACCAGAAGGTTCTAAAAGAATCACTTCTGCCTAAGCCCTTTCCACGTGCTAGTGTTTTATTTAAAAAAAAAAAAAGTCTTTTTGGAACAAAAGCTAGCAGGAGTTAACACAAGTAAAGAGCCTTTGCTTGTGGGTGGGGGCCGCACGGACAAGCTGGAGAGACCAAGAGAGTGCTACATGGCCCCCAGTGGAAAGGCTTGGGCAGGAGGCTAAGATGCCACTTTTCGGTCCAAATCTGTGCCATCCAGAGATGTGGAGGTAGGCCTCTGGGCTGCTGAGGGGCTTGGTGGGTAAAAGGGAGGAGAGGAGGCCTCGCCAAGTAAGTATAGCCAGAAGCAAAGAGAGTTGGAGAGCCCTCGGGGTGGAGCCTCGGGGTAGATGAGATGGCCAGTCACCCTGAAAAGTCCAGAACAACCCAGGAGGCTGGAAAACCTGAGTTGGGGGAGGGGGGCAGCTGGCAGAAGGGAGGTGACCTCCGAGGGTGAGGGAGCGGGAGGATGAATACAGCACGAGGAATAAAGGAATTTGGTTGTGTTTGGATTAAAGGGAAGAAAAAAAAAGAGTCCGGGAAGAGAAACAGTAGAGTCTGTAAATCTGATTTTTCGCTTGGTTGGTGTGACATTAATGGGAGTGGAGAAGGGGGAGGAAGGCCAGGGGCACTCTTGGGGACATTTCATATTTTAGATGTTGTAAAAACATCTGCGGAGAAAGGTCCTTGAAGTCAAGAGCTGGCCCAGGGGTGATCCCAGGCGACCCAGAGGTCTGGTCGGGCTTCCTGCCCTTTCTCTTCTAGTTCCTGTGTGGATGGTAATTCCACGTGGTCACCCTGCTTCTCCCCGCCACCCAAGATGAAACCAGAGCAGAAGGGACTAAGCGTGTCCGTGGGAGCCCCCACCCTGCGGGCTGGAAGGCCCAGTTTCCTGTCTTTCTGCTGCGCATCCCTGGAGTGGAGACCACCGTGCCGCGCGCCCGGCCTTGCTCCCAGTGGTACAGCCGCGCTCGGGTGCACACGTGGTCGTCAGGATGCCATGCGGTCCTTGGCTCCTAGAAAGAGTTCAATCATCGCAGTCACTGCCTCAGGCTATCACCCTGCGAGGGCAGGGGCCCTGCTGCCTTATGGGGTCCTGGGTCCCCAGAGCCTGGCACTTCCTCTCTTGTGTGCTGCAGAAGCGAGTCAGAAGTGAGGCTGGACCGATCTCTGGGCTGGGGCTCTGGGGACCCACCAGGGAGCGCGGGTGGCCGACCCTGTGAGTGGAGAAGAGGCCCCGCGGTGAGTCGGCCAGTGTCGGAGCAGACGCCTGGTCAGTTTCAGAAAGGAGACGGGCCACCAGCACCCCCTCCGGGGTTCTCCTCCTCTCCGGGGTGAGAGGGCTCAAGGCAGCTTACTGATGTTTCAGGAGAACTTTCCCGAGCCCCATTCTCAGCTGGAGCTTTCTGCTGCCACACCTGAAGGAGGTCATCCCCAGCTACCGTGGAGGTGCTCTCTTAAAACACAGCAGAGAAGCAATTTAAATAGGAACACAATCTTACTGGGATGACAGTCATTTGTAATTCCTGACTAGTGGGGTGGTGTCAGGACGGTTGGTCACCTTAGATTACTCCATAGGTGAGAAAAACCACTCATTAAATACAGATCTCAGCTTTGCGTCCGTCAAGGAATCATGTAAGGAGGTGAAGATTAAGAGTTAGAAATGATTTTCTGATACGTTGTCACGTTAAAGTAGTTCAGTGGTCTCTAAAGGTAATAAAGCCAGCAGTTAATGAGTTAGAAATCATTTTTCTGTGAGCTCTTTAAGGACTGTACCTACTGCTCTTCTTTGAGAAGTTGAATTCAGGTCCTGACGCAATGATCTCCAAAAGAGGTAGCTTAACATCCTCTGAAGGATGACAGTGGAAAATAGTTGTGCTTTGTTTATATTTCTTTTCTAGTTTATGGTAATGATATTATCCTTTCATAGCATTTACTGATTAGACTGACCGTGGCACATGTATATAATTTGGAAAATAATACTTACATTGAGGGTGATTGCTCAAAAAAATTTAGTAGCCAGGACTGAAGGACGTGACAAGAATAGAAGCTTCTGTACTGGAATAAAGAGGCAGCGTGCTCCACTGCAAGGAACAGTGGATGAAGAAATAGGAAAGTGGTTTCCAATTCTGTCCAGTCTCCTGTTCAGCTGTGCAGCCTTAAATTACTTGCTCTGCCTCTCTGGTTCCTTGTTTCTTCATGCATAAACTGGTGGCTAAACTAGATCATATTTGAGATTCCCTTCAGGTCTAACAACTAAATGATAGTTATTAGAACTATCGAACTAACTTAGACCAGAAAGGTCTTAGAACTAACTTAGACCTGATAGACCTAAGCAGCCATCATTTATTTACTTGGAGAGGGCCTGTTTGGAGGCATTGGTATAAATTCGTGCTTTCAGAGTCTGAAGGTCCTGTCAAGGAAGGGATAAGGAAGACAACCAGAGACCCCGTGGCCCATGGAAGCTGGAGAGACAAGGCCTAACTGATGTTTCAAACATCCAGTGGTCCAAACTAAAGGGCCTTTGGCCCTGTGTTTCATTCTGTTGTTTGGCGGGTGGGGGTGGGGTGGGGGGAGGGGTCTGTGCTGCACTTTACAAGAGAGAAGTTAATTATTTTTGAGATAAAGAAATTCTCAAACTCAAGTTGTTTTTGTTTGTTTTATTTTCTCATTGAAGTATGGTAGATTTACAATGTTGTATTAGTTTCAGATGTGTAGAAAAATGATTTAATTATTTTATATATATGTGTATATATATATATATTATTTTTCAGATTATTTTCCATTATCAGTTTTTACAGTATATTGAGTATCATTCCCTGGGTTATGTAGTGGGTCCTTGTTATTTATTTTTTATATAGTCAGGCATGAGGTAGTGACTGAACAACAACAATGAAAGTATGCATCTGTTAATCTCAGTTCCCCATTATCCATCCCCCTCCATTTCTCCTTTATAACCATTTGTTTTCTATGTCTGTGAGTCTATTTCTGTTTTGTAAGTGAGTTCATTTGTATCATTTTTTAAAGATTTCACATATAAGTGACATTGTATGGTGTTTGTCTTTCTCTGTCTGGCTTACTTCACTTAGTGTGACAATCTCTGCATCCACTGATGTTGCTGCAGATGGCATTATTTCATTCTTTTTTATGACTGAGTAGTATTCCATCTTTATCCATTCATCTGCCAATGTGCATTTAACTTGCTTTCATGTCTTGACTACTGTAAATAGTGCTGCAATGAACATTGAGGTTCATGCATCCTTTCAAATTAGAGATTTTGCCTTTTCCTGATATATTCTGGGAATGGGATTGCTGGATCATGTGGTAATTGTATTTTTAGTTTTGAAAGGAACCTCCATGCTGGTGGATATAAGTCTTTTAAAAAATTATTTTTATTTCAGCTAATGAACATCTTTAACTGCAAAAGCATAAGTGTATTACAGCATTAAAACAGGTTAACATTTCACAAAACACGAATCTGGTTTTCAAACACAAGAGATAAATGACAAAATCGCACAATCAAAAAAATTACGAACTTCTGGGCCCACTTCCCAAAATACTGATTCAGTGTCTTTGAAGTGAGACCTGGAAACTGTGCATTTAACCCTTGTATCAAGCTGATTCTGAGGCTGTGGGACCACAGACCAGCTTCTGAGACCCAGGGCCCTAAATTCGAGAGAGAATCACGCAAAACAAAAATTTGTTTTGCCCAAAACCAGTGTCTGAGGACCAAGTAATGAGAATAAACACACCCTTGTCTTTTCTGTGCCACCTTGCCACACCTTGACTTTCCTTTGCTTGTTCACTGAGTGGCTTGTTCACTGAGTGCCATGAGGAGGGATGGTGAGAAAATAAAGGAAAATGGGAAGTCCTACAGGCCTGTAAATAATGAGCAGTCTGAGCCCTAACACGGTTCAGACATTGTCCTATTGCTCGTCTCATTTTATCTTCTGGATAGTGGGGCAGTGGCTCTGACACATGCCCAGCCATCAACATTGTGATTCCCGGCAATGAAATCAACAGTTCAGTTCACTTCAATCGCTCAGTCATGTCCAACTCTTTGCAACCCCACAAACTGCAGCACACCAGGCCTCCCTGTCCATCACCAACTCCCGGAGCCTACCCAAACTCATCTCCATTGAGTCGGTGATGACATCCAACCATCTCATCCTCTGTCGTCCCCTTCTCCCCCTGCCTTCAATCTTTCCCAGCGTCAGGGTCTTTTCCAATGAGTCAGCTCTTTGCATCAGGTGGCCAAAGTATTGGAGTCTCAGCTTCAACATCAGTCCTTCCATGAAATCAACGGCAGTTCTCAAATAATGGGCGGGTGTCAGCGGCACTCAAACTTCGTGTGTTTGAATCTTTACCTGTGACATGAGGACCATAATCCTTGTTTCGTGAGGGTGTTCTCTTGCTTAATTAACATTTGTAAAGTTTTTGGAGGCCTACCGACTTAAATTAATGGGCATTGAAACTGACCTCCAGTGATACAAAGCCTTGGGACTGGGTACTCAAGGAGAGAAAAGAAAAGAAGAAAAAAATCTCAGTTGGGACAGATGGTTTGTTATATACTTTTATATACAAAACGAAACAGGAGACGGAGATGTTCTACAAGAGCGAACAAAGGCACAAAGCAAAAACAACATGCAGGGAAGATGCAGCTTGGGGTTTGGTTTAGAGTTGAGGAGACATGGAATGACTTTGTCAGCTAACTGCTGAAGGAGTGTGCCTGGGTTAGTGACTAGTCACTATGCTGACAGCTGGGGACCACAGCACTTTAATAGGAAAGGCCAGTCAAAAACTTTTAGAGAAAATGTTGGGGAGTCCAGAGTGGCCCCTGGGATTGTTAATTTCCATGAATATGTGACTGGGCTAAGGGATGCCCAAATAGCTGATAAAGTGCTATTTTTTGGTGTGTGCAAGGATGTTATGGGAAGAAATGAGCATTTGAACCAGTCAACAGAGTGAAGAACAACCACCCTCACCAATCCTGTGAGGACCCCAGTAGAACAAAAACACACGGGAAGGTTGGATTTGCTCTCTGCTGACTCTCTGCTGGGCGTCCACCTTTTCCTGCCCTCAGACATTGGAGCACCTGGTTCTTAGGCCTTTGGACTTGGTGAACTAACACTAGCAGTTTCCCTGTTTCTCAGGCCTTTGGCCTTAGAATGAATTAGATCACCAGCTTTCTTGGATCTCCAGTTTGCAAATGGCAGATCATGGCATTCTTAGCCTCCATGATCATAGAGGCCAGTCGCCATATTAAATCTCCTCTTTCACATCTCCATGAATCCTATTGAAGAGCCTGGACTAATACAGACCTCCAGTCCTATTTCCAAATCCTAACACCCGTAGTGATTTTCTCTCACTTCCAATTAATTCCATTCCTGAAAACAAAGCACAGTAATTTAAGGGAATCAGAAGATCATATTAATTTTTAGGTGTTTTTTTTTTTTTTTTTTTTTAGCAGTTTAAGCTTGATTTTTTTTTTCCTGACAGGTAAAACAATTATATTTTTTCCAGTAGCCATGTACAGATGTAAGAGTTGGACCATAAAGAAGGCTGAGTGTCAAAGAACTGATGCTTTCAAACTGTGGTGCTGGAGAAGACTCTTGAGAGTCCCTTGGACAACAAGGAGATCAAACCAGTCATTCCTAATGGAAATCAACTCATTGGAGGGACTGATGCTGAAGCTGAAGCTTTGATACTTTGGCCACCTGATTCAAAGAGCAGACTCATTGGAAAAGATCCTAATGCTGGGAAAGATTGAAGGCAGGAGGTGAAGGGGATGACAGAGAATGAAATGGTTGCATGGCATCACCTCATTGAATCAATGGACATGAGTTCGAGCAAAATCTGGGAGATATGAAGGACAGGGAAGCCTGGAGTGCTACAGTTCATGTGGTCACAGAGTCAGACGTGATTTAGTAATTGAACAACAACAGCAAAGACTTCAAATAGACTAAGCAAAGAAAATAATTGCATAGCTCTATTTCAGTGATGGATGATGGTTCTGTTAGCTTTGGGTGTTTTTTTTTCTTTTTCTTTGCTGTTGGTTATTTTTCTTTCAGTTTGTAAAGGTTTCTAATAATCTTCAGGATGAAAGATACTATGTAATGAGTCTTATTATTATATTTAATGAATTTTTGCAGTTAATATTTCACAAACAAAGTATATAAAATCATTCATTTCATTTTCTAGATGGAGAAATATTAACATATTAACATAGCCATAAATTTACTATGCCATAGATAGAAAATTAGTATTGAATACATAATATAGGTAAGAAAATATGATGGTTTACAATAGAAAAATAAAAACATTCGTGGTTGCCCACATAATTCTATTTACGCTTCTCTAATTATTCCACAAAATATCCTAAGAAACAGCAGACACTAAGCATTGAATAATGGCCTGGTGCCAAATGTGATTCTTGCTACTTTTGAAATTGTTGACTTCCCCATTAGCAAGATACAAAAAAATGCTAATAAAGTATTTATTAGCTATTACTTTTTGTGACCTATTAGTGGCATTCACTAATGGACTCAGGCTTCCTAAACGGAAAGTTATGTTCCTTTAGCATCTAAATCAGAACCTCTCCTATAGAATGTTCCTGTAGAACCCCTCCTGTCTGCAATGTTTTCTGAACTGTTTTCTCATGCGCTTTTCAAGGTCACATTTGGCCCTGAACCCAAAGCACTGTCATATAGCGAATATAGCAAGTAACCAGGGCTCTTAGGTGCACGCAGTAGAAATCAGCTCTGGTCAACAAATAAAAATAGACAAATGTACTGAACAGTAGAATCCTCTGAAAAGCTGCAGAACCCAGTTTGGAAACAGAAAAGCAAGGAAGGCTGGTTAGCAGCTAGCATGAGCCCAAAATCCACGCCCCAAAAGATATCCAGTGGCTTCTCTGTCAGCAGCCCATGGGGGACAATTCCACAGTCCCCACGGCTGTGACACACCCAGAAATGCTCTATCGCTGACACCCAGGGCATAGCTCCACGTTCATGATTCCAAGTTCTGAGCTAGTGCATCTAGCTAGCTGGGAATACTTGTCTTGGTCTTTCTCAGCTTCTAGAGTGAGAGGCAGCAATATTTATATGGTAGGAAATTTCCTGAAGATGAGAGGAAGACTGATTCAGGGAAAAATAAGCAAATGTCCTATGTAGACATTAGTGTGTGCATGTCTGTACAAACACACACAGGTACAGGTGATTAAGATATATGATTTGTACTATCATTTGCCAATTATCTTTGAACTTTTTATTTTGTATTGAGTATAGCCAATCAACACTGTTGTGATAGTTTCAGGTGCACAGTGAAAGGACTCAGTTGTATATATACATATCCATTCACCCCCACTTTCCTCTCCTCCAGACCTGCCAGTTTTCCTAAATCATTTTTTTTTCTCTTCCTGTAAAAAGAACCTGAGCATTCTTTCTGAATAGTCTGGAAGAGTTTGAATAGCACCAGAAATCTCCCATGAAAATCTTTTACTATTTGTGGTGATTTGAAAGGAAGAAGATAGAAGCAAACCATTTACTTTGATGCCTTTTCTATACATACATGATAGAGACTTCTGGAATATGGGGGATCATAAATATAAAAAGCACAAGTATACTCTTAGTGTCAACCACCGTTAAATATTGGTGAGGTCATGCTCTTTCTCTCTGCACACCCAAATACACATACACACACCCAGATACACACACACATACATAGTATTTTTAAAAATTAGCCCCATGCTGAATATTGTTTTGCATCCCTTGCTTTTAATCACCTAATACTGTAGAGTAGGCTTTTGATGTTGTTAGCTTTTTTCAAGAAAGATTTTTAAAGATTAGCATAATATGTTTCAGTCAGTTCATTTCAGTAGCTCAGTCCTATCTGATTCTTTGCAAACCCATGGACTGCAGCGTGCCAGGCTTCCCTGTCCACCACCAACTCTTGGAGCTAGCTCAAACTCGTGTCCATCGAGTTGGTGATGCCATTCAACCATCTCATCCTCTTTCATCCCCCTCCTCCTCCTGCCTTCAATCTTTCCCAGCATCAGGGTCTTTTCCAAGGAGTCAGTTCTTCGCATCAGGCGGCCAAAGTATTGGAGTTTCAGCTTGAACATCAGTCCTTCCAATGAATATTCAGGACTGATTTCCTTTAGGATGCACTGGTTGGATCTCCTTGCTGTCCGAGGGACTCTCAAGAGTCTTCTCCAACAGTACAGTTCCAAAGCATCAGTTCTTCAGTGCTCAGCTTTCTTTATGGTCCAAGTCTCACATTCATACATGACTACTGGAAAAACCATAGCTTTGACTAGACAGACCTTTGTCAGCAAAGTAATGTCTCTGCTTTTTAATATGCTGTCTAGGTTGGTCATTTTAAAATCCAGCTTGAACATCTGGAATTTCATGGTTCACGTACAGCTAAAGCTTGGGTTGGAGAATTTTGAGCATTTCTTTGCTAGCATGTGAGATGAGTGCAGTTGTGCCATAGTTTGAACATTCTTTGGCATTGCCCTTCTTTGGGATTGGAATGAAAACTGACCTTTTCCAGTCCTGTGGCCACTGCTGAGTTTTTCAAATTTGCTGGTATATTGAGTGCAACACATTCACAGCATCATCTTTTAGGATTTGAAATAGCTCAACTGGAATTCCACCACCTCCATGAGTTTTGTTGGTAGTGATGCTTCCTAAGGCCCACTTGACTTCACATTCCAGGATGTCTAGCTCTAAGTGAGTGATCACACCATCGTGATTATCTGGGTTGTGAAGACCTTTTTTGTATAGTTCTTCTTTGTATTCTTGCCACCTCTTCTTAATATCTTCTTGCTTCTTCATGGTGACTGCAGCCATGAAATTAAGAGATGCTTGCTCCCTGGAAGAAAATCTATGACCAACCTAGACTGCATATTAAAAAGCAGAGACATTACTTTGCCGACAAATGTCCATCTAGTCAAAGGTATGGTTTTTCCAGTAGTCATGTATGGATGTGAGAGTTGGCCTATAAAGAAAACTGAGTGCCAAAGAACTGATGCTTTTGAACTATGGTGTTGGAAAAGACTCTTGAGAGTTCCTTGGACAGCAAGGAAATCCAACCAGTCCATCCTAAAGGAAATCAGTCCTGAATATTTATTGGAAAGACTGATGCTGAAGTTGAAACTCCAATACTTTGGCCACCAGATGAGCAGAACTGACTCATTTGAAAAGACCCTGATGTTAAGAAAGATTGAAAGCAGGAGGAGAAGGGGATGACAGAGAATGAGATGGTTGGATGACATCACTGATTCGATGGACATGAGTTTGAGTAAACTCCAGGAGTTGGTGATGGACAGGGAAGCCTGGCTTGCTGCAGTCCATGGGATTGTGAAGTGACAAACATGACTGAGTGAATGAACTGACTGAGGTTGATCATAGCTTTTCTTCCAAGGAGCAAGTGTCTTTTAATTTCATGGCTGCAGTCACCATCTGCAGTGATTTTGGAGCCCCCCCAAAATAAAATCTGTCACTATTTTCATTGTTTCCCCATCTGTTTTTCATGAAGTGACGGGACCGGATGCCGTGATCTTAGTTTTTTGAATGTTGAGTTTTAAGTCAACTTTTTCACTCTCCTCTTTCATTTTCAGCAAGAGGCTCTTTAGTTTTCTCCACTTTCTGCCATAAGGGTGGTGTCATCTGCGTATCTGAGGTTATTTATATTTCTTGTATAATATGTTTACTCTCTGATTTTGTTAACCTTTCCCCTATCACTAAGCAATAGTTTTGACAAAAAGGTCTTTTTAAATGTTTCTTCTCTGTGAGATTCCACCAGAATGGCTGAGAGATGCTCATCAAAGCAGGGTCTGAGTCCACCAGTCTCCTTAGGCACTGTGTCCTTGCCAGTCACCTAAAGTTTCCTATAGCCCACTCAGAATTTTGTAGCTGACCCACGTGGATTCTGTTTAATATATTATTGATCAAATTATTTATTGAATTCACTGACGAAGTCAGGAGGAGTACAACAATAAAAAGGGATGTATAGAGGGACTTCCATTAGTCATTGAAAGGACTGATACTGAAGCTGAAACTCCAATACTTTGGCCACCTGATGCGAAGAGCTGACTCATTGGAAAAGACCCTGATGGTGTAAAAGATTGAAGGCGGGAGGAGAAGAGGACGACTGAGGATAAATGTTTGAAGGGCATCACCAACTCGATGGATATGAGTTTGAGTAAGCCCCGGGAGTTGGTTTTGGACAGGAAGTCCTGGCTTGCTGCAGTCCATGGGTTCACAAAGAGTCAGACACAACTGAATGACTGACCTGACTGAGAAGGTACAGTCTATGTGGGGAGGACAGGTATTCATTTTGTAGCTCTGAAAATGACTGATGGGCTATGTTTATGGTGAGAAAACTCCAAGAGGAGCACAGGCATCCCCAAGCTCTAAAGGAGAACTAACTCTGCTCCATCCAGGTGCTGGGAGAGGCTCCCTGGGCTGGCATCGACCCTACCTGTGTTAAAATTTGTCTTACATTCCACTTCTGCCCCAGCAGACCCCCAATCAGACCATGAACATCTCTGTGATCTCTGTAAAAAGAGGGTGCTGAGAAAGCCATGGTGTGCATCTGTGGTGACCTTGAGGAAAGCCTGCTGATTTGGGGACCCTGATGGTTTGGTGCCGGCATTGGGTCCAGGAAAAAGCCAATGAAGTAGACTTGAGGAAAAAAAAGCCTAATTTCTTCATCTCAGAAAACTTATCTGAATCGATCAGGATAAGTTATGATGAAAGTGAATGTCAGTCATGTCTGACTCTTTGTGACCCTACAGACTATACAGTCCATTTAACTCTCCAGGCCAGAATACTGGAGTGAATAGCTTTTCCCTTGTCCAGGGGATCTTCCCAACCCAGGGATCGAACCCAGGTCTCCCGCACTGGGGGTGGATTCTTTACCAGCTGAGCCATCTTATGATGTGATGACAGAAAAGAAAAATGGTGTCTCTGGCTCACATCTGCACTATTTACATCAGTCAGGACCGCAAAGCCACATGTCATTCCAGAACCTGGACTACTATTAGAAGTGTCTCTGGTCACTCCAGAGTCTGGAGCAGCAGCAGGTACGCTTGCCCAGGAATGCCCTCTGTCAAGTCTCCTTGAGCACCATTGGCTGAAACTGGTCACATGGCCCCATACAAGCCTGAGATTGAGGAAATGCAAGTCTGTGATCAGAGGATGAAAAGCCACACATATGGACTGAGAAACACTCATGATGAATACACCACTTAGATAACGTCAGTTTCATGAAGAGAAATGTTGTGATTCAAACCTACATCAGGTAATACTTACTAATAAGTAGGTGAGATTATATAGGACACTTGTCTTATGCAAACATTATCATTTTCTTTGTTTTCTGTAACTGAGCACAATTTCTCTATCAAACCTCTACTTGGCCCAAAGGCAGAAACTTACTATTAGACAATTAGGATCAATTTAGTCACATAGATGCTTATTTAGTTCAGTGTTTTGTAGAAATTACAACAAAGGACTGGCTTCTCTGGCAAAGGGATGTGATTTCTCCAGTCACTACATCTGACCACGTGGGCTTTTTCCCAAGTGTGTATCATACTCTTTCTGGAGGTCCTGAGTGTCTGAGCACTTGGCAATCACTGCAAGACAGGGGCCCTCATCTGGGTTCTGTGTTTCGGGTCATGCATCATTCTTGCTATGTGAAAGGGAGGCACCGGCTTCTTCCTCCGATGAACTGAAGGGGATGGCAACCTCTCTGCTCAGCTCCCCTTCTCCACTGGGCTCACAGCTCTCTGGGGGTTACAGGGGAATGTTCCAACTTACTCACTCCAGTCTGTTATCAATCAGGGGCTGGGTGTTGGGATGTGAGCAGGTGAGTGGTTTATGTTGCACATTAACCCTACAAGTGTTCACACATCTCTCTCTTTACACCCAGAAGCCGGGGACTCGCTGCTTGTGTTCTCTCTTCCCGTTTCTATCATAACAACTCACCTGTGAAAGTTAATGTCTCATTTGAATGGAAAGGATGATGAGGTCAAAAGGTATGGTAACACTGCACCGATTCACATTTTAAAAATTATCAAGACACACATGGAGATGCATCTAAGGAAACATGCAGTCTCAACAATAGTTTTCCCAATGAGACAACCGTGAGCTTAGATTTCTGAAGACCTGAGATCAAATCTCCATTCAGACAGCGCTCATGCTCACGCTTATGCTCAGTCACTCAGTCGTGTCTGACTCTTTGCGCACACAGGGACTGTAGTCTTCCTCTGCCCATGGGATTTCCCAGGCAAGAATTCTGGAGCAGGGTGTTATTTCCTCCTCCAGGGGATCTTCCCAACCCAGGGATCCAATCTGTG
This sequence comes from Muntiacus reevesi, assembly GCF_963930625.1. NCBI lineage: Eukaryota > Metazoa > Chordata > Mammalia > Artiodactyla > Cervidae > Muntiacus > Muntiacus reevesi. Next base: position 15,363,046 of record NC_089251.1, read on the forward strand.
TCCTCTATATTGGCAGGCAGATTCTTTACCACGAGGGCCACCTTTGAAGCCCGTTTAGACACCGACTGTTTCCCTAAGATGGGACAGTAGTTCATCTGTCTAGGTTTTATTTTTCTGGAAAATATTTGGTGTGAACCAGGGCTGAAATAGAATGGATAGTCAATAAATAATAGTCCTCATTACTGCTATTAATATACTACTATTAATTCATTAGTGAGTAATGGTAGGAGGGCTGCTGGTGATCCATCTCGTGGAAAGATGGGAAATTGTATCAAATCTGTGCTTCACAATGCAACAGAATGTAAATTAATTCAAGAAAATCACTAGTTACTAAGTTCTTCTGTTATACTAGAAACATATAAACAGAAAAAATTAAAAATCACAGAAATGATATAATGTTGGGATTTGCTTCAAAATAATCTAGTAGATAAACAACAAGGTCCTAGTATATACCACAGGAAACTATATTCAAAATTATAATAAACTGTAATGGAAAACTGAAAAAGAATCTCTCTCTATATATAATCTACATGTATATATATATTACTGAATCACTTTGCTATATAGCAGGAACTAATACAGCATTGTAAATCAACTGCAATTCAATAAAATAATAATCTAGTAGATGAGTTATTAATGAAAAGAGTGGCTATGAATAATGGATTATTAAAGTGGGATCTGTCCTGAATATTCATTGGAAGAACTGATGCTGAAGCTGAAACTCCAATACTTTGGTTACCTGATGTGAAGAACTGACTAATTTGAGAAGACCCGACTAATTTGAGAAGACCCTGAGGCTGGGGAGGACTGAAGGCAGGACGAGAAGTGGACAACAGAGGGTGAGATGGTTGGATGGCATCACCAACTCTATGGACATGAGATTGGGTAAACTCCAGGAGCTGGTGATGGAGAGGGAGGCCTGGTGTGCTGCAGTCCATAGGGTCGCAGAGAGTCGGATATGACTGAGCGACTGAACTGACTAACTGATACGTATTATCTACATGTGTATGTGTATAACTGAATCACTTTGCTATATAGCGTGAACTAACACAACATTGTAAATCAACTGCAATTCAATAAAATAATAATCTATTAGATGCCTTATTAATGAAAAGAGTGGCTATGAATTATGGATTATTAAAGTGGAAACATGAGGTTTGTTGTATCTCTTTTTCTATATGTTGGAAATTTTCTATTATATATTTTTTTAATCACTGGTGCACATAATATTGTTGTTACTCAGTCGTTAAGCTGTGTCCAGTTCTTTGTGACCCCATGGAATTCAGCATGCCAGTTCCTCTGACCCCGCTATCTCCTAGAGTTTGCTGAAATCAATGTCCACTGAATCAGTGATGCTATTTAACCATCTCATCCTCTGCCACCCCCTTCTCCTTTTGCTTTCAATCTTTCCCAACGTGAGGGTCTTTTCCAATGATTTGTCTCTTTGCCTCAGGCGACCAAAATATTGGAGCTTCAGCTTCAGCGTCAATCCTTCCAATAACTATTCAGGATTGATTTCCTTTAGGATTGACTGGTTTGATTTCATTGCAGTCCAAGAGACTCTCAAGAGTCTTCTTCAGCACCACAATTCAAAATCACCAATTTTCCAACTCTCAGCCTTCCTTATGGTCCAACTGTCACATGTCCAACTGTCTGTATATGACTTCTGGAAAAACCATAGCTTTTGAAGCCAAATAGACAAGGTGGTTTTATACTTATGAGTATGCTGAATTAAATCACCTTTACAAACCATTACCTCTTTAAATCCCCCTTTCTACCATGGGGATGTCTCATGAAATTTACATGGAATTTGAAGATCCCAAAAGGGAAAAAAATTACTTAAAGTGACTTTATTAGATGAAACATAACAGGTACCACTTTAAAATAATTGTTTTTTTTTAAGTCTAATGAATTTCAGACTTACATGTATTCTTAATTAGATACATATTTGTTAGATTCTTATTAATAAACCTAATTTATTACATTAGAATATATCTTCAGGACCTCTTACAGGTTAATCATTCTGTAAGAGATACACTCTCTCATGTTGCCCCACAACGTTCTGTGAGTATGAACATTCCCACCCCAAGTAAGGAAGGAAATCAAGGAACAAAAAAGTGAAGCAGCTAGTTTGAAGAAACTCAGCTACTAAATGGCTCTTCATAACCAGCTGTCTCTGGCCCTGATCCTTTCTCTGTGCCTTCTCTGCTGTTCATTAAACACCTAGACACCCCTCTTAGATGTGGTCAGTTGTGTCCGTCTCTGCAGGCCCATGAACTGTGACCCACCAGGCTCCTCTGTCCTTAGGGTTTTCCAGGCAAGACTACTGGAGCAGGTTGACATTTCCTTCTCCAGGAGATCTTCCCAACCCGGGGATTGAACCTGTGTCTCCTGCATTGGCAGGTGCGTTCTTTACCACTAGTGCCACCTTGGAAACCCCTGACTCCACTCTTAAATGTGAATCTATAGTTGAGGCTATCCAATTAGGTCAATTGTGAGAGTAGCCCCTGAAAATCAGCTTTTGGTGATGTTTATTACAGGCAAGTAGGATGCATGGCTGGTGTGAGCTCTGACCTACAGGCTGCTGCCCAGCTGCGACATCAGCTGCCTCTTAGAGGCCCTGCTCGTCCTGCTTTGAATGCACTGTGCCCAGGCCCCAGGCGAGGCCCACGCCTCGGGGGCCCTGGCCCTCAAGGTGCACCCCTCAACCGGCCTGCTGGGCAGACCACCCAGCCATCAGCAGTCCTGCCTTGACAGCACATCTAGACAGCTCCCTGCTGACCCTTGTGGCCAGCCTGTGTGCCCTCTGGGGGACTGTTACCCTGTGGACTTTGCCCCTCCGAACTGCATTTATCAGTGGTGCTCATGTGTTTATACATCGGCTTCCACTGATTATGGGTTCGTGTCCCCTGTGTTTACAGCTGTGTCACTCACCTAGCATGCTCAGCACTGTGCATCCGGCCTCCCAGAGGACTGGAGCTCAGCACCGATTCCTGCATCCCTCCCACTTCATCTAGCCCGTCAACACGTCTGTCTACACCACACGGACTTGTGTAGGTTCTGGTCAAATGGTTATTACCAAATGACCCGATGAACTTTGAACAAGTAGTGTTGATTGCCCATCGAGTCCAATGAAGGAATGGATTTGGTGAATGAGTGTGTGTGTGTGTGTGTGTGTGTGTGTGTGTGTGTGTGTAAGAGAGACAGGGTGCATGGGTGCACTGCACGCAGGTGAACTGTGTTATACTGAATTTGGGGAGACCTGAGTTCCGCTCACTGGTCAACCACTCACCCACCATATGGTCCCTGGCTGATCCCCGACCTGCTCTGGCCCCACAGTCTTCTATGTTCTATGTGGTGTCAGGACTCCGAATAAGGGCTCTGACATTTAAGAATCTGAGTCTGGCTTGCATTCAGGCTATACAGCCTGGCCCCCTGACAAGTCACCTAACACCCCTCTGACTCAGTTTCCTTATCTGTGAAAAGGGAGTAACGGTCCTCATGTCAAAGCTTCTTACGGGGATTAAAGAAGATAATGAATGCAAAGCATTTAAATAGCCTGATGCCTGGCAGTGCATATGCTTAGTTGCTCAGTCATGCCGGACTTTAGACTTTAGTCCACCAGGCTCTTCTGTCCATGGGATTTTTCAGGCAAGAATACTGGAGTGGGTTGCCATTTCCCCCTCCAGGGGATTTTCCTGACCCAGGGATTGAACCCACACCTCCTGTGTCTCCTATATTGCAGGCAGGTTCTTTACCCACTGAGCCATCAGCCTAGCCTCATGCCTGGGACACAAAACATGTTTCCCAGGGGGTCATTTTTTTTTCCCCTCACTCCTCTAATCCCAGGACTTGTTGAGATACTTGAACAAGGCAACTGTGGTGTAAATAACAAAACAACAAACAACTCAATTGTGTCTGACTCTTTGCGACCCCATGGACTGTAGCCCACCAGGCTCCTCTGTCCATGGAATTTTCCAGGCAAGAGTATTGGAGTGGGTTGCCATTTCTATCTCCAGGGGATGTTCCCGACCCAGGGGTGGAACCTGCATCTCTTGTGTCTCCTGATTGGCAGGTGGGCTATTTACCACCACCTAGAGAGCTCAGTCCTAAGAGAAAAGGGTAGATGTGTATGAAAAGATCTTCCTCCCTGGCCTCAGGTTTGCTCCATTTTCATCAGCCCACAGTCCTGCAGTGATGGGGTTGGTGCTGGAGGAGCTGAGTGTAGAAAGTAACCCAACAGACTGGCAGAGAGTGGGAAAGAGTATTCCTGTGATTTGGGGAGAAAACAAATTGTTTGGTTATATTTTTACCTCCCTCCCCACTCCATTTTAACAATGTCTTTGTGTTGTTGATATGTTTAAAAGTCTTAGAAGTCACTTTTCTCCCCAGGGGTCTTTAGTCTTCTCATTTTTTTATAGCTTCTGTCCCATCCTGCTGCAAGCATCCAGAGAAATTCCACACCAGCAATATGCAACAATCAAGTCAATCAAGGGATGCTGGACGTAAAGCATCAGTTTAGGGGGCAAGTGTATCAAACCAGCAAAACTTCAAGGGAAATGGAGGGCAGCAGGATGACCCCGCAAGAATCAAGGGGGTCGATGGGTCTGAGCCCCTCCTCTGGGCAATGCTGGCTGTGTCACCACCAGCAGAGTCAGGGCTCCAACTCATCAAGTTGGGTGCCAGAGCGCCTGATGGAGCAGCCACCATTCATTAACCAAGCACCCTCCCAGCTTCTCTCCTAAAGCCCGCAGGTGGGAACGGAGAGGCAGTCTCAGGACAGAAAGCAGCTTCAGAGAAAGAAAACATGGCTTCTTGGGACCTGGTTGTGGGATGGGTGGAGTTCACCTCAGAGGCGTTGCCCCAGCGTGGTCCGGGCTTTTTCCCCACACAGCGCTGACCTTCTGAAATTGAAAACCTGAAAACCGGGCCAGAGGCATTTGAATGGGCCCAGAGGACCCCTGCCAGCCCAAGCCCTGCCTGCTTTGTCCTGGCTTTCAGAATCAGGGAGGAAGCGTGCATAAGAAAGCAGAGGACTGGGCTGGCTTCCTCCAAAACACTCCTCCTAGAATAGAGGCTTATGAATTCCAAGTGTTCCTGCAGATAATGGCATACTGCAGGTATGCACAAGGAGCTCTGAAATGTCACTAGGAAGGCCTGTCAGTTGTGTTTCTCTATTTTTCACTGCAAATAAGAAGCAAAGGGGAGAATGATTTTGTCCGTGGAGCCAGAGGCTGACTCTAATGCTGACTCCAAGACCTCGGAAAGTAATTTAACCCTTCAGACCGTTAGCTCACTGTTTCCATTGTCATAATGAGGATAATGACAGGGAGAGTCACATAAAAGAATATATGCACATTGCTTCTAAGTCTTTAAATATTATACAAGCAAAGAATATATTATTCCTCATAGTTAAAGATTCTAATATCGTTTGCATTGCTTTGCTTCTGTTGTAGAAACCCACTTAATTGCAGCAAATGATTTGTGGAAAGCATATACAAGCATAAAAAAGAAACGAAAATATTTTCATGTGATTCCGCAGTCCAGATTTAGCCATTGTAAATATACTGCTTATCTCCCCCCCCCCTCCTTTTTTTTTGTCTTGTGTGCAAGCAGCATGTGAGCTCTTATTTCCCCTACCAGGGATTTAGCCCTCTCCCCTTGCATTGGAAGTGCAGAGTCTTAAGCACTGGACTGCTTTTTAGTATTTACATGAGTTTGATGTTAGAGCCTGTGTGATTTTTTAAAATTTATTTTAAACCCAAGGCTTTTACAGGTTGCTTTAGAATTTATGTGTCTCCAGGACTGTTCTAAGCTCTGCAAAGAGTAAGTCATGTGATGCCTGTGTGTTCAGTTGCTTCAGTTGCATCTGACACTTTGACACCTATGGACTGTAGCCCATCCTCTGTCCGTGGAATTCTCCAGGCAAGAATACTGGAGTGTGTTGCCATGTGCTCCTCCAGGGAAATCTTCCCGACTGAGGAATCGAACCCATATCTTTAGCATCTCCTGCATTGCAGGCAGGTTCTTTTCCCACTGAGCCACCTGAGAAGCCCAAGTCATATAATACAGCAACCTAATTACCTAAGCATTGCTACTATCACTTGTGGTTTTTACTCAAGTAAACTGAGGCACAGAGAGTGTAGGGAACTCCCTCAAGATTACTCTGCAGTGGGTACCAGAAAAGAGATTCAAAAGCAGGTGTTTGGAAACCAGAGTGTGTGCTCATAGCCACTAGGCTACCGGGCTTTGTTTCTCTCTGGTGGAGTGTTTTTGATGAGGGGAAAAGCAGATTTGATCATGAATGAATCTCCATATTTCACCCGTTCTTACCGGCTGGCCACTGTACTCGGTGCTTTCCCCCCAAACAATCCTGCCCATGGATGTTGAGCTCAGGACCTTTCACTCAACTGCGTTCAAGCTGAATGAGACCCTCCTCCAGATGGGACCCAGCTGCCCCCAGGCCCTGCTCACACGCCGGCTCCCACTGACCTCCTCAGATCCAGCTGACGCCTCGTCTGTGCTGGCTCCTCCCCATCCTTTCTCTCCTTTCAACTTTTGGGGCCAACTCCCCACACTGCTCAGACTGTATTTTGAAAGTCAGGTTTTATTTTGCTGACTTGAAATGCACACACATGGCTTTAGGGACTGGAATTAAACTGGGTACCCGGTCCTGCCTGTCCCCCCATCGTCTCAGTGTGAGCCCAGCGGCCTCCGTCCAGAATCACCAGGGCAGCCCGGTTGTCCCCAGTCTCCTGGGGATGTGCAGAGCACCCCCTCTTCTCCTGCACTGTCTGGTGGGAGGGGCAGGGTGTTCCGGGTGGGCGGCGCTTACCTCCATCTAACTCAACAAACGGATTCAAGTTAAACATTTTGGAGAAGAATACACAAAGGTGGTGATTTCATTCTCTTGTCTATTACGTCAAGTCTCTTCTTGTCAGTTACTGTTAACAGTGATGTAGACTCTCCCCTGTAAGACTGTGTGTGATAGTCGCTCAGCCCTGTCCGACTCTTTATGATCCCATGGACCATAGCCCACCGGGCTCTTCAGTCTGTGAGACTCTCCAGGCAAGAATACTGGAGTGGTTGCCATTCCCTTCTCCAGAGGATCTTCCCAACCCAGGGATCGGACCCAGGTCTCCCACATTGCAGGCAGATTCTTTACCATCTGAGCCACCAGGAAGGACTTGTAAGACTATATGTGGCTCAAAAAAAAAAAAAAAAAAAAAAAAGTCATCCAGATGATCCTTCTTTTATAATCACAGCATCAGGCACAGGTGACTACTGGCTTCAACATCATTTGTAGAGTCTGTGAAGGCGTGATGAGGGACAGACCTGTTAGAAGACGGGTACCTCTCTCATCGGGCTTCCCAGGTGGCCCTAGCTGTATAGAACCTGCCTGCCAATGCAGAAGACATAAGAGATGCAGGTTTGATCCCTAGGTCAGGAAGATCCCCTGCAGGAGGGCACAGCAACCCACTCCAGTATTGTTGCCTGGAGAATCCCACGGACAGAGGAGCCTGGTGGGCTACAGTCCATGGGGTCGTAAAGAGTCAGAAGCGACATAGCACAGGTGCATCCTTTCTTACTAACAGTGACCTGAGCGGTGGTGCTCACCCTGCACTCGGGGCTCCCTCATTTGACATGGGTTCCAGAGAGTCAGTGTCTCAAAATCTGTCTCCAGGGTGCGCTCTCTAGTTCCTGCGCCCTTCCATAGATTCACACTGAGAAACTCCTAAAAACTACCCAGTTTCCCCATATCTATTGACACGCTTTCACCTGTCCTTTGAAGAAGCACCTCCTGTTCTAAGAACCCTGGGTACATGAGCAGCCGGGGGGAGCACACGTGCCCAGGGCTTTGCTGGGAGCCCTGGGAAGCGACCGTGGCTGTGGAAGGAGAACTAGTCTCTGCGGGGGCTGCCTACACCTTCTGGACCGCGGCCCTCACTTCATGTGTGTGAGAGTTTGGAGCCTAACAACGCTGTAGGCATCAACCACGTTGTGACAGATGGGAAAACTGAAGCTCAGAGAGGTTTGTTAACTTTTCCAAAGTCACATAACAGGTGAGCAGTGATGTGAAAACTCAAACCCAAACTTTCGGGTCCAAAGTCCCTGCCTTCAGCTGTGTACCCCTAAGGATACTGGTTGAAGCAACCAGCAGATTGGATTTTTGAAAGTGTTTTGTTGTTGTTTTTCAGTCACTGAGTTGTGTCTAACTCTTTGTAGCCCAGTGAACTGCAGCATTCCAGGCTTCCCTGTCCTTCACTATCTCCTAGAGTTTGTTCAAATTCATGTCCACTGAGTTGGTGATACCATCTAACCATCTCATCCTCTGTCGTCCCCTTCTCCTCCTGCCTTCAGTCTTTCATTTCATCAGGGTCTTTTCCAATGAACTGGTTCTTCACATCAGGTGGCCAAAGTATTAGAGTTTCACATCAGTCCTTCCAATGAATATTCAGAGTTGATTTCCTTTAGGATTGACTGGTTTGATCTTCTTGCAGTCCACGGGACTCTCAAGAGTCTTCTCCAGCACCACAGTTCAAAAGCATCAATTCTCCAGAATTCACCCTTCTCTATGGTCCAGTTCTCACATCTGTACACAACTACTGAAAAAACTATTTGGACCTTTGTCGTCAAAGTGATGTCTCTGCTTTTTATTGCACTATCTAGGTCTGTCATCGCTTTCCTTCCAAGGAGCAAATGGAAAAAAAAATTGCTGCCATCTGCCAATTTTTCCTCTTTTTTGGAAACTGTTTGATCCAGCTGCAATCCCCCCACAAGCGCTCTTTTATTCCTTGAAGACTCTCATCTTGCTTTCCTCCAGCTTGAGCTCCGCAGCAGACTGACTCCCTCCCTCCCAGGTCTCAGCCCAGGTTCCCTGAGCCAGCCCGGGGCTGCCCCCCTTGCCCCCCAACTCGCCCCACCACCCCCCAGTTGTGGGCACGGAGCTGCTCTGGACAAGGGCCCTGGGATGTGCCTGTCTTACAGGAGGATTAGCTCCTGGCCACCACAGGGAAGCCCTGTCCTTCCCCCTGCCTGGGGATTGCTGGATTTTCAAAGCCTTTGATGTGCCGAATCCTATAAAGGCCTCCGAGAGATGAGAACTGTACAGTTTCTGCAGCTTGTAGGAAGCGCTGTGGGATTTAAGCCCAAGGCCTTTGTGTGGACAGATCTGAGCCGGAAGTCCCGCCCTGCCATGCGCTGCCTCCCCTTCCTGTTCCCCCGCCCCCGGCCCCCGCCCCTGGCCCTGTTCCCTCCGTCCCTCCCACCTGGCTGAACATCCTTCTCACGGTCACCTGTCCAGCGGCCCCGACTTGGCTTCCTGGATGGGATCCCGAGCTCAGCATCAGGGGGGCCCTGTTTTCTAATTGTCCGGGCCCTGTGAGAGTCGAGGGGCTTCGACAGGTGGCGCTAGTAGTAGAGAACCTGCCTGCCAATGCAGGAGACCTAAGACGCAGGTTCGATCCCTGGATGGGGAAGATCCCATAGAGGAGGGCAGGGCAACCACCTCCAGTATTCTTGCCTGGAGAATCCCCGTGGACAGAGGAGCCTGGAGGGCTACAGTCCCTGGGCTCGCAGAGTCGGACACGACTGAAGCAACTAACACACACCATGGTATTTGAAACGTCTTCATTTCCTGGAGGCAAAGGGGGCTAACTACATCTATATCTTATTGTGTTATGGAAAGACAAAGGGAAAGACGCACATAAAACTGTGAGACGAGCACCTGACCAAGAGCGGGTGCTCAGAGATCAAGAAGGTTTCTCATTGGGGGGGGGGGGGTGTAGGCACATGTGTGCACGTGTGTGTGTGTGTGTGCATGCACATACGTGTATGGCTAGGGGTAGATAGTCACAGAGCTCAACAGCTCAGTAGAAACAATTTATTCCTGCTCCAAACCTGTCTTCCTCCCGTCCTCGGTTCCTGGATGTGTCAGTTTTCACTCCTAATGTGGCTGTTTGTCAATGTGCCCTCCCTTCCTGCCCCTTGGCACGTATCCCAGAATGACCCTGAACTGCTGAGGAGCGTGCCCAGCAGCCAGCATCCAGACCCAGGGGCGTCTTCTCTTGCAGAGGCTGGTGTGGGTGTGATTTCCATGACGATCATCAACGTACACTGAGTAAACACGTGGATTTGTGAGTGTCTGCACTCAATCCAGCCCCTCTGAGTGATGGATTTACCTGCCAAGGCCATCGTCAGAAAGCATTTATTCAGTGACTGACTTCATTCAACACAAAATGGGGGCACGCATGCATCCTAAGTCACTTCAGTGGTGTCTGACACTTTGCAACCCCGTGTACCATAGCCTGCAAGGCTCCTCTGTCCGTAGGATGCTCCAGGTAAGAATACTGGAGTGGCCTGCCATGCCCTCCTCCAGGGGCTCTTCCCAATCTAGGGACTGAACCCTCTTCTCTTAGGTCTCCTGCCTTGGCAGGTGGGTTCTTTACCACTAGGGCCATCTGGGAAGCCCATAAAAGGGGGGAGGGATGCCCAAAGAAGCTAGACAGTCAGGTCTTGCCTCCAGCTCACCCCTTGGTACTGGTCCACCCAAGCTCTGTTATCCCTGAGCTGGGAATCAGCTGGGTTCAGAGCCTGGGAAGTTTGATGGAGGAGCTGCCAGCCCAGAACCACCCCCCCAACCTGCAGAGTCTCTTGGTAACTTGATGGCTCTGAGCATGAGACTCGAGATGTCCTGAGTGCTCATTTCTGGTCAGTCTTGGATTCTCCCAGCTTCTACGAGGTCCCAGCTGCACGAGACCAGATCACACTCCGACAGGCTGAGGAGGGTGTGTCCAAGCTTCCTGCCACCTTCATCTCTCCTTTCTGTCTCACTGGGACGCAGACTCAATAAATCCATCCGTCCTAATGAAAAGTCACAATTTTTCTTTTAATGACACAGGACGAGTTCCCTAGAAAATTAAACCAAGTTACTGTTGGTTCTTTGCATTTTGCCCCTGCTCACTGAGCAAAGCATTAAATATACAAGCTGATCCCCAAAGCTAATCTTCCTCTTTATCCACAGAAATAGAAAGCAGAAAGTGGTTGCCAGGGACGGGGGTGGGGTGACTGCTGATGGGATTTCTTCTGGAGGGGATGAACATGTGCTGGAATTAGGCAGGGATCCTATTGGCACAGCTCTGTGGAAACCACTGACTTGTACATTTCAAGATGCTAAGGTATGTTAATTACACCTCAATAAAGCTGCTACTTGAAAACAACAACAATCATAGAAGGAACCTCAACCTTTTTTCCCTTTCCCAGGTGCCAGGCCTGTCTTTTCCCAGGTGAGTTCAGCCCCAGGAAAGGTGCAGGCACCGTGGACAGGAAATCAAGGCTTCCGTGACCTGGAGGGAAGATTCCTAAGCCCCGGTGACCGCGGAAGCAGGGCCTGCACGTTTGTGGCGTCTTTCTCTCCTGACAAGGAGAGCGATTGCTTCCTTTGTGTCCTATCTAGGTCAATTAGAAGGTGCTGCTACAGGGATACGATGCAGGATGTTTGTTCTGCAGTGGTCCCCAGCACACCTTGAAACTTGAAACCAGACGTTGTTGAAAAGAAACAACTCCTTCAAGACAGTCAGGAAACTCTCTTCTCCAAAGCGTTCCATGCTTTATTTGTGAGGGATGGCCTAAAATTAGTTAGTGACACTTGCTACTTTCATTTAAATGCTAAAAATATTTATTAAAAGATTCCCTTCGAAGATCAAGAGATTAGCAACCCACATATATTTAGAGAAATACCAACTGTGCGCTCTCAAATGACACTTAATAGGAGGCTCCAGAAAGGAAAATTCTATTCTTAGAGGCTAGTGGATTTAGGGAGAAACCAGGCCTCTGTCTCTTCTTGTGAAAGGTGCAGATGTGGTCCTGAAACCATCAGGCCTGTCCCCTCCGAGCACCCCTCCCGACCAAGCATCCAGGCAGAGCCAGCATCCACCTGGGCATCCTGATGGGGCTAAGCCAGTATTTCCTGGCTTCCTCCAGGCCCCACTGAGAGAAATTCGCCAGGGACAAGGGATCCCGGTGCAGAGGGAAATTCACAACCTCAGAGCAGAGCCCGCACTCACCTATTTGAAGATTAGGAGGACTTGGAACAGCTTGTCAGGCTGACAACTTTTTTTTTTGTCCCCACCCGGGGGCCAAGTTGCGGTCTCAGACTAAAGATGTCCTCATCCTTCTGTCCTCAAGGAACTCAGAAAAGTGAGGCACGAATCAGGAAGTGAGATAACCCCACCTCCTGAGAGACTAGGCGCAGCTGAAGTATATAAGGAGATCCGCAGGCCACAGCAAGGAGGGACTCTGGCTGGGATGGGGGCAGGGAGTGAAATGCAGAGAGGGAGTTAATGGGCTGGTTGTGTCCCCAGGATGATGTGTGAAAATCCTACCTACCCCCTCTCCCCCCACCCAATATCCATGACTGAATTCATTTAAAAAGAGAGTCCCTACAGATGATCAGTTTAGAATGAGATCATTAGGGCAGGCTTCACTCAATATGGCTGTGTTTTTATTAAAAAAAAAGACGGGGGTTTGGATACAGACACATGGGGAGAAGGTGAGGATGAAGGCAGAGTCAGGTGATGCTTCTACCAGTCAAGGAATATAAAGATTGGCAGCAAACCACCAGGAGCCAGAAGAGTGAGATGAGTCAGAACCCTCATCACAGCTTCAGAAAGAACCAGCCTCCCTATACCTTGATCTCAGACTTCCAAACTTCAAACCACAAGACAGTACATCCCTGCTGTTTAAGCCAGAGGTCCCCAACCTTTCGGGCACCAGGGACTGGTTTCATGGAAGACAATTTTCCCATGGTAGGGGTGGGGTGGGGATGGCTTTGGGATGATTCAAGTGCATTGCATTTATTATGCACTTTATGTCAAGTATTATCACATCAGCTCCACCTCAGGCAATAGATCATCAGGCATTAGATTCCAGAGGTTTAAGCCTCCCAGTCTGGGTGCTTCGTTATTGCAGTCTTAGCAATTTGACACAAGGACTGCTGGATCCTTGAAAGAGGGGGCATTCTCCAAGGGATGAGGAGGCATTCTCGAGGGAGTAAGGGGAAAGGATGCTCTCAGCAGAAAGACCTTAATGGTAGGATGGGCAGGTGGGCCAGGCAAGAGGTTTTAGGCTCAGCAAGGCTCTGGCATGGAAGAGAGAATCAGATGACCGCAGAAGGTGGGCCACAGCTGAGGCACCTTCAGGAATGGCTTGATCTGGGAGGCCATGGGAAGCCCATGTAGGTTTGTAAGCAGGTCTCAAGAAGGTGAGAGGAAAAACCAAATGGCCTGTCCTACAGCGATGGGGAGTCTCTGCAAGCCTTTCATAGGACCCATGAATGTGGGAAGGGGGGAAGGGGAGGGGAGAGGTGTGAAGTCTAAGCCACAGGCAGGTCGGTGGGAACACGGTGTTTCTGCTTCTGTAATGACCCCACTGGGCTTATTCTTGTGCTGACCTTTGCCCTCCCACTCCCAGCCTGAGACCCCGGGGGCTTTAGAATGCTCTGCTGCGGGCTAACAAGACCTGCTCCTCCAGCCAGCCCTGGAGGAGGGAGGACCTTGCTGCATCTCAGCTGTTACAAAGGACAGTGCGGCCCGGCGCCTGCAGCAGGGACCCAGGGTCTGGGACCAAGTGTTAACCAGGGTCTGCTGGAAGGGACCCAGCCCGGCTATACTGGGAATCAACCATACAGCAAGTTGTGGTAATCTGCTCTCGGACCTGAATCTGGGCTGTCACGTCAGCTAGTACCATCCATGTGCTGGTGTGGATCTTCCTCTTTGAGGGTGGGCTGATGTATGCTGATGGCCCGGGTTTTATCAGAGGCACAAATAGCTCTGTACTTTGTGTTCACTCCATTGCAGTCACTTGACCCAGTTGTAAATACAACTCCAATACCACCAATTCCAATCAGCAGAGGGGCTCCGAGAGGGCCAGGAGGAACTGAGTGCTCACTACCCACAAAGAGCAGGAGCCCTGCTTCTTGGTGATCCCCCAAAGCAAAACCCAGTGAAAGAACATGCAAGTGCCTTGGGTGACCCAGGAGATGCTGTCTTAGGTGGTGGGTTCTCTCTCCATCTTGTGTGGATTTTGCATTTTCTTTTATTCACTATTTTCTATTTCTTTTCCACTGGTGAAGGGAGAATGTCATATAATAAGAGGATGGCTTTGACTCGGTGCGTTTTCATGGAGTCCTAGTGAACTTCCTAACAAGGGTGAACACTTTGGAAATCGAAGCAGCCACTGGAAGGTGTGGGCTGTTGTCCTGGGAAACTGGAGCAGCTAAAATCTTGTTACCAAGCTCGATGCTGCCTTCCTGGCCATGGCAGGGCTCCCAGCAGGCTGTCCAATCTCTCCGTGAAAATCCAAGGCTGAGCCTCCGGAGGAATTTTAGTTAGGATTCTCTAAAGCCTTTGCCGGGACAACCAGAGCGGTGACGCTTCACAGCACATCTTAGATCAAAACACCCACTGCTGAGCAGGAGCGCTTTTCCTTTCTCGTGCTTGTGTGTGCTATGTTGCTGTTGTGTAGTCAGTAAGTCATGTCTGACCCTTTGCAACCCTACGGACTATAACCCACTAGGCTCCTCTGTCCATGGGATTCTCCAGGCCAGAATACTGGAGTGGGTTGCCATGTCCTTCTCAAGGGGATCTTCCTGACCCAGGGATCAAACTCATGTCTCCTACAGTGCAGGTGGATTCTTTGCCGCTGAGCCATCGGGGAAGCCCGTGCATTTAACAAGCTTACTTAAAAAAAACTATTTCCCTTAACTATGCTGATGTCCATCTCATTGGTGAACGCTTGGGGAATGTGAAATGAGTCCCTTTATTTCCTTTCTTCTGTGCTTGTTTTAGTGACTGCTTTGCAAAAACAAGGGAAGCATCTGTTTTTTTCTTGTGGAAACTGTGAAACATTATCATGATTAAAAAGACAGAAGTGGAGAGGGAGAGAGAGGGGGACACAGAGACAGAGAGAGACAGAAAAGGAGAGAGAGGGAAACCCCAATCTGCTGTCACCATCTTTATCAAAGAGCACTCATGTCAGGATGACGGACAACTACTGCTCATTTGTAGGTATGGCTTTGATACTTGATGTTGAAACTAAGCGTTCTCTAAAAGGGACATTTGTTTCCAGAAGCAGGTAAACCCTGGAAGGGTCATATGGTCTCTCCACACTTGCACATGTAGAGGAAGCACTCAGAGAAATCAGAGCCCCAGGGCACAGGCACCTCACTTGGGAGAATCCAGAATCTGTTCCTCAGACCTTTACAGGCTTGATATTGTAGCCTCATAACAGGCACTCAACTAAGGTCAGCAAAGGAGGCCTGGAGGAGAGGAGCAGACGAGCCTGGAAGGTGGACCAGAGCTGAGGGAACCTTTAGGAATGGCTTGATCTGAGGCAACGAGGCACCTGTAACACACGCTAAACCAAGACCAGCGGAAGATTCACCAGGTCCTTCCTTTGATGCAATGTCATCAATTTAATACAAACATGATAGGTGGGGGCATTTTATTGTCCTGGTGGCCAATTTTGAGAAATAAAGGAAGAACAGACTTCTTTTGAATTTTGTCTTAAAAACTGGGCATATCATTTTTTA
The DNA here is from genome assembly GCF_963930625.1 of Muntiacus reevesi. Classification (NCBI taxonomy): domain Eukaryota; kingdom Metazoa; phylum Chordata; class Mammalia; order Artiodactyla; family Cervidae; genus Muntiacus; species Muntiacus reevesi. The sequence continues at coordinate 15,378,635 of NC_089251.1, forward strand.
TCTCCTTTAAATATTTTTGGGAGATATTAAGATTTACTCAAGGTAATGACCCCGGTTTTCTCAGAGCATAAGAATGCCCTGTACAATTAAATAACATTCATAAAACAAAATAGATTTTTCAGAGAAAGCCATATCTGAATAAAGTTATCAACATGATTTAAGAATGAGAAGTAGGTTCATTGCTTACTCAGCTTCACCTTATAAAACCGGCCAGGTCCCTAAAGTAACCTGCTAAGGCTCATCAGAAGTACTGGGCCCATTACTGAAGTGCCAGAGTACTCTGGAATTTGCTTGAGGAAGCATTTATGAATAAATGACACCCCAAGAGTCATTCTTGCGGCGCTTTTCAGCTGTAATTAAACAAACCATTCCCATAGTGGGCTCCAGTAATTCATCTACAGAGAAATTTTGTCAAGTTCTTAATTTTGTGTATTTTGTATATTTATATTAAAATAAATACATTCATTCATCAATCTTTAAGTCTGCAAGCGTCCACAGGAAGCACCCAGGTGATAGTAGAAAACAGACCAACACAGATGCTAAGGAATTCAACACAGCATGGCTAAAGCAATGCACTGATGTATACAAGATTAAGGCTACCTAATCTGGAAAGGCTGAGGTACCCAAGGAAGGCATCCAGAGAAGGTTGTGATTGAACTCAGCATCAAAGACTGAGAAGGAATTTTTCAGGCAACTTCTGCAAAAGCGAGAGAGTCATTCCTAGCTGGCAAGGTTGTCGGGGGATTAAATGAGCAGGAAAACAAATAGCAGGAGACAGCAGCTATTCCAGAAAAATCACAGTCCGTGGTGTCAGAGAGACCCTGGGTTCTACCCCTACATGCTGTTCAGTCCAGCTGGGTGAGCCTTGGTCTCCCCATCTGTAAGCGGGGGACAGCCCACCTCCACGGCCATGGTGCAGACTGAATGGGAGTAGACACCCGGGAGTCCTATGTCACACCACACGCACGTTTCCAAGGGTGTCTATTGACTCCTTGTGGAACATTCTACATCAATCAATCAAAACTTCTTACTTTTTCTTTCTATTCCTTTCTCTGACCCTTCTATCAAGTTCCTGAGTCTTAAAAAAAAGAAAAAAGAAAAAAAACTCCCGTTACCCTGACTATACACTCACACCATCTTCTTGGATGAATAGAAAATGACCACGACAAGAAGCCAAACATTACAATCACATTAAAGGAAATGACACTTGTTAGTGACTGATCTCAACTTGCTGCTAAAACAGACAGCTTTCTTTCTTTCAGGGAGAGCACCAAGTATTAGCACTCCTTGCTCTGAAATGTTGCTTTTACTGCAACGTAGAAGGAAATCCTGTGTTGAGGTGTTCTCAAGTAACATCCTTGCATAATCCACTATCAACATTCTAAGAGCAATATCAAGACTTTGCACTATTTAAAAAAAAACTTGGAGAAAATTTGTGTTTAGTAACATATTAGTCAGAACAAAAAATCGGTTTTGAAAGTTCAGAGTCCATAATAAATCACATGGAATGCATCACAAGTGAAATGCAAGATGTAAAGAATTTTTTGGCTCAGTTCCTTTAAATGATATCCCTTAATCTACAATGGGCTTCCCAGGAGGTTCAGTGGTAAAAGAATTCACCTGCCAGTGCAGAAGAGGAGGGTTCAATACCTGGGTTGGGAAGATCCCCTGGAGGAGGGCAAGGCAACCACTCCAGTACTCTTGCCTGGGGAAGTCCATGGACAGAGCAGCCTGGTGGGCCACATTCCATGGGGTTGCACAGAGTCGGACACGACTGAGGACAAGCATGAATCTACAGCATCTCTTCACGTGGGAGGTACCTTCCTAAAGTACTGCCCCCTTCCATGGTGCTCAGAGGCCGTGACCTGTCTTAGAGGTCACGCACACAAGTTAGGTTGACTAAGGGACCAAAAGTCATGGTTGTGGTGGGTCTGCCATGTTTGGTGCTAAGAGGGAGTTAGCTAAGTGGGTGGTTTGGAAACTGGGAAGATTCCAGGGTAGGACTTCCAATATGTGTTATCAAAGGGCCTCAGAAATCTCACTGGTATTTCCTTAGTAGAGCTGAGAGGCAGTTTAGCCAGTTTCAAGACCATCTTCTACTACATGTTCACAAGCATAGCAGCATACCCCTTTTTGTGGGGGAAAAAAAGAGGGTAACAAACTTGAACAATAGGTTTTACGATAACCTTCAGAGTTCGGCCTTTTTGAAGTTAACACGACTACTGAAAGGAGTGTGATCACAGAGCACAGTCACAGGCACGTCTCAGGCCTGCAGTGTAGACAGAGGCTGGGTTGCTATCCTCCTGGTGTCCACGGCTGCTGGTCATCTCCTGAGCTTCCCTGGATGGCTCCCCTCCTGCGTTCACTCACAGCTGTGCAAAAACGTCTCCACTTTCATCAGTTGGCAGACCCAGCCGCCTGTCACCCGTACTGTCAGCAGACCACTTCGCCTACTTCCCAGAGCTTGGAGACCAGAGGTAAAAATTCTGTCCACCTCTTGTCCCCAAACTCCAAAAGTGTGATCCCCGCAGGCATCTGTGTTTCCTGTCTCCTCCTGGTTGGGGTGGGTTCTCCATCTGGGGTCTACATCCCACCTCCCGCATGCATGCCTCCGTGGCCTCACTCTTCCTTATGTTCTTCTTCGAAAATCTCCAACTTTTCCTGTACACTGGCTCCTTCCTGCCTTTAGCAGATATCTCAAGTATCTGCAAATGTAAAGGGGGGGAAAAAAAACCTCCCTGGACCTCATGGCTACCACTCTCTGGTCCATTTACTTGCATTTTTCCATGGTGTCCTGCACTCTGCTTTGACTCCTCCCCTGGTCCTCGCTCATGGGCTTCCCTTCTCTCCACACACCGACTCCATCCTTGCCAAATTGGTAGAGGTTTCTCTGTGTATCTAAACCCAACAGGGGCTTTTAAACCATCGTTTTTCTTGGCTGCTCTGAACGCCGGACCGATTTCGCAATATTTAGTTTCTTTGACCTCCTTTGATGGTGCTGTTTTCCCGGCCGTGTTTTCTGATCTAGTCATTTCTCCTCCTCAAGACCTCTTTATTGCTTCTTTGTTTTCTGCTCACTCATTAAAGGCAGTTGTGCTCACAGCTCTACCCTGGGGTTCTCTTCTCTTCTCACTGTGCACGGTCCCCCATGGCGATCCCCATCTCACACCCACAGTGCTGGCCGCTCCCTGGACCTCTTCTCAGTCTGGATGTCCCTGTCTTCTGGGTCCTCCTGCACTTCTCAAAGGCACCCCCCAGACCCACTGTATTCAACATAGAGCTCATCACCAGCTTCTCAGTCCCCTGACAAGCCTGCCTTTCCATGACTGCTCCTGACCTCCCCACGTGGCCCCCTTTCGTCCCCCCCGCCACCCCCGATGCTCGAGGACGGGCCTGAGTTGTGAGGGTGGCCTTGGAAGGAAGCTTCCCACTCAGGCCTCCCTTCGGGAGAATCCTCTTCCTGGAGTGTGGTTACGGGTCGCCCAGCTGCCAGGTCTTGAGGGGTGCACTGTGTGTGTGCCCGGCCACGCTCTCCCCAGGAGTGCCCAGCCGGGCGGGTCCCAGCAGGGCTCCCTGGGGGGGGGGGTCCCCTCTGCCCCGAGTCTCTCCACCAGGATAGCCAAGGCTCCTTAGAAACCACGGGGCATCTCCTTCCTCCCCCATGTGGCAGCCCCCCATCAGGGGGTCTTCTCACGGCTTTCCCCTTCCTCCTCTTTGCGCACCGTCATCCAGCTTGCATCCTGCTCCCGCCTCCCCCTGGCTCTGTGGAGCCGCCTGTAAATGTACATCTCAGGCTGCTCCCCAGCTGGTTATCCCTTGGGTCCAAACTCCTTCCCGACACTGATGAGTCTGTGTCCTTGCAGTCGGGCTACTTTCCGGGCTTTATGTGCATCAGCAGCCTTGCTCCCCCGAGGGCAAATCTGTTTAGTAACTCAAAAACTGAAGACTCAGAATTTGCTTGTTTTCCTTGTCTACAAAGGGGCTAACGCCTAATGTGGGCTCATCCTCCCAGCCTTCTTATTATTTGTCCGGAGATGCTCCAGGCTAATTCTATCCTTGCCTGGGACAGGCCACTGTCTGCTTTTGACTTTCTCTGGCACCTGGGTTTGGTTTTGCCAGTTCCCGTGAAACTCTGGGGCGCACTGCCCGTCCAGACGCCACCCGCTTAGCTAAGGAGGAGCCTGGGGAAGCAGACTGGTGCCTTCTGGTTCACACTGTGCTCCCCACGCCCTGCACAGACCTGGCCCAGTTTATGTAAATAGGTGAGTGGGTGAACACATCCACCTCTGATTAAGTGCATGCATAGGTGAATAAAAGGCTTATTTTTTTCCTAGAGAACCGTGCGGCAGCAGAAACGACAGGAAACGAGGAGGCGAAGATCTGAAAATTCCCTCTCGTGTTGCAGTGACAGGTCCCGGCAGGGCAGGTTCTGAGACTGTGATCTGAAGTGGAGGAGGGGAGAGAGACGCCCTCTCCCCAGTCTGTCATCTTCCCAAGTACAGAGTCCCATCCCCAGATGGAGGCGACGCACGTGGCCGTGCCTGGAAAGCGCACATCCTGTACTTTCTCAGAAGGGAGATCTGGGTGGCAGCTGGCACGTCTGAGGTTCCCCGGCTGCCCCTTAGCCGCCTCCCCTGACCGCGGAGCACCTTTGCCCGCGTGCAGGTAGGCTTGTGAAGCCACCAGTCTGGGCTCCCACCTGCTTCAAGGGCTGGTGAAGGGCAGTGCAGCTTTCTAGTCCCTGCAGAGCAGGAGGGGTGAGCTGGGGCTCCTGGGGAGACAGGGCTCCCCGTCTCAAGCTGGCTTGTCAGTGTCAGTAAATCACGTTAAGGTCGCACATAAACGCAGTCTTTCTTTCCAAACTCCCAACCCTCCCTGGTTGCACAAGCCAAAACAAGATGAGGGATTTTTCTCCTTCCTCTCCGACAGGGCCAAGCTCCTGCAGTGCTTAGACCCTTGGTATGCGGACACGCCCAGAGAAGCCCATTCTTTACGGCAATTTGGGCCTTTTGCCTGGTTTCTCACATGTGCGAGAGATTTTGGCAAAACATTGCTTTTTTTCCTTCGCTTCTCTCATTGTCATATAACACAAAGCTCTGCTTCTTTCCTCTAACAGGCTTTCCTATTTTATTTCTCAACTCCAGACAAACACACATTTCAATGTCCGCTCACAGTATTACCAAAAAGGCCTCCATAATTAATCATTTTAAGTTTGATTCACAAAGGTACCGTGTACAGAGCCCTGGAGCTTTTGCGCTCTTTTGGGGGAAGGTTGAAAGGACCTTCTCTATGGCAGGTCGGGTGCAAGAGGGTTGGGAAGCTCTCTCTGGTCTGTGACTGACTTGCCAAGATGGATGTGGCATATGCCCCACGGATGAGAAGATCAGGGATCGGGGACCTGACTCTAGTGCCAGATGCCTGAGACAGCCAGCTTCAACTTCCCCCTCCTTACCGGCCCCCACTCTCACTCAACCTGCCCAAGAAGCACCTGCTCTGGGGGCCTGTTCAAGCTGTCCCGTCATTCTGAGCTGCTGTTTCCAGGGTTCTAAGGGACCAGGCCCTGAGCATTTCAGAAAGTGTGATGTCACCCGAGCTTCTTCAGCTTCCCCAGATCTGCTTGTTAAGAACCAGCTTCCTGACCCCAGGGCTCCATTGTGAGGACACGGAGGGAGCCAGAGTGTGTCAAGGCCCCACACTGACACCCAATCCCTGCCCTACAACCCTGAGGATGCACCCCACAAGCACTCTTCAGTCACCCCCATGGGCAAGGTGTACGGCCTGCTTTCTGACCTTCCAAGGGATGAGTGAGCATCCTAGGGGCCACTAGTGGGAAAGAACCAGCCTGCAATGCAGGAGATGCAAGGGACACAGGGAAGATCCCCTGGGGGAGGGCATGACAATCCACTCCAGTATTCTTGACTGGAGAATTTCATGGACAGAGGAGCCTGGCTGGATACTGTCCTAGGAGTCTCAGAATTGGACACGACTCAAAGTGACTTAGCATGCACGCACACGTGGGGGTGAGCCTCACCTAATGAGCCTCACCCCTTGCGACAGGTCCCTTTCTCCAACCTTGTTCCTCTGTAGTCTCTCCCGTGCCCTCTGGGAGACTGCGTAAATGTTCATCACTGCAGCACAAGTCCGGGTGAAGCTTCGAGAAAGAGGAACATCATGAAAGAGGATAAGGAGGCTGCAGAAGGGGCTGAGAAGCCTATGAGGAGCAAGGCTCTGAAACGTGGAGAGACGTTTGAGTTGGACACAGGCGCGGGATCGTGCAGAGACCAGAACAGGGGATGGAGGGGCAGAATGAGGAGGGGGTGAGGGAAGACCACCAGCACCCACGAGGCCCAGGGGCTGTGTCGAGCTCACCGCTGGCGGAGGGGGCCACTTGCAGGACTGTGGCCATCAGAGTGCCTGGGGAAGAAGGCTCTCCATGTAGGCGAGCAGGCTTATTGTATGCTGACCAGTGGGCTTTGGGAGAAAGCCCTGAGCTCAAAGTCTGGGCTCCGGGTGCTTCAGCAAACTTTTCCAAGCCTTGGTTTTCTCATCTGTAAACTGTGTGGTGTGAGAGTCCCGGCTCTGAGGGTTAGAATGAGATGACACAGGCCGGTGCTCTCGTGGGGTCCCCGGAAGAGGGCTCAGCCGAGGCCCAGAGAGGGCCTTTGGTTAAGGATGGTCGCGGGGGGTCGGCAGGACGACAGTTATGGTATTTATCAACAGGAGGTGATCTGGGCACGCAGTTGCTTCTGGGACATGACAGGTTAGAAATCAGGTTATAATAGGGGGAGGGTTAGTGTGAGGGCTAAGGAAAGGCAGTGATCCCAGACTCGGTGCCTTCCTTATGGTCTATTCAGGTCAATTCGTTTTTCAGACTAGGGTTGGACCCTTCTTAGGTGGATTTGCAATCAATGAGATTATCTACAGTTTGGATGGTGTTTTAGGGTTAGTAGACCATGGTGTCTGCAAAACAACTCACCTAAACCTCCTCAGTGGATGCCACCCTGGTGTGCTTCCTAAATACTGACTGGACGTGAAACGCTTTCTCCTGGGGTTTTGAACACATCAGAAGCCAGGTGAGTCTACAGCCATACCACCCTGAACGCACCTGATCTCATCTAATCTCGGAAGCTAAGCAGGGTTGGGCCTGGTTAGTATTTGGATGGCAGAAGTCAGGGGACGTTTTTCCATTTTTGGGGGGGAATGGGAGAAGTGGACCATTTTTAAAGTCTTTATTGAGTTTCTTGCCATATTGCTTTTGTTTCGTCTTGGCCACTAGTCTTGTAGGATCTTAGCTCCCCGATCAGGGATGGAACCTGCACGCCCTGCATTGGAAGGTGAAGTTTTAACCACTGGACCGCAAGGCAAGTTCCGCTAGAGGATATTTTAAAAAGGAAAGGATGTTCTCTGATCCCTGGCCACCCTAGAGTGCTTGGCATCCTGTTTGCTTTGAGAGAAAAACAAATCCTGAGATAAACCCAGATGTCAGGGGACAGGAAAGCCCATCAGGTGAAGGTATGTCTCGGGTCTCAGGAGAGGCCCCTGTGCAGGAAAGGCTTGATTTTATTGGTTTCACATCTCAGCCATTTATTGGCTGTGTGGCCCTGAGCACGTTACTGGTACACCCTGACCTTCGTCTGGATGAGAAGACTGAAGATGCCTGGCTTGCACTTCGAACCTGAAGACTGAAGAAAAGGTTCAGTGTGAACCGTGGGCCCATTCGGCCTCTGATCCATACTCGGGGCCGGGGAGCTCCTTCTGCTCCTCTGCTGTCCTGGGAGGTTGCTAAGGAGAGAGGACTGTGTCTTCCCAAGAGTGTCCCCTGGAATTCTGAGGGCTCCTCCCGTTAGTGTCACAGTTATTTAAATGCAGAAATTAACATACTTTTTGATTTACTTAAACTTTTCTAACACACCTGGGAAAAAAAACAATAAAACAAACAAAAATCAAACATAAAATCATAAAAGCATAGGACAAAGAACCCGATCTAAAAGCTTCTGATGAACTTCAGTAAATGTGCCCTTGCTAGGTCTGTAAGAAAACAGAATTTCAAAGCAATAAGTCTTTTTATGGAAACTGACCTGACCCACCCTCCTCAAGGTTCAAAAGCTCAGCCGAGCCACAGGGAGCTCCTTAAGAGACCAAACCTGAGCCTGATTGAGGGCTTTGGAGGCGGTCTGGGCTGCCCTGGGGGCCAGCAGGTGGGCAACACAAATTCCAAGTTGCCTGACTGTCCGCAGGGCAGGGCTCCTGCCTCTGAGTCTCAAGGGACAGTAACACGTCCAGAAGTCAGGGCTCAGATCTGAACATGTCCACACCCTCTGTCACATAAGGAATAGTGAAGAAACTATCATCTTTTCATAAAAGAAAGGCACTTTTGCACTGAAATTGGAAGGTTATAATCTTAGAGTTAAGGATTGTCATGTAAATAGAATGCATTTCACTTTGAGAAAAACTGACGATGCTTTCCAAGTTTCATTGAATGTTTGGGAACCACAGTGAGGAGATGTTTGAAAGGAAGCATTGAAGGGCGGGCAGGCCTGGCACACAATAACCATGGAGGAGCCAGAGGAACACTTTTTGAGGGCTTGTGGACCTCCGCCCGCTCACCAGCTCTGGTTTTGCTCTCAGTCAAACTGTTGGAGTTGAGTGACCCACCGTGCCAGGCTGGTGGTAAAGCCAGGATGGTCCCTGGGGGACAGAGAGATGGCGGGTCTGGTTACCTGACGTGTGGATTCTCATTTTCAGACAAGGTGCTGAGATTCAGAGGTGCCAGATGGATCGTCTGAGGCAGCCCTGCTCTGGAGGGACAGCTATTGTTTGATCGCTCAGTTGTGTCTGACTCTCATGACCACATGGACTGTACTCACAGGCTCCTCCGTCCATGGGGTTCTCCAGGCAAGAATACTGCCGTGAGTTGCCATTTCTTCCTCCAGGGGATTGTCCTGACTCAGGGATTGAACCCACATGTCCTGCATTGGCAGGTGGATTCTTTACTACTGAGCTACCTGGGAAGCCCCTGGAGGGACAGACCCACAACAAAAAGTACAGTTTTCATGCAGTCTGCTTGATGTTTTGTCCCCTAGGTTTATCCTAGAAAATGTACATTTTAAGGCTTTTCTTTTTGGTGTCAATTTTGAGACGGCCTTCCTATCATGAAGTCCATCACGTGTAAAATGAAGTCAGATTCCATGCGTGTGAACAGCCAAGCCCAGCATCAAGGTTCATCTTTTTCAAAAGGTCTACCCTTCTTCATCCTTTTCCATCCATCCTTGATCTTATGAGATGGACAGACATCTATCAATAGGTTTTTTTCTTGGATACCCTTTTGCCTGGGCAGCTGACCTGCATTAGGTCCAGTTACATTGATGAACTTTAACCTCTAGTGGGCACCCCCAGAGGCCCAGGGTGTGCATCCGTCAGTGGCCCTGCCCTTCCAGACAACCATCTCCTGTCTTTTCTTCCAACCCCAGTGCCTCCTCCCCGACAACCAGCTTCATCATCTCTGCCACTCCTGAACTTCTCCTGCTCACAAAGTCCCCTTCATGGCGGACCCAGGAGTTGGCTCACCAGCTTTGTCTTTACATCCTTGAAGAATAATGACCCAGCCGGTCACTTTGTTCCAGGAACACTTTGGTACCGCCCCCCGACTTCTGGGACCCTGTGCTCAATGTGTGTCAGGATCTTTTCTGCCTTCTCCCAGCCCCTTAATTCCTGAGTCTTAGAGTGACTGGAACTCAGCCTTGGACCTCTCTCGCCTGTTTCATGACTGGTTATTAGGTCATCTTATCTCTTGCCACCTGTTTAAATCCCATCTATCTATTGTTAGTCACTGAGTCACATCCGACTCTTTGTGACCCCATGGACTATAACCTACAGGGCTGCTTGGACCATGGGACTCTCCAGGCAAGAATACTGGAGTGGGTTGCCATTTCCTTCCCCAGGGGATCTTGCTGACCCAGGGATCGAACCCGGGTCTCCCACATTGCAGGCAGATTCTTTATCTTCTGAGCCACCAGGGAAACCCACATCTATCTATTGCTAACACCCGGATTTCCATGTCCAGCTCCACTCTCCCCTGGAATTCATATCTATATGTTCCTCCCCAGACTTGATCTCGCCCCTTGGACTTCGGGCAAACATCTCAGACTTAACACGTTCAGACCTGGATTCCTCACCTTCCATGGTTCCAGTCTGCATTGTCAGCAGCATCTCATGGACCCGCAGCTCCCTCTATGGAGTCGGTCAAGTCAAAGCTGAATGCTGGAGTTCTCATTTTCTCATGCGGTCTGTGGTCAAGTCCCATTGGCTGTGCTTTCAATGTGTATTTGGAAACTGCAACCCCTATTATTTGGTCCAAATCACAGTTATCCTGGATTACCCCCGGAGCCCCTTGACCAGGGCTTTGCATGGCGGGCAGCTATAGTGATCTGATAAAACCCAAGTTGCGGGCTTCCCTGGTGGCTCTGTGATACTCTGCCTGCCAGTGCGGGAGACAGGGGTTCAATTCCTGATGAGGGAAGATCTCATGTGCCGCGGAGCAACTAAGCCCGGGAGCCATAACTACCGAGCCCACACGCTGCAGCTACTGAAGTCTGTGCTCTGCAACAAGACGAGCCACCGCAGTCACAAACCCTGGCACCGCAGCTGGAGAGGAGCACCCCATGCTCACGGCAACCAGAGACAGCTGATGCAGCAGTGAAGACGCAGCGCAGCCATGAATAAATAGTTATAATAAAACAAACAAGGTGCATCAAGCCACCCTTTTGTTCGAAATGCCATCCCTTCTGGAAAAGCCCTCAGCCCAACAACCCGCCCCGTGAATCTCAGACCTCACATGTGAGGGTGCCGCCCGTGTTCTGGGGGTTCGGGCCTCACCGGCCTCTGTCTTCTGTACCCCCTGAATGTGCTGGCCACGTGGACCGCTTGGGGGCCCTTCCTACCTCCGCCTTCTGCTCGGGACACTCCCCAGGCATCTCATGCCCCTCCCCCGCTTCTTCAGGTCTGACCACATTCCACCCGAGGGAGGCCTCATTTAAAGCTGCCCCCTTCCTACTTGGACTCTGTTCTCTTTGCTTTATTTTCACCAGCACTTTCCACCTCCATTTACCCTCTGATTTGCTTGTTTATTTTCTCCCACTGGTTTGTAAACTCCCCAGCTACCTGGATTTCTGTGTGTGGTGTTCCCAGAGCCCAGATTCGGGCCTGACGCCTGTTAGGTGTCTGGTTAACATTTGTGGGATGGATTCATGAAGGCATTTCCATGCCATCTGAAGGGGCCCAGTGGTGAACGGGCCCCCCTCTTGGACCTGGACCAGTGGCAAAGCTGGACCCTGAATATGTTGAAGGTTTTCCAACAGAATCGCAGCGTGTGCTCTGTCTCAGAGAAAGAGAGTCTGCCTCCAGCAGGGTGAAGTCCTCTCGGGGCCCCTTTGCTTTGCTTCACGAGAAACCTCAGTCATGGCCTTTGGTCCCCGAGTGGAAGCCACCTCATTCGCCGAGTGATGAGCACCCATCCGGGGCAGGCCCACTCCCTAGACCATTCCGGAGGCCCGCTCTCCTGCTCGCTGGTTGGGCAGAGCCAGGCAAGCTTGTCCTGCTGTCCCGGCCGCTCATCAGGTCCTCGGCAAAGCAGTGCTCAGCTCTCGGCCGGGAGGCCGGTGCTTCCCCGGTCGGCCTGTCGGACGGCCCTGCCCCAGCTGTTCTCTGGGTCTGTCTTTCCTCCTTCACATGCCAGCCCCGTCAACATTCTTGGCTTGGGGCCCCCTCCCCGCAAACACGGTCTGAAATTGCTCCAGCTCTCAGCTTGTGACTCTCAAGGTTGGCTGCCAGGCTTCAAACCAAGCATTTCACACTCTTTAGCTTTAGACATTTTTCTGCCGCAAGGGGAGGTCCTTTTGAGACTTCTTACTCCTTGACATTTAAAAATAACTTGGGGACTTCCCTTGCAGTTTAGCAGTCAAGAATCTGCCTTCCAATGCAGGAGCCTCGGCTGGGATGGTCCAAGGGTTAACAGTGGAAAAGGACATGATGATGAATTAACAACTGCTCCTGTGTCCCCTGCTGTGTGGGACATCCAGAACCTTCTACCTGCCGGGTCCTATGCTGGGCACTTCAGGTTAGAAACTGTTACTTGGCTCCACCCTCAAGAATGTGATCTGGGGAAATCAGGGGCATGAGACGGATCAGAGTAGGAGCGTGGCATAGAGTAACTCAGGTTCAAGTTCAGAAAAGATTACCCTGGGGCATCAGGAAAGGTTTTGAGAGGAGGCAGCCTTTCAGAAGAGGTGAGCCTGGGAAACCCGGTGACAGAGAACAGGGATTTCCAGGAGCAAAGACATGCCTGAGCAAAGAAAACGCTCAGGCCATAGAAGAGTTGGCCTGAAACGTTCTAAAAATGTCAACATTACTTTTTATGGTAAAAGATATATAATGTAAAAATGAGCATTTCAACTGTTTTTAAATGTACGGTTCGGTGGTGAAGGGTGGATTCACACAGTTGTGCAAACCATCACTCTATCCATATTCTAAACCTTTTTCATCTTGCAGAACAGGAGCTCTGGTCTCATGAAACAAAAATTCCTCATTTCCGCTCTTGCAACCTCTACACCGCCATCATACTTCCCGTCCCTACGAATGGACGACTCTAGGAAGCTCATAGGAGTGGAATCGTGCAGTGTCTGTCTTTTCGAGTCTGGTTTACTTCATTAGCCTAATGTTGTCAAGGTTCATCCATGCTCTAGCGTTTGTCAGAACTTCTTTCCTTTTTAAGGTCAAACAACACTCCGTTGTGTGTATCGGCCACATTGTGTTTATCCATCACCTGTTGATGCCTCCACCTTTTGGCTGATGTAAAGAACACTGCCCTCACGAAGGTCTGACTTCAGCAGGTCATTTTACTTCTCTGAGATTCAAAGTCCTGCAGATTCGATTTTATTTGTTGTTAAAATATAGTTGGTTTTCAATGTTGCATTAGTTTTATACAACACACACATATTCTAACGTTTTATTCTATCACAGGTTATTACAAGGTTTTAATATCCACTTTCTAGAATGCTCCTGAGGAAGAGATGCCATGTAAAAGACATATTCGGTTTGTAACAGGACCTTGTATTACTTATCATTATGGCCATTACAACATGTTTTCAGAAAACAGCTTTATGTAGACTGGAAGACAGCTGTTCTCATTTCAGCATGGTGAAATTAGAAAAAAATCAGGAGCTGTTAGAGGACCTACTTATTCCTGTCAACTTTTCCATGAACGCTGTGTCACCTTGAACAAGTCATCTGACTGGGCAGTGCTTCAGTTTCCCTCTCTCTGAAATGGGCACACAGTTCCTTTGCTGGCTCGCAGGGTCATGGCAGGGATTAAGGGAGAAAGTGGGATTCAGAACCTGGTGTAAATGGTTATTTCAGCGTAAAAAGGGGGAGATTGTTCTTAGTCTAGCTGTTGGAGGGTCATTTATTTACCAGACTGCTGGAAACAAAGATTCAAAAACGGAAGACCCTTTTGGTTCACGTTGTTGTTGTTTTCCTGAAGCCTGACTGCTCCTGAGCTGGAATGAGAGCCTCGGGATGAGAAAAAGCCATCAAGTCATCAAGTTCCTTTCAAGTTGAGGCAGCTGGAGAGCAGCCAGAACAAGCCTGCCTGGGATGGGCCAGGAGCTCCAGGGCAAAACCACCACCTCCCCCTCCCTTGAATCCTGCCCAGACCTGGTCTTCTTTATTAGGGCTGTTAACAGACAAAGACACCCTGGCCCTGAACACCGATGTGCTGGCGCAATCCTGATGCTGGAGGCCAGGGTAGCCCTGCTGTTTGCCCAGAGGGTGGGGAGGGATGCAAACATTTGCAGAGGGCTTCCTACCTGCCTCCCTGTAAACTATCTCAGGTAGCTTAGCTCAGAGCATCCACCAGGGGTGGGGCTCAGGGAACCTCTCCAGGCCTCAGAATCCATCAACTACACCAGGGGAAGAAGTCACCTTTCTTAGAATGCAAATATCACCGCTGTGAAAATTGAATGTTTGGAACTGGCTATCTGCAGCAACAAAGAGAGACAATTCCTCAGCAATTTTAGTTGCCTTGTGAGGCCAGGGATGCACATTAGTCAGGTAGAAATTATGAACAGAGGGAACAGAAATACTGGCTCCTATTCTAGTCCGTGCTGGGTGCAGGGGTGTCTGAGAAGCTTGGGCCTCTGCAGACAGGAGAATGCTGCTCTCAGAGCTCAGTGATTTTGTCTGGGCAAAGAGAGTTGTACGACTTATGGAACTTGCCTTTTGCTTTGGCTACCCATAATTTTGGAGGAAAGTCTAGGGGGAAGAAAGGAGATCATTCTTTGGGAAGAAATGTCAGTGGGTGGGCCATTTGCAAAGGGTTTTGAAGGATGGCCAGGAGTTCATTGCTCAGCGAAGAAAAGGTAGAGAGTGTCACAGGTGTGATGGTACAGATGCCTGGTGTTCGGGAAGGGCAGGAAAGTGGTGTAGTGGGTGTGCCCTGGAGGAAGTGTCTGGGGTCTAACCCAGGTAATGTTTACAGGACCAGAGATACCAGTTTGTATTTTCTTTTTATAGCCATAGAAAAATCTGAAATGAGAGAACTCCCTCCTCTCCCAGTTTGCACCAGAGTTTCCCATGAGGGCCAACAGGTCTTTGAGTCTAAGAGGCCTTTAAGCAAAACCAAGTACTAACTTCAGGCCCAGGGTTCTGTGTGTCCTGCACAAATGGTCAGCCTTGTCCCCTTCAGCCTCCCAGGGAGCAGAATGAACCTGGCTGCAGAGGCAGTGTGGACTAGAGACCGAGGGAAAGAAGATGCCGGCGTGGGGCCGGGGGGCTTGCAGGCCGGCGGGGTGGATCTCCTGGAACATCAAGGGCACCTGTAGCCCTGAGCCCGGGAGCTGACACTCTCTCAGATGCACAGTTCCAGCATCTTCACAGAGCCCTGGGCTGCAGCAGGAAGTCCCGGGGATCACTGGGATGGAAAACCCTGTTACCTGAAATGGGATGACGACAGCGGAGCTCCCACTGACACTAGTCCAGGGCTTGGTCCCTGCTGGGCGCGGACACAGTGCATCCCCCCCCCCCCCCCACCAACGACCTAGGAGGCAGGTCCTGCCACCCGCCCTGTTCTCCATGTGGGGACAGGGGACATTCCTGAGACCACATCGCTGTGAGCAGCAGGACGGGAGTTGGAAATCAGGCCGGGAGGCCTCACCATCTGGATACTCGTGTTTTATTGCCTCTCGAACAGAAACAAGCGCAAGCGGGGTGTCTCTGGTAATTCTTACTCTCTGCACGCGTCCTATAGTGCTCTTGCCGGCACTTGCAGAAGGGTTCTGGATAAGACAGGGACGGGATCAAGTGGGATTCTAGAGGGTCTTCTGGAACACGTTACAGACAGGTTTCCAGACAGGTTCCAGCTGATACCATGTCTCAGCTTCACGAAGGCACTGGCCAACGCAGACCAGAGGAGACTGGGCTTCCGTGAGACGCTCCGAGGTAGGAAACGCACAGGTTCAGCGCCCGGGAGACGTGCTAATGTCTGGTGATGGCATGCACTTGTATCCAGTTGGAATGCGCTTGTAATCTGGCTGGGAAGGACTGGAGTTGCAGGCAGCCCAGAGCGTCTCCTGTGTCCGCATGACGAACAGATGGCGCGGAACCACACCATCCTTTCGTTTCCCTCCTTTTGTGGCGCTTTACCCATGGCTTCTGCTTCTCTGCACGTATCACAAGCCGGTGAGGGAAGGACCAGGGCTGGCTGCACGTCGACGAAGACGATGCCATCTGTATCGCGGCTACCTTCTTGTTCCATGTGGATCGTGAGGGAGGAGTGGGACTTGTTTTGGTTTATTTGAGAAGTGACTGCGATGAATGATAAGAATCCCATTAAGATCCCATTTCATTTACATTTATAGTCATCGGTCCATCGACCCTTTTATGTATTCATGCATGTGCTAAGCATTTATTGAGCACCTGCTGTATGCAAGCTCTGCTGTATGGTATGCTTGGGAACATCTAAGACAGTTCCCGAGGCGCGAGGGAGGCTGCCACCTTCTAGAAGCAGTGAAGTGGTGGGAGGGGCAATAGGCTAGGAGTGGGGTGCCTGGGCTCTCCCAGCTTTTTTCACGCCACCCTCTACTCATCCCCCCAACAAGTGATGTCTCAGAGTCAACCTCAGAGTCAATTTCTTAATGCAGAAGAGAGAAGACGGACTCCAAGTTCACTGACCACCCATCAGAGTTCTCCATCCTCCATGCGCACGGTGAAAGGAATTGACAGGCTCCAGGTTTGGCCACGGCAAGCTCTGCTCAGTCACCACTATTGCATTCTTCCCTGCCCACCCCACCTCACCCCCGCCCTGCCCCCCTTCTGTTTGTATGGTGGGCAGAGACTCCGCAGGCCTACTGTCACATCTGTGAAGCGGGCAGAGGAAACATATAAGCATCAGCATGCAATGTCCCCAGCGTGGGGCCACTTGGCCACAGAGGATGCCTGGGGGCAGGGGCTCTGCTCAGGCTCTTAGAAAGAATGGGGGTGCCAGCTTGCGGAAGCCTCCAGACAGATGGCTTTCAGATTTCAGAAGGAGGGCGGGGCCTGCTCTCTCCAGGCCCCCGAATTTCCTCCCAGGGGTTCTCTCTCTGCAGAGGCTGAGGGTGGCTGGATGTGAAGGGGCTGCTGTCCCTGCCTTGGGAGCCACCCTCCTGAACTCTTGTCTGCTCCTCTTTCTGGGTGGGGTTGCAGAGTGACACTGGTCTGGGGTGCTTTATTCAACTCACTCCTGCCCTTTCCTCTGGGCACACTCCCCCTGACTGCCCTTGAGCAGCTTAGGGCAGCCGCAGGCAAGGCTTCCCAAAAAGCATGGGACGTTTACCTGCTTGCAGTGCAAGAGCCCATAAAAACACAAGCGCAGGTGGCATGCGCTGCAGTGTCTCTATTCAGCAAGACTGTAAAACGCCTCTGCAAGAGAAAACAGCTCTGTCAGACCTAATCTGGCAATCACTTATATTTACGGGACCATATCTCTCCCTTTCTTTCATCCTCGACTTAACTGTGTTTTCTTTTGGCTCTCAAAAGTAACTTTTAAACCTTGAAATTAGAGATGGAAAGACCAGGGAAAAGATTGAAGAGACAACTAAAATCTTTTACAGCAAACTATAAAAAGACCGTGCAAGCCTATATAACATGACTGTTTACAAAAATTTATTAACGGATTTTCGGAAGAGAATCTCCTTGAGATGTAACATCTTGTATCTGAGGGTGTCCAAAGAGGAGGGCAGCCCAGACAGGAAATATACACATCCTTTCATCCCAATCAATCACCCTATAAATTCAAATGCAAAATAATCTATATTGAGTGCTCTTATCTTGCTTGCTCAAAAGACTGGAGGCAAAGGAGAGAGGCAGTTTATGTGAAGTCAGCAAAGGGAAAACCGACACAGTGAAGACTTTTTTTTTTTTTTTAATAACTTGCCACCCACCCTCCCTGGGACAGAAAACCTGGTCTGGGAAGACATTTGGCAGAGCAGGTTGGGGAAGCTGCCGCTGGCCAGGTGGAGTCACTCAGCCAAGTCAGATTCTACAACTGGGGATTTGTGTAGGAGATGAAAAATACAAGCAAACCAAAACACATCTCAGCAACTGTGTGTATCACTTGCTTCCTCAGCTTCACATCTTGATATTACCTGTTAGTAATAAATGATAAAAAGATAGTGGTATGCATACAGCTGGGGGGTCATCACCATTTCATCAACTCATTTCAAACAATGCCTCCTTTGATCTCATGCTGCCTGTCTCGCTAGGGTATTTTCTGGAAAATTTTACTTATCCCACTTACTTATCAGAGCCAGGGCCACCATGAAAGAGACTGCACCAGGGCCTTTGCCTCTAGGTAATTACCTGTGCGACCTTGGCAATGCCATTTAGGGCAGGATTGCTGGAACTAAATAAATCCTGAATCCAGAACGCTGAACCAAATCCTAAAGCCAGAAGACCTGAATTCAAGTTGTGGGTCTGCCAAGGACCCACCCAGGGCTAAGAACTCCCTAACAGAGTTCTTAAGGCAAGTCACAGGACAACGTCCAGCAGACTCTTGAACAACATGGGTCTGACCTGTGTGGCTCCATGTGTATGTGGGTTTTTATTTTCAATAAATGAATTGGAAATGGCTTTTGAGATTTGCTACAATTTGAAAAACCTTTACATGAACTGCATAGCCTAGAAATAGCAAAAAAAGAAAAAGTTAGGTATGTTGTAAATGCATAAAATACGTGTAGATATACATATAACGTACAAAATATGTGTTAATCGATTGTTTATGTTTTCCGTTAGGTTTCCAGTCAAGAGTAGGCTATGAATAGTTAAGTTTGGGAGGAGTCAAAAGTTAGACTTGGGTTTTGGATGTGTAGGGAAGTGGGTGCCTGCAACCCCTGCATTGTTTAAGGGTCAACTGTAATCGAAGGTCAACCAACTATGAGCACTGGGACTCTCTCAGTTTCATGTGTTGATCACATGCAGGGCTCAATTCCATCATGGCCGGTGAGATTCAGCACATGTCCATTGTGCTTCTCCTGTGTGATGCACCCAGGAGGCTCTGGGGATTCCACAGTTGACAAAACATAAAACTCTGCCTGAGTGGATCTGACTCCCTAAGAGGAGAAGGCATACAACAAATACAATGCTACATGTAGGGAGAAATACTGAAGGGCACAGAGACTTAGAACAGTTTTATTTATCCTTATTCCATTGTCAACAAACCAAAGGTTCTTGTCGCTGAGTAAATAAGTAATGAATGGCCGCTATGTTCATAGCGGCACTATTTAGGATAGCTATAACATGGAAATCAACGTTCATAAGACAGAGGAATGGGTAAAGTAGGTGTGGTACATATATACAGTGGAATATTACTCAGCCATAAAAATGAAATAATGGCTCCTGCAGCAACATGGATGGACCTAGAGATGGTCATACCAAGTGAAGTAAGTCAGACAGAGAAAGACAAATTCCATATGTTCAGTTGCTCAGTCATGTCCAACTCTTTGCGACTCGATGGACTGCGGCACGCCAGGCTTCCCTGTCCATCACCAACTCCCGGAGCTTGCTCAAACTCATGCCCTTTGAGTCAGTGATGCCATCCAACCATCTCATCCTCTGTCGTCCCCTTCACCTCCTGCCTTCAATCTTTCCCAGCATCAATCAGGTCTTTTGTAATGAGTCAGCTCTTCACATCAGGTGACAAAGTACTGGAGCTTCACATTCAGCATCAGACCTTTTAATGAATATTCAGGACTGAATTCCTTTAGGATGGACTGATTGGATCTCCTTGCAGTCCAAGGGACTCTCAAGAGTCTTCTTCAAAACCACAGTTCAAAAGCATCAGTCATTTGGCACTCAGCTTTCTTTATGGTCCATCTCTCACATCCATATGTGACTACTGGAAAAACCATAGCTTTGACTAGATGGATCTTTGTCAACAAAGTAATGTCTCTGCTTTTTAATATGCCGTCTAGGTTTGTCATAGCTTTTCTTCCAAGGAGCAAGCGTTTTTTAATTTTGAGGCTGCAGTCACCATCTGCACTGATTTTGAAGCCCAAGAAAATAAAGTTTGTCACTGTTTCTGCCCATCTATTTGCCATGAAATGATGGGATGCCATGAGCTTAGTTTTTTGAATGTTGTGTTTTAAGCCAGCTTTTTCACTCTCTTCTTTCACCTTCATCAAGAGGCTATTTAGTTCCTCTTCGCTTTCCGCCTGCCATAAGGGTGGTGTCATCTGCATATCTGAGGTTATTGGTATTTTCCCTGCAGTCTCGATTCCAGCTTGTGCTTCACCCAGCCCAGCATTTCTCATGATATACTCTGCATATAAACTAAATAAGCAGGATGACAATATACAATCTTGATGTACTCCTTGCCCAGTTTGGAACTAGTCTGTTGTTCCATGTCTAGTTCTAACTGTTGCTTCTTGACCTGCATATACGTTTCTTAGGAGGGAGGTAAGGTGGTCTGGTATTCCCATCTCTTGAAGAATTTTTCACAGTTTGTCATGATAGCACTTAAATGTGGAATCTATAATGTATCACAATTGAGCTTGTCTACAAAATAGACACAGACTCACAGACGTAGAGAACAGATGTGTGGTGACCAGAGTGGAGGGGAAATGTAGGAGGGAAGGACTGGGAACTTGGGGTTAGCAGAAACAAACTAGTATATATAGAATGGATAAACAATAAGGAAGGCCCTACTGTATAGCACAGGGTATTCAATATCTTGTGACAAACCATGATGGAATATAATATGAAAAAAGATGTATATATACATATAACTGAATCACATTGCTATACAGTAAAAATTAACAAAGCATTAGAAGTCAGGTATATTTCAATATTTTTTTTTAAAAAAAGAAAGCAAATAATGAATGAACGGCATGCTTCCACATTCCTCACAGCTTCTCCTCTCCCTTTGGATTCCTTAATTTTAAGTTGCTTTTTATTTATTGTTAAACTAGCTTGCTATTGTTTAAATCTTTTAGGTTGAGGCTGTGTAGTGATTTTCATAAATATAGTTATGCTCATAATTCAAATGCTTTTTTCTTAAGCAAGTTAAACTTCATTTTGAATACAAGTCTTTTTATAACTGGGAAATAAAAGACAAGCAAATCTTATTCTTTTTCCATAAATAGACAAATAGCTGACCTCAGGATACCTGGCATCTGGTTTTACTCTCTCTGACACTGGCTGGTTCTTTAGGTCAGGTAACCCCTCTGCACCTCAGTTTTCTCATCTGTACAATGAAGACATTGAGATAAATTGTTATGGTCGTGTCTAACTATAAGGTGCTCTTTTTCAAGACCAGTTTTAACTTGATTTTCAAGTTTACTTGAAAGTCATGGATGATCCTTAGGCCACAAGCGAGGCTTTCAAGCCCATTGTCCTATAAAAACTGTTTGGAACTCAATGCCAAATGCCTTAATTACCTGCTGTCTTTGAAAATATTCTTTCCAGAAGACACATATTAGCAGGGGGCTGCCAGAAGTAGGGACCCAGGGTGACGGATGAGGAGACAATTTTCCTCAAACTCTGCAATTCTATTTCCCAAACTTGTTTTCCTAATTAAGCAAAGAAGCCTCTTGGAAAATACAAGCAATGAAGAGATCTAAAATAATTAGCAAAAAACATGTAGGAAACACAGGTTCAAGTGTGGGGTCCATGTGAGACATGGGATAGAGCTGACCCCGAAGGACCCTGTTTCTGTGAAGACCAGGGATACTACACATATAAAGTAGAGCAGTGTCTAGACCACAATCAATGGCACGATAGTCACCAACCGCCTAGATCCCTTGGATTAATAGCTACAGACAGTACCTTAGCTTTCAATGTCATCTTTCAGCTTGGAGTCAAATATAACACAAACACACAATGTTCATACATACATGCACATGTACAAGTTGACTGCATGCACTGTCATGAAAACACCCACATACACATATCAGGATAGGATTATGTGTGTACAATTGTATGATTTAATCTTATAATTTTCTAAAATCAGGCCAAAGTATTCTTTACGTAAAGATTGCAATAGAGGGGCTTGATTTATCACATAGATTGAGATAAATTAAGAGTCCCCCAGCTCAGAATGAAAGCATACACTCCTGCTATATTTTTGTTTTCTTTTCAACACATGCTTTTTATCAGAAGATTCCTTCTTGCCAAAAATTCCCATTTTAAACTTGGCTTTTCATGAGGCCAAACAATTTAAACATTCAGGCAATTGAATCAATGCATATTTTCCACCATGTAATAAAGTAATCGCTCAGTTTTTTATTAATTCCAACTTGAGCACAGTCTGTCTGGTGGTGCATTGGGACCAACAGTGGCCTTTGCTCTCTGTCTGGCTGGTGGGAAAAGAAGATAGTAGAAACAGCTGCTTTTATTTTCACGTGTGAAAAAAGGTAATGATTTTTAAGAGATGCCTTGTCAAAAAGGGATGAGATAGAAGGCAGAAGGCCCTTCATCCAAAAGGGAAAAAGGACTTTGGTTTGACTTTTTTTCCACATGTGAAGAAGTCCATTTCTTTTCCAAGGATGTTCTTAGAACTCGTGCTGGGTAATCCTAAATTTCTTCTACTAAAGCAAAAATGGCATTCATCTTTGGATGCAGGTGTTATGGTGATTTTTGTTATTTTTATTTATTTATTTTTAAAAACGATTTAATTTTACATTTTATTTTTAAATTTTTTTCTTCTCTTTTTTATTTTTGGCCATGGCATATGGGATCTTAATTCCCTGAGCAGGAATCAAACCTGAGTTTCTTGTACTGGAAGTGCAGTCTTAACCACTGGACTCCCAGGAAAGTCCCCAGAATTTTGCTGTTTTCATGTGCTTTTATTTTTTCAATTTTTGAAATGCTTAACTATGAACCAGTTTTCCTTGGGTAAACAGAAAAATAGATCAACAACTCCCCTTAAAGGAAAGGTTTGCTGTGTGAGCAGAGCATGGATTAGAAATTCAGCTCTCTTTCCTGTTCTTTCTGGGGGTGTTAACTACTTATAACCTTGAGCAAGTCTTTAAGGTTTGTGAGAAAGCCTTTTAGCCATTTACGAAATGAGGGAAGGAGGAATAGATGAATTTCCAAGTCCCTTCTAGCACTGTGACCTCTGATTTAGAAAGGAAAGAAGGGGCTTCCGGAGCACTCCAGTGGCTGAGGCTCTGCATTTCTGCTTTAGGGGACACTGGTGTGATCTCTGGTCCGTGAACTAAGATCCCACCCACATGCCATGGGATGTGGCCAAAAAAATTATAATTAAAAAAATAGAAAATAAATAAAAATAAAAGAAACATGATGAATAAAAAACTAGAAATAAAATTTTTTAAAAAATGAAGATGATTTTTATTAAAAAATGGAATGGAAAATGAACATTTTTACATTTTTGAACACAGAGCATGTGTCTGGTTCTGAGAGATGTATTGTCATTGCTTCTTGTATTTTTGTTTTTAAATTAACACATATTATCTCAATTCAGCTTCACAATAACCAAGGCAAAGAGGTCGCTCTCTTCCCTGTGATAGAGATTAGAAAACTAATGCGCACATTAAAGAAAAGATGGAATAAGAAATCTGACTTTAGTGTGTGGGGCTCCACAGCCCACATTTTTTCCTTTATTATCTTCAATAATTCTCTTTATTTGATGGGAAAGAGTTTGCATGGAAGGATGAAACTATGATTCCATAAAACAGCAAATAAAACTGGTGAACTATGGAGATGTTTTAATCATCATTAAATCACTTGTCCATTTGGCTTCTTCTTAACCAAATGCAGACATAGTAAGGATGTTCCTGTTGGTTAAGCCTTCATTGGAGTGTCAAGAGAAAATTTTTAGTTTGTTGAGTAACCCATCACTTCATTTTCTAAAACCACTAAACAAACTCGCTCCATTTTCTGCTGTTAGGAAAATCAGTTGAGAAGACCCAAGACAAATGAGCTCATAGTCATCTCTCTTACAGCTTCTATTTCGTGCCGTCTTCCCTCACATGAAAAGCCTCAGTCCCCTGACCCCAAAGCGAAGGGTCATTCCACCCGCTCATTCTGGACCGACCCAGGCCCAGAGCCACTCAGGGGAGAGAGCACAGTTAATTTGACTGCAGTCGCACAAATTTGTGTGTCCATAGAAACCCAGGTTTTATATTATTCTCCCCACGGCTTAGAACTGTGGTTTATTGTTAACCACCTTCCTTTCTCTCTCTCCCTTCAAGGTAGATTTATTATCACAAATATGTCACGCAAATGATGATTTATGAGGGCACCATAGTCCCTGAGAAAACATATTGATTTAGGGAGCTGGCGTCCCTGTTACAAAGGCCCGTTAAGGGAGGCCCAGGTGATGGGACTAAAGTGAAGGTGAATTCATCAACCTGCCAAAAAACTCTATTTCCTAGGATTTTCTGCTGCTCCGTTACTCTGTGTGAGTTCCACTTCTGGAACCTGTGCTTTTTAATTTCATCATCGCTATCGCTACTCTGATTCCCTTTACTCTTCAACCAGCTCAGAGAATCCCAGCGTTTATCTCAGGGGCCTTTCCCAGATCTAATCAATAGGAGATGTTTGTTACTAAGTGATATAGAAACGCGGGCTTGAGAAGCACACACAGTTATCTGCCATCTCCCAATTCTGTCTGAGTCTCAGGAAAGATGACTTCCAATCGATTCTAAGGGGACCAACCTCCCTGTTTCACAGGCACACCCAGGAGGTGATATAACCAGATGGGGGGAGGGGGGCTCTTCTCAGGTACATTGTCCCTCTGCTTGGGGCAGTTATTTCATCAGCTCTGGGTTGTTTTTCAGTCACTAAGTCATGTCTGACTTTTTGCAACCCCATGGACTGCAGCACATCAGGCTTCCCTGTCCTCCGCTATCTCCTAGAGTTTGCTAGATTTCATGTCCATTGAATCAGTGATGCCATCCAATCATTTCATCCCCCTCACCCTCTTCTCCTCCTGCCCTCAACCTTTCCCAGCATCAGGGTCTTTTCCAATATGTTGACTCTTCAGTTCATTTGGCCAAAGTATTGGAGCTTCAGCAACAGTCCTTCCAGTGAGTATTCAGGGCTGATTTCTTTTAGGATTGACTGGTTTGATCTCCTTGTTGTCCAAGAGACTCTTAAGAGTCTTCTCCAGGACCACAATTTGAAAGCATCAATTCTTTGGCGCTCAGTTTTCTTGATGGTCCAGTTCTCACATACATGACTACTGGAAAAACCATAGCTTTGACTATATGTACCTTTGTCAGCAAAATAATGTCACTGCTTTTTAGTATGCTATCTAGGTTTGTCATGGCTTTCTTTTCAAGGAGCAAGCATCTTCAAGCAGCTTCAAACAGTTCTGTGATATCTGCATAAAATTATTTAGTGAAGAGATGACAGTGACAGAGGGTAGCCTGTGCCTCCATCAACAGCAGCCAGAAATGAGAGCATCGGAAGGAAGCAAACCAGGTCCTGCAATTATATTTAATTGCAAAAGGCACCCAGGCTCTGCACTTTAGATCGTCAATAAAAGGAGCTCTGTGTCTCCAAGCTCAGCCACAGTGATTAGGGGAGGGAATATGATCAGTGGCATTGATCATTCTGTTCGCTCTCATAATGTCTCTCCCTGATGTCCTGATCATTTCAGTTTCAAAGTGGGAAAAATGGAGTTATGTGACCCTCTGGGTCTGAACCCACAAACCCAATTGACAAGCTCCATTAATCTCTGAGTCTTCCCCATTGACTAAAGAGCTGGGCTCACCTGGAGTCCCCCACCAATCAGCGGCAAAGTTAATTGCAATCAATACCTCCCAACATTTTCCCTTCTGGCCCCCACTCTGACGGTAAATCCTATCTCCTTGGCAGCTACAAGCAGCGGCTCTGCAGGAGGCAGGATGAGGACTTCAGGCAGGAGGAAGATTCCATGCATTTCAGAGTCAGCATCATATTTCAAAGGTTTTGGTTTTCAAGTTTCAGATTTGAATATTAGCATCCTCATTTTTTTTGTCTTTTCAGAAGTTTTCTGGTTACTCATAAACATTTCAAAATGTGTCTTCTACGGTTATAAAGCACTACAGGAAAATTGTCAACATACACACGGGAGTGAGGTGCTATACTGAGTTCTGCTTCACCAAGAGGTTTCTCAAGATAAGATGCTTTAACGGAATTCATCGTGGGTCCTGTGCCTCAGCGTCTTGTCTATGAAGTTATAATCCTTGCCCTCATTATTTCATTCGAATGTTGTAAAGGCGGTGAAAACAAGGATGTGGAAAAGAACATCTCAAAGAGTGGATTTGTAAGCAGTGCTGCAATGAACATGGGAATGCTCATATTTCGTGGAGATCCTGGCTTCAGTTCTTCTTGGATAAATACCCAGCTGTGGAATTGCTGGATCGTGGGCTCGTCCTCTTTTTTGAGGACACTCTATACTGTTTCCCACTGTGACCGCACCATCTCATATCCCCACTGACAGTATACAAGGATTCCAGTTTCTCCATCTCCTCTCCAACATTTGTAGTCTTCTGTTTTTTGATAATAGCCACCCTGACAGGTGTGTTGGTAGCTTCCTGGGGTTCTGATTGGCATTTCCTGACGATTAGTGAAGTTGAACATTTTTTCATGTTAGCCATTTGTATGTCTTCTTTTGAGAAATGTTTATTTAAGCCCTTAGTTCATTTTTAATCTGGTTATTTTTTTTTTTTTTTACTACTGAGTTTTGTTAGTTCCAAATATCAATTTTTAATATAAACTTCACCATTAAAGCATTATTGACCTGTTGCTTACATTTATCCTGGTTCCATCTTATTTTCACTACATCTGGGGTTAAAATAAAGGTCCCTGGAGGAACTTAAAGGGGCTTCCCAGGTGGCATTAGTGGTAAAGAATCTGCCTGCCAATGCAGGAGATGCAAGAGATGTGGGTTCAGTCCCTGGGTAGGGAATATCCCCTGGAGGAGGGCACGGCAATCTACCCCAGAATTGTTGCCTGGAGAATCCCACGGACAGGGAAGCCTGGGGGGCTACAGTCCGTAGGGTTTCAAAGACCCTGACATGACTGAAGTGACTCAGCATGCACACGCGTGCTGTGTTGATGTGTGCTCAGTCGCTCAGTCATGTCCGGCTCTTTGTGACCCCACGGCCTGTAGCCCTGCAGGTTCCTCTGTCCATGGGGATTCTCCAGGCAACACAATTGGAGTAAATTGCCATGCCCTCCTCCAGGGGATCTTCCTGACCCAGGGATCGAACCAGGGTCACCTGCATTGCAGGTGGATTCTTTGCCAACTGAGCTGCCAAGGACCCAATGGGATTTCACAAAGATATCCTGACACCTTTTAAATTCTATCTCATGTACATGCATGGGGGAAAATAAAGAGGACTCTGGGACATCTTTTTGGGGGGTAATTAAGGATTCACAAGAAATCATTAAGTGCTTGAACCTGAAAGAAGTTTCTTACCAAGTCTACATTCCTCCCAAAATACTTTGACTCTAAAGAACACAGTAAATCTTTGGACAGAGACAAAATTTAAAAGGTGCCAGGACATCTTTAAAAAGCCCCATTTGTGACTCAGTGGTAAAGACTCTGCCTGCAATGCAGGAGACCTAGGTTTGATCTCTGGGTCAGGAAGATTCCCTGAAGAGGGGAATGGCTACCCCTCCAGTGTTCTTACCTGGGAACTCCCATGCACAGAGGAGCCTGGTGGGCTCCAGTCCGCGGGGTCTGTAGTGTCAAGAAGAGTATTAGGACATAGGGCTGTGTGTGGAAGGGAGTGAGCATAGACTTGTGCACGACTGAGCCAGCCCATACTGTGTATGTGGACGTTTTCTCATGACTTACTTCCTTCTAGAATAGAGAGCTGTCTCTGGGAGCTTATTTGGGGTTTCCAATTAGCTACATTTCTGGTTAAGCAAGATTTTCCTGTTTTATACTTTTTACCTTCCAGGCAAAGTGACATTCACACACATGAGATTCCAACCTGAGTACAAAACTACTCCAGCGACTGGGATCCTGTTTCAATCGCTTGGATCATTTTTCTCTGCAGGGACAGTCTGAGCTTTCTTTGAGTGTTTTTCTATTCTCTTATGTGACTTCATTTTCCCTCTTTAATCTTTCCAGTCATTAAAAAAGTCTGGAATCTGAGTACTTAAGCATTTTTCCTATAGCTTGTTAGCCCCTAAGAGGCATATTATGTTCTGTAGAGTAACAATTATGTGTATTAGGCAGAGCAAAAGAAAGAGTCCGGTAAATACTTAAGGAGAAGAGGAATAATCCTTGGAAATAGTGCCTGGAAGCCAGCAAATGTATTGAATGACCTCAGAAGTTCCCTTCACTGGATGTGTCAAGAAAGGGTGAGGAAGATAACCTTGGATCTTGTCCCTTCAATGTAAGAACCATGATGTGAATACATTCAGTTCCACCCTAAATGGGTCCTTCCGAGGGTTAAATTACTTGCCAAGCTTGTGCCAACCTTGCCCTTAGAAATCCTTTGATGGTTATGTTTGTGGTATTCTATTGACATGTTTGGGCTTCCCAGGTAGTGCTTGTGGTAAAGAACTTGCCCACCAATGCAGGAGATATAAGAGATGAGGGTTCAATCCCTGGGTCAGAAAGACCCCCTGGAGGAGGGCATGCCAACTCACTGCAGTACTCTTGCCTGGAGAATCCCATGGACAGAGGAGCCTGGCAGTCTATAGTCCATAGGGTCGCAAAGAGTCAGACACAACTGATGCAACTTAGCATGCATGCATGCATGTTGACATATTTAAGTGCAATTGTGTTTTCTGTTTCATCTATCAGTTTAGTTAATGTTCATGAAGAGAACAAAGTAGATGATCATGAACTTTGTAATTGCATCTCTTTCTTGTACCATTTTCTCCCTATCAGTGTAAGATACACTTGGGAAGAAAGATTTCTAATTTTATCAATGAAAAAAGATCTGATTTTTAATATTACTTACTGTAATAGCTGGAAGGGGTCTTTGACAACATTTAATACAATATCCTGGGAATTCTCTGGTTGTCCAGTGGTTAAGACTTCATGTTCCCACTGCAGAGGGCATGAGTTTGATCCTGGGTCAGGGAACTAAGATCCATATGCCATGCCTCAGGGCCAAAAAAAAAAAAAAAGTACTATCTTCTAGATTTACTTTTTGCTTAAGCCACAAATGTTAAGTTTGCAGAAGATCTAGTAGAAGGACACAGGTTTCCTGACTCTAGCCATCTTGTATTTTTGCTTCCCTAACTGCCATCTTGCAACATATTGAAATTAATTCATTCCATACATATTTATTATTTTCTTATATGTTAGATACTGTACTTGATACTAAAAATGCAGCAATTACCTCATTTCCCAATAAGATGGTAGAACAACATCAAAAGGAAACAAATAAAAAGGCAACAATTATATAGTTGTTTTTGTTTGGTATTTTTTTTTTCCTTAGGTAGACCTCCAAAGTGGACAATGTGGGATTTTGGAAGCTTTAAAAGGGATGGTTAGCTCAGTTTTGGGGGTAATCAGTAAAGGGAAGTAAAAATTAACCTTCACATCCCCAGATGTTTTCTACTTCTCTTCTAGAAATTAAACATATTAACCTTCCTTGTAAAGGTCAAATGACCTCCCACATGGAGAAAATAAAAGGGCTCTGTGGTCTGACATCTTCATTTCAAATTCTGGTTCTTTCTGTGCAACCTTGACCAAATTAATTATTTGCACTTGAGTATTGCATCTTTAAAACTGGGATGATATCACATTCTCTTGATTAGAAAAAAGTCACTAATTGTCAGAGATATTGTAGATTTGACATTGTAGCTTGCCAAATAATGGAATATGTCATAATATATACACATACATTCAACCAATGGTAACATATTTATAACATCTCCTGCCTCTATCTTCTATATCATAATCAAAGTATGAGGAATCTAAATTTTTCTTGTATTAGGTGGTAAGATGCTTCAGAATCATTTTTACAAAAGGAAGTAGTACATCATATCACGATACATTTATATAACCCAAACTCATAATCTTTTTTTAAAAGACACTTTTTTGTTGATAATATAATTTTGAGGCAAAATAAAGAACACCAGCATTTTGTTTACACTTTTTTACACTTATGCTTCTAATTTTTCTTTTAATATGGTTATTTATTACTGACAGTTAAACAGCAGCTCTTAAGTGTCAGTTAGAGGAGACTTTTGGTGTCAGGATGTAGAAATTTCCCACCTAGACCCCCAATCAACAGGAACATCTGATGAAAGCCAACATCATTAGAGAAAAAAACACACTCAGTGAACAAACAAAAAATTTAAACAGAAGAGAAATATGAAATGTGGCTGAAAACAAGTGAATCTGACATTATTGGAGAAATAAAGAGATATCCATGGAAGAACTGGAGCTATAAAAACTAGAATAGGCACCACAAGAAAAAAGATTCTAATAGAAACATATTAGAGGGGGAAAATTACTATTGGAGGGGAACAAATCATACTGGACTTTAAAAGACTGATACCACTGTGTTGGCAGCAGTGGTAAGCTAGAGATAATTGTCATCAAACAGATAAAAATTTTCAGTTAAATGTTTAAGAGCAACAACTAGAAAAAATAGAAATAGAGGTTATTATATCAAACCTACAGGGGAAGAAAAAAATGGAACAAAAGAAAATACGACCAAAAAAAAAAAAATAATAAGCATGACAAACAAAAAACACAAAGTTTTAAAAATAAGTCCTTATTTAAGAACCATGATAAATATGAGAGGATTAAAGTCACATGAAAGTCAAAAAGAAATATCCAAAACAAATGTTCTAGAAGGTTTGAAAGTGAAGAGTAGGGAAAAAGATATGCTGCTGCTGCTAAGTCGCTTCAGTCGTGTCCGACTCTGTGTGACCCCATAGATGGCAGCCCACCAGGCTCTTCCGTCCTTGGGATTCTCCAAACAAGGATACTGGAGAGGGTTGCCATTTCCTTCTCCAGTGCATGCATGCATGCTAAGTTGCTTCAGTTGTGTCCGACTCTGTACGACCCTATGGACAGCAGCCCATCAGGCTCCTCTGTTCACGGGATTCTCGGCAAGAATATTGGGGTGGCTTGCAATTTCCTTCTCCAAAAGATATACTAGACCAATGCTAATAAAAATACAGCTGGCATAGGAGATGTAGCTGAAAGAGAATTCCATGTAAAACTCATTAATGGAACAAAGGAGAATATTAATTTCGAAAGTTAAAATAGATATAAACTTTATATTACTACCATTATAGCTTCACATTGTAGTAAGCACGTTACTAGAGATACCATTTAGCTCAGAAACCAACCATGTAGGTAGTAACTCACTACAGCTACAGGAGATTTGCTTAATGAATTCAACACCCTTGACTTTTTAATCCATGTTAATATTTGAATTATGTATATGTGTGTATATATATATAGACATATATATGAGTCATATATTTGGATATATTTGGATATGTGTCATGAAGTTAGTTTATATGGGATGCCAATTTGATATGAATATGAATAGAGACATAGATAAAAGATGGAGAAGTGAATACTACTCCATAAAAAGTATATTTCTTTCTTAATACTAATGGGGCATGTACAAAATTATAACAAAAATTAGTCACCTAATTATATCTCAAGAAATTTTAAAAAATGATTAATAATTTTAATAAATGACACTAGAAGTCTTCAAGACAAATGTGTCTACACTTCTTCTAATGCAGAGATTGAACAGTTAAGGGGAACCTTTTCAAAGCTGGATACCTAGTGTCTTAGTATCTCATCAAGTTCTCCACCCTACTGGCCTCAGTTGAACATAATCACCTTAATTTAAAGGCCTACATCCCCTAATAGCCACATTCTGATGTGTTGGGGGTTGAGGATTCAATAAGGAATTCAGTCCATAAAATGTGTGTGTGTATTTGTACATATGTTGTTGTTTAGTCACTCAGCCGTGTTTGATTGTTTTGCAACCTCATGGGCTGTAGCTTGTCAGGCTCCTGTCCATGGGCTTTTCCAGTCAAGATTACTGGTGTGGGGTGCCATTTCCTTCTCTAGGGGATCTTTATCACCCAGGGATTGAAACCATATTTCCTGCAGTGGCAGGTGGATTCTTTACTGCTGAACCACTGGGGAAGCCCATTTGTACACTTGTGTGTATGCGCTAAGTTGCTTTAATCGTTTCCAACTCTGTGTGACCATAAGGATTGTAGCTCTCCAGGCTTCTTTGTCCACGGGATTCTCCAGACAAGAAAATGGAAGTGGGTTGCATGTTCTCCTTCAGGGTATCTTCTCGACCCAAGGATTGAATCCACAACAATTATGTCTCCTGCATTGGCAGGCGAGTTCTTTAACACTAGTGCCACCTGGAAAGCATATGTGTAATTAAAACAGAGTGGGATACATGACGAAGGCGAACATCGAATGTGCTATAGTTGTGACGCGTGGCAGGAAGTTAGAGAGAAACAGAATCCTCTCAATTAAACAACAGCCTTCAACTTCGTCTGCAGTGCTTTATGTCTCATTCTGAGGTTAGGACACCAGGTGCTCATAATGTTATGGTTTCTAGCTTTTACCATGTCTGATATTGCTCTTAATAAATGAATGCTGCTGCTGCTAAGTCACTTCAGTCATGTCCGACTCTGTGCGACCCCATAGATGGCAGCCCACCAGGCTCCCCCGTCCCTGGGATTCTCCAGGCAAGAACACTGGAGTGGTTTGCCATTGTCTTCATAATAAATGACTAGTGCTCTTTTAAATAAAAATCAGGGAAAAAGAAAATGGGAGAAAGGAGAAGTCATCTAGCATTTTTCTTAAAATTTGATTTTTGATAGGAGCACTGATATATTGAAAATAAAATTAAAGCAGTTCAGTTCAGTTTGGTTGCTCAGTCCTTTCTGACTCCTTGACCCCCAATGGACTGCGGTCTGCCAGGTTTCCCTGTCCATCACCAACCCCCAGAGCTTGCTCAAACTCATGATGCCATCCAAAAATTTCATTTTCTGTCATCCCCTTCTCCTGTCTTCAATCCTTCCCCAAATCAGGATCTTTTCCAGTGAGCCAGCTCTTCCCATCAGGTGACCAAAGTATTGGAGCTTCAGCTTTAGCATCAATCTTTCCAATGAATATTCAGGATTTATTTCCCTTAGGATTCACTGGTTCGGTCTCCGTGTAGTCCAAGGGACTCTTAAGAGTCTTTTCCAACACCACAGTTCAAAAGCATCAATTCTTCTGTGCTCAGCTTTATTTATGGTCCAACTCTCACAACCATACATAACTACTGGAAAAGCCATAGCTTTGACTATACAGACATTACCAAAGTAACGTCTCTGCTACATAATATGCTGTCTAGGTTGGTCATAGCTTTTCTTCCAAAGAGCAAGCCTCTTTTAAATTCATGGCTGCACTCACCATCTGCAGTGATTTTGGAGCCCAAGAAAATAAAGTCTGTCACTGTTTCTATGTTTTTCCCCATCTACTTGCCACAAAGTGATGGGACTGGATGCCATAATCTTAGTTTTTTGAGGGTTGAGTTTTAAGCCAACTTTTTCACTCTCTTCTTTCACTTTTATCAAGAGCTCTTTAGTTCCTCTTCACTTTCTACCATGAGAGTGGTATCATTTGCATATCTGAGTTTATTGATATTTCTCCTGGTAATCTTGATTCCAGCTCATGCTTCATCCAGCCCAGCATTTTTCATGTTGTACTCTGCATATAAATTAAACAAGCAGAGTAACAATATACAGCCTTGACACACTCCTTTCCCAATATGGAGCCAGTCTGTTGTTCCATGTCCAGTTCTAACTGTTGCTTCTTGACCTGCATACAGATTTCTCAGGAGGCAGGTAAGGTGATCTGGTATTCCCATCTGTTGAAAATTTTTCCAGTTTGTTGAGATCCACACAGTCAAAGGCTTCAGTGTAGTCAATGAAGAAGAAGTAGATGTTTTTACTGGAATTCTCTGGTTTTTTTGATGATCCAACGAATGTTGGAAATTTGATCTCTGGTTCCTCTGCCTTTTCTAAATCCAGCTTGAACATCTGGAATTTCTTTATTCATATACTGTTGAAGCCTCACTTGGAAAATTTTGAAGCTTACTTTGCTAGCATGCGAGATGAGTGCAATTGTGTGGTAGTTTGTACATTCTTTGGCATGGCCTTTCTTTGGGACTGGAATGAAAACTGACCTTTTCCAGTCCTGTGGCCACTGCTGAGTTTTCCATATTTCTTGGCATATTGAGTGCAGCACTTTAACAGCATCGTCTTTTAGGATTTGAAATAGCTCAGCTGGAATTCCATCACCTCCACTAGCTTTGTTCATAGTGATGCTTCCTAAGGCACACTTGACTTCGCACTCCAGGATGTCTGACTCTAGGTGAATGATCACACCATTGTGGTTATCTGGGTCATGAAGATACTTTTTGTTTTGTTCTTCTGTGTATTCTTGCCACCTCTTCTTAATATCTTCTGTTTCTGCTAGGTTCTTAGCATTTCTGTCCTTTATTATGACCTTCTTTGCATGAAATGTTCCCTTGGTATCTCTACTTTTCTTTAAGAGATCTCTAGTTTTTCCCATTCTATTGTTTCCCTCTATTTCTTTGCATTGATCACTGAGGAAATCTTTCTTATCTTTCCTTGCTAAAGGGAATGCTATATGAGATAGGGTGACCCTGGAAGGTCTCTTAGAGGAGGTGACACTTAAGTAGAGAGGTCAAAACTCCACCTAGGAGGGACCAGTACACAGTGCTTAACTAACTAGCCAAGCTGTTGGGATTGATGACCCCCATTCAGACCCTCCCTAGAAAGTGTGAGTGGGCTCCTTAGATATTTGCAATGGTGCTCTTGTCTGACAGCCAGCTGGCTGTGACTGTCAGCACCAGTGGGACTTCAGAGACATTGGACTCCTGCTCTGAGCAGAGCTGGCACTCTGCTGATATTGGTGGTGCACCATGGACATTAGATGGAAATGGAGTCCATCAGCCAGGTTGTGGGCGGGCAGAGCCTAGTGGAATATTGCATTTGATTTCCCAAATGCTGAATCTGGTCCCAGTGATTTCTGTGCAAGTCCCTTGTGTAGACTCCACCACCTCATCTACCACTTGCTCCGCAGAAGTCCCATAAGTGGCCGTGTGGATACTGAGCTGGGGTGTGTGTGGCATGTGCATGTGTGTATTTCTCTGTGTGTACATCCTCCATCAGGCACGTCTGTTCCTACTCAGATGCCACTACCTGATACAAAAATGATAGAAATGATGGGAAGGGGCATGTAGATATTTCCTTTGTACTTTGGGGATGGTGGTAGATTTCTCTTTGGGGAGCCCTACAAAACAGGTGTTGAGATGTAGAACTCCATTTGGACTAGACCTTTGTGTTTCTAGCCCAAATCTACATTTTTTGACTTCTTTTCTCATCTCATACTAATATCTATACGTGCCACTCTGAGCAAACTCACTGTGTCCCAGCCCTAGCGTGAGCACGTGTATTGCAATATTCTTTATGCATTCACTTTCTTCTTCTCCCACTCTTGCAGTTGTGTAGATACTGACTTGCATGTCTTCCTGTGGAAAAATCAAGTACAACTTCCTCATTTAACACAAAAGGATACCTGGACCTGGAATGGCTTATCATTTATACCCAGAAGTGGGTCCAGTTAGTGGTCAGAGAAAATGGACTCTGGGGTGAGATCTGATCTACTGATGCAGATCAAGCATGGCCCCAACCCCCAAAACCCTCCCACAGAGACACATCTCTTTGTGTGTAAAGCCTAGTGAGTCCAGCAGACCTCCTCTTTCAGTGTCGGTACTTCAGGGAGTGACCCAATAAATTGCTTCCAATCCTTATTGCTCTAATGCATATTGGCCTGTTAGGAATTAGCACACTGGGTACCTAGTACATCTCTGAGGAAATTATGGGGCCATGAGCTTCAGACTTTGGAGTTAGACAGGTAGGAAGTACTCATGCTCACACTTATTTGCTGTGATTTGGTCACATCACTTAACCTCTCTAAGCCTCCCCATCTTCTGTGTTGTGGATGTTGCTCAGTCGCTGTGTCATGTCTGATTCTTTTGCATCCCCGTGGGCTGTAGCCTACCAGGCTCCTCTGTCCATGGGATTCTTCAGGCAAGAATACTGGAGTGGATCCCCTCCTCCAGGGGATCCTCCTGACCCAGGGATCAAACCGAATCCTCTTGCATTGGCAGGTAGATTCTTTACTGCTGAGCAATTAAGGTAGGCCCATTTTCCATATAAGATTTTAAAGAAAAGCATTTACCTTATATGATAACTGTCAATATTGAAACCAAGTAGTATGCTAAACTCTTAGTATTGTCTTACTCCATGCTAAGGAACCAGGTGCATTTTTCTTTTTTCACAACGTTAAATGTTTATAAGTGGAAGAAGGGGTTTGATGGGGTGTGAGTTCCTTATTACTGGAGGTGGTCAATAGCTGATAGATCATTCCTTCCCAGGATACACCCAGCATGGTGCTGGTCACGTGGTCAACACTCAGGAATATTTGTGTGATCCAGATGTCATGGACTTTTGCCTCCTACATGCTCATCTACACCCTCTAAAGTGAAATGAAGTGAAAGTGAATGTTGCTCAGTAAACCAGAATACTGGAGTGGGTAGCCCTTCCCTTCTCCTGGGGATCTTCCCAACCCAGGGATTGAACCCAGGTCTCCCACATTGCAGGTGGATTTTTATCTGCACCCTCTGCTCACAGTTTATCCCATGATCTCACCTTTCTGCATGAAGTCTTCTGGGGCTTGCATCCCACACTTGGGAACCAGTCTTCTCTCCTGGTTTCCTCCCGCCTTCCAACTGCTGCTGTCCCAGACACCGATAGTGCAGCCTCTTTTTGTGTCAGGGCCATGTGGGTTAGATAAATGAAGGAGCTAGCCAAGTATAAGGCAATGGAGAAGAGCCGAGATTGAGGACAACTGAAGGTCCCAAGTTCCTCCTAAAAAGGCAGCCAATCGCCACCAGACCAAGGTTGCCAGACCATTTTATGTTTCAAAGGGAGCCTGATTTCAGAGACTGTGACCAATTGATAACAAACAACAGTGACAAGAAATGCTGCTCCCCTGGAAGCACTGCCTGTTGAGGTGAGTAGAAGGTTGTTTTTGCCGTGATAAATTTACCTTTTAAATAGGCTAAAGCATTTTCATCTGCACATAGGAATAATTTGCCAAAAGCCTCTCCATTGCCCTAAACTGGAATGCTTGATCCCACCAAAAGTATTGTATACCAATACATCAAGGAGGGAGTTGTAGATTTTTAAGCCTTGTGAAATTAAAAAAAAAATTAACGATGCTGGAAATGTCTTCAGAAAACCCTTAAAGTAAAACAGCATGAGTCAATGTTTGCTCTTTTGGCTGACCAGGAGTTATTGGAAAGTAGTGTGTTTTTTCCTGCTTCAGAAAATTGGAAAGAAAATCAAGACTCCATGCAAAGAGACACACTAGTCAAACATTTTAAACAGCAAGTTTGCCCAATCTTAAGAATTTAGATGCTCAAATGTGGCAAAACCTGATTTCCCTATTTTCATTCTTTTCTCTATCTCCTGTTTGTTTCATTGACATGAAGTAGTCAGTTTCACAGTGTTCACATAACCTGTAACTTGGTTTCTAGGTTTAGATTTATAAATAATTGCAGTACTGTCTACAGGCTACTGTCTACTTTAGAGTACTGTCTACGGGCTTTCCAGGTGGCACTAGTGGTTAAGAACCACCTGCCAATGCAGGAGATGTAAGAGACATGAGTTCAATCCCTGAATCGAGAAGACCCCATGTAAGAGGGCACAGCAATCCACTCCAGTATTCTTACCTAGAGAATCCCATGGACAGAGGAACCTGGGAGGCTGTGGTCCATGGAGTCAGAGAGTCAGACACAACTGAAGCAACTTAGCACACACACACATTCTCCTCTTCAGTCACTGGATTTTTGTTCTTTTATGTGATCAGTGTTTTAACTCTGGAATAAACAAAAATGAAAATAAGGATCAAAGAATATTCTCTCTCAGCTTGCTGCTATGCTGTAGTGCATATGGACTAAGTTGCTTCAATCATGTCCAACTCTGCGACCCCATGGACCATAGCCCACCAGGCTGCTCTGTCCATGGAATTCTACAGGCAAGAACACTGGCATGGATTGCTGTGCCTTCCTCCAGGGAATCTTCCTGACCCAGGGATCAAAATTGCATCTCTTACATCTGCATTGGCAGGTGGGTCTTTACTATTAACACCACCTACAAAGTGCCAAAAGGAGAATACCTGTTAACAATTCATATGGTCAGTAAAATTTCAAATAAAACTGCAAAGACTGATGTGTTCGTAGATGTTAGCTGCATGGTTTTAGTGGGAAAAATTAATTTGAAAACATAGAATTTTGAATTATGCAATTCTGGATTTAGCAGAGATACTATTTTGCCAACAAAGGTCTGTCTAATCAAACTATGGCTTTTCCAGTAGTCATGTATAGATGTGAGAGTTGGACTATAAATGTCTAGTCAAAGCTATGGTTTTTCTAGTAGCCATGTATGGATGTGAGAGTTTGTAAAGAAAGCTGAGCACCGAAGAATTGATGCTTTTGAACTGCGATGTTGAAGAAGGCCCTTGAGAGTCACTTGGACTACAAGGACATCAAACCAATCCATTCTAAATGAAATCAGTCCTGAATATTCATCGGGAGTACTGATGCTGAAGCTGAAGCTCCAATACTCTGGCCACCTGATTCAAAGAACTGACTCATTGGAAAGTTGAGGCTGAAGTTGGGAAAGATTGAAGGCAAGAGAAGAAGGGGTGACAGAGGATAAGATGGTTGGATAGCATCACTTACTAGATGAACATGAATTTGAGAAAGTTCCAGGAGTTTGCAATGGAGAGGGAAGCATGGTGTGCTACAGTCCATGGGGTTGCAAACAGCTGGACACAACTGAGTGACTGAACTGAACTGAACTGAACTAATCCTGGATTTGAATTCTGATTCTGCCACTAAACATGAGTATGATACTGGAACTTTTCCTTAACAACTCTGAGTCTCAATTTCATCTTTGGGAAGAAAGAGTTGTGAATAGGCTTCAAAGCATTGGATATGATGGAGCAGTGGGTCTCCAGTGCTGTAGGAACCCACACTGGGAGATGTGAAGGGCCAGGTGACTGAGCGTTGGACCAAGCAGCCTCTGGGCAGCCTCGCTCCACGGGCCTTAGAATGTGCAGAATGGCTGCAGACTTTTTAATGCTCTGGACAACTTGAGTGCTGTTCGAGTCCTGTAGCCCTGGAAATGCATCCCTTGAATTGGGAGCCCTGGGAATTGGTGCATCTGGGGCAGCAGCAGTTTCCTTTACTTTTCTAGGAGCTGGCACCTGTGTCTTTCAGCTGACATCTGCTTTTTCAAAGCGTGGAGGATCTTCCTTTCTGGGTCATTCGTTTTTGACTAGAAATGTTCCCACTATGAGCAGGAACTGCGATTCTGTTTTTCTGCTTCCCTTTCTCTGCACCATCTCAGTCAGGGCACAGAAAGGTGCTTAGCAGCTGTCTTGGCTGAATAACAAAAGACTAGTTGTGTCTTGGTGCGGCGTCCTCTTACTGGGAACCACCCCTCTCTGGTTCACACCCTGGTCAATACTTGTCCCTCTGTATCACCAGTGTGACCTGCCTCTCTACTTAGCAGTGACCAATGGGTTGTCGTCACCTGTGGCCTGAGACCCACTGCTGGGCTGGTGCTCCTGCAGAGTCAGAGAGCCATTCTTACTGGAGTCTGTTTTCCCTCCTTCTAGGAGTTCCTTCTTCACTGTCGGCATCTCAAATATTTGTTGTTGAATTTCAATGAACACAAGTCCAGAGACTTAGGTTCAGTGGATGATCTCTCAGAATCAGAATTAGGCTCCACAGCCCCTCAAAAATCCTTCTGTTTTTAGCATCTTTTCCTCCTGGTTTTCCCAAGTTCTGGAAAGGAGGCTTAGCTTCAACCACATTCCTATAGAAGTGCTCCCCTCCACTCCACCTCACACAACACCCCCTTGAGTCAGAACAAGGTCTCAAAAGAGTTAACTGTCCACACTGGGGGAGACTGAAATTCCCCTGGGGCAGAAACTTAGGGTAAGGGTGGTCCAGGACATCTCATCACCAATGGCCATCTCTCCCTTCCTGTCACTTCAGTCTGGTGCAGGGATGTGGCTGGTGGGAAACAGACCCCAGCGGAATTCCCACCATGATTTCCCTCTAAAAAGGACCTGTCGACCTCATTCAGTTCAGTCAGTTCAGTCACTCAGTCGTGTCTGACTCTTTGTGACCATGAACTGCAGCACCCCAGGCCTCCTTGTCCATCACCAACTACCGGAGTCCACCCAAACTCATGTCCATTGAGTCTGTGATGCCATATAACCGTCTCATCCTCTGTCATCCTCCTCTTCTCTTCCTGCCTTCAATCTTTCCCAGCATCAGGGTCTTTTTCAGTGAGTCAGCTCTTTGTATCAGGTGGCCAAAGTATTGGAGTTTCAGCTTCAACGTCAGTCCTTCCAATGAACACCCAGAACTGATCTCCTTTAGGATGAACTGATTGTATATCCTTGCAGTCTAAGGGACTCTCAAGAGTCTTCTCCAATACCACAGTTCAAAAACATCAATTCTTCAGCGATCAGCTTTCTTTATAGTCCAACTCTCACATCCATACACGATTACTGGAAAAACCATAACCT
Source organism: Muntiacus reevesi (assembly GCF_963930625.1). NCBI lineage: Eukaryota > Metazoa > Chordata > Mammalia > Artiodactyla > Cervidae > Muntiacus > Muntiacus reevesi. The sequence continues at coordinate 15,418,830 of NC_089251.1, forward strand.
TGACTAGACTGACCTTTGTTGACAAAGTAATATCTCTGTTTTTTAATATGCTGTTTAGGTTAGTCATAACTTTCCTTCCAAGGAGTAAGCATCTTTTAATTTCATGGCTGCAATCACCATCTGCAGTGATTTTGGAGCCCCCCAAAAATAAAGTCAGCCACTTCATGGCAACCTAGATTTCACTCTGAGATATCCAAGTAGAATCTGATCAGGTTTACCAGTTTCCTGAAGCATAGTGTTTCTCATTTCTTATTTTGTGAAAATGAGGACTGAGCTGGGACCAGTTTGCTGTAATTTTCTTGTTGATTTCTGAAGATTGTTGAGGGAGTTAGCAAGGGAACTTCGAGGTTTTTAGGTAAGTGTTCCGTTGAATTTGGGAAAGCAATGTATTCCTCTGAAATAGTCGTGATCATTAAATAAAAATCAACCTGTATGCAAGGGGGTAAAAAGTAATCTTGGGGATGCCATTTAATTGCTTCTGCCAACTTATATCATTTGACACTGGAGGGATGTCAGCTGAGCAGACAAATACAATGTCAACTGGCATGTAGCTGACTATGCTCACAATGACTTCCTGCATTTAGAGAAGGAACTAGATGTTTAATTAACTGAAAATGAAGTTTTGAGGCTTGCGATGTTTGCAGCCTCATGAATCATTGTATCATGATTATCTTCTGATAAAGTAACTTGATAGGATTGAAATATTTAACTCATAATCCTAATAATTAGTTTCAAAATCCTGTGGCTTGAAAAGGTACTTTTTCAGGAGAAAGAATAAACACACATAGTCATTCTTAATCATTCACTTGCTCATTCAACAAACATGTATCAAGCATCAATCTTAAGTGCTGGGCATTGAGCAAGCCTTTGAATTAAGTACAGTGGATGATAAAATAGGCAAAATTCTTGCCTTTGTGCAGCTATCTTGTATAAAAGAAAGACATTAAATAAAATACAAATATAAATGAAGCTATGATAAAAGTGCTATGAAAGGAATTTTGTTGTTGTTCAGTTGTTAAGTCATGTCCAACTCTTTGCAACCCCATGAACTGCAGCACACCAGGCATCCCTGTCCTTCACTGTCTCCAGGAGCTTGCTCAAACTCATATCCATTGAGTCAGTGATGCCATTCAACCATCTCATCCTCTGCCGCCCCTTTCTCCTCTTGCCCTCAATCTTTCCCAGAGTCAGAGTCTTTTTCAATGAGTTGGCTCTTCACATCAAGTGGCCAACGTATTGGAGCTTAGAATGATAGACACTAAAAATGAATGTGGAAGTCTCCAGAAGCAGTTTTCAAATCAACTGGGCAAAATGGACATTCCTTCCTTTTGGCTTTGTCATCTCCATGTTGTCAGTGCTATGTGTGCATGAAACCCGTTTCATGTCTCTAGCATAGATCTCTGGGGAAGGCAATGGCACCCCACTCCAATACTCTTGCCTGGAGAATCCCATGGATGGAGGAGCCTGGTAGGCTGCAGTCCATTGTGTCGCTAAGAGTTGGACATGACTGAGCGACTTCACTTTCACTTTTCACTTTCATGCATTGGAGAAGGAAATGGCAACCCACTCCAGTGTTCTTGCCTGGAGAATCCTAGGGATGAGGAGCCTGGTGTGCTGATGTCTATGGGATCACACAGAGTCAGACATGACTGAAGTGACTTAGCAGCAGCTGCAGCATAGATCTCATCACACTGTTCAGCTCACCTATCTGTCCTTCATTCTAGATCATGAACTCCTAGAACCAAGATGAAGAATGAATTTGTCTTGAATTCAGCAAGTCTTCTAGGCCTGGCATGGAGAGCTGTCCAATCCAATGGACAGGAGCTTAATACTCTAGGGGAACATTGAAGTGAGTGTGCCCAACCATCCACAGAGTAAGCATGCATCTAATCACAACATGAATTTGCCATTTTGGGTCACAGATTTGCCCTGTAGTCATGTTAAGTTCTTTGGGGAAGAATAGTGTAGTGTCCAGTCAAAGCCAATACTACCATTATTACCCTAACTTAGGGAATGACCACCAGGTTGACCACAGTGGGCTGTGATGGCATTTTAGAGCCTGTACTTCACTCAGGCTTAACCTGTGAAGGTCATTGATGCTATCAATGGGCATAGACAATAGGAATGACAGGAGATGTTATAGTCACTCAACAGCTGGATTTTGATTTCTGAGCCATTCATGAGGCCAGTCTACATCATTTCTGTTTTCTGATCTGCTAAATGAGGAGGGTAAGTTATTTTCAAATATAGTATTATGTCATAAAGACTCCTGGAGTTGGCCTCAGAGTAGATGAATTCAAAGCTTCAAATCTATCCTATGTGAACTCTATGAACTTAATAGTCATTTTATCTTCCTCTTATTGGTCAAAGGAGGGCAGAAAATATGCACTATACCTACTATACGGTTTCTTCTTTTTTCCCATGAGAACCAGGTGAAATAGCAAATGTGAAAGCATTTTGTTAATTGAACATGGGGTATCAATTTCAAGATGATTTCCCCCACTCTCACAGAGAACCATCCACTTTTCTCTGCAACCAGATCATTTCTTTTTTTTGAAATTCGCAATTCATAGTAAAGTGCCTGCAAAGTAGCAGGTGCTCAATCACCGCTTGTTGCATAAGAATTAATAAATAACCCATGATACTTTTGCAAAGCAGCTGTTGGGGATTAGTGTGAATTTCCTAGGCCCCATGAGTCTGCAGGGCTCAATCCAGAGGTGAAAAACATGACTGCATGCCCTTGCTGACCACTCCAACACCAACAGTGAGTGTGCTTGCTCTCAGGCTGGGCTCTGGACTGTTCATTTTAATAAGTCTGTGCAGTGGCAGCATGGTGGGACCCAGCCTGTGCCCTGGAGAATGAGGAGGAGATTCTAGTACCAATCTTGCTGTTGCCTTAGCTATGAGATGTTCACCAAATAAGACACAGAGCTCACAGACTCCACAGCTAACTCAGCATTCAGAAGCTAAATGACATTTCTGGGCTGAATATTGATTCACTACCCTATGTCTCATGTGACTTTGAATTACAGAACTGGGATCTTTGCAATTAAAAAAGAAGTTTTATAATTAAATAGCCTTTTACTGAAAATGACAAAGTTTTATGTTAAAGGATAGGTTACTCACTCCTTATTTCACCTTTCTCATTTTAGAGACAAATTTCCCAGTTTTTAGCTTTTTCTGAAACTTTAGCAAGTTTTTATATGCCTACTATCTTTTGATTAATCTATCTTTGATGCTATCTAATTCCTATTATGGCAGATGAGAATTTAGTGTGATGCCATTTTATTCTCTTGTATCATTCCCTCCTTTTCTCTCCCCAATCATCTCAAATTGAAGTTTTGAGAACTTTGATTAATGAATATTCAGTATCCTCACTGGGCTAAGCAAATATTAGTATTATTCATAAATGATCATTGTAGCACATTGTGATTATGTTTCCCTTATGTTTTTCCTGAAGTTATCAACTGTTTATTGTTTCTTTAGATTATTGTTCACCTTGCTCATTCTTTCCATATCTTCCCCTTTATACCACTTCTGCAAGGTCAGTTCCATCAAGGAATTTATCAGTTCACATATTGTCTCTAGGAGTCACTCTGGAAGAGCTGTTCAGTTCAGTCACTCAGTCGTGTCCAACTCTTTGCAACCCCATGGATTGCAGCATGCCAGCCTTCCCTGTCCATCACCAACTTCTGGAGTTTACTCATACTCATGTCCATCGAATAGTTGATGCCATCCAAGAGCTGTATTCTCTTGTTTTCAGGGCTGTCTACTCTTCAGAACAGCTGCACCGCTCTTATTCTGGGCTTCCCATCATAGTCATCCATGGAATTTCCCTTCTCTTGAGTTGGATTCCTGAGTTCTGCATCTGATGTCTACTTTTATTTCCTGTCTCCTTTACTTTTTTGGATATACTCTCTGACTGCTTCATCAGGTTAAAGGTATGACTGCCCTTGAATCCTGAGAACAGACATTGTCTTGAGATCTCCCATCAGCATCATCCTGGAGAGCCACTTGTCTCCCCTCAGGTTGGACTTCCTCTTTTCTGCATCCTGAGTCCCCTTTTCTCATTTCATTCCCTTGTTTTGCTTTCTACAGCAATTTCCAGAGGAAGCAGCTGATGGTGAGTAAATTTTTCAAGACCTAGCTTGTCTGGAAATGACTTTGTGTAAAATCTAGGTTGAGAATAGTTTTCCTTCAGAAATTTAAAGGTGTTATTCATCATTTCTTCTGTGTGGGGGTCTAGGTTCCTTTTGGGAAATCTGAAGTCATTCTGATTTGCACCTGGGTGCAAACACTGGGTACTTGAGCAGGGTTTATAACTGCTGTGGTTGGGAATTTCTTGGAAAACACTTGATGTCAATATTTCTAAGTATTTCTTCTTAGGCTGGTGGGATGTTTTTGAGAAGACTTAGAATCTTCTGGTTGGAAGGGAGGTCCAGATCCCAAGGGAGCCCAGTCTAATAGGGAGAGTTGGGAGTCTTGGAAGGTTGTGTTCAGTAGGGTTCTCTCTGCATTGTATTCTTGTTTTGTAAAGGTGCCTCTGTCAACCCAAGATTCTCTCATTTACCATCTTCAGAGAGGAAAATCCTCCAAGCTTCCATGGGAACAATAAGGGCAGTCACTCAGGGGTATGAGGAGGGGAGTGCAGAGTGCTGTTAGTTATTGAGTCTTTTGAGGATCCTTGGTGCAGATTAATTTAGCTTTTCCCAGCTGCAGTCTCAGGAGTTGCTTTCTTGGATCTGCTAAGTCAGTTATTTCTCATCTATTTGCTTTCCAGCTATCAAAATGTAGACTTGTCTTCTCTCTCATTCTCCCCAATTTTGTGGATTTATGTCTTTTAAAATATATATATTTAAAAGTAGACTTAGAGGAGAAACAGGAAAAGACAAAAATAGATATGCATATGTTCAACTGTAATTTTTACTTACAAGAAATAATCATTTTATGTGTATCTTTTATCCAGATTCTTATTACAAGAGCAATCATAACATCTGCTTGAAACATCTTTAGCTTTGAAGATTTTGGGGGGAAAATAATATACTCCACTGTAGCAATTTCCAAGAAGACCAATCCTAGGACAGACTAATATAAACAGCTATCAGTTATTGAATTGCTATGATAAGTCAAATGCTGTCTTAGCTGATTTACATATATTATATGCAGTCCTCTGGACATTCAGCCTTCTTAATTTTTTTTTCCCTTTTCTATTGCAGATGAAGGATCAGAAAAGAAGGGGATTTAATGAAATTCACCCAGGACATTCAATTCATAAGAAGTGAGTTGGATTGAAATCCAGAACTCAATTCAGAGACTTTTCCTTGCATTCCATCTAACTTTTCCATGAGCTAATGAATGTGTCCCGTAGATAACTAAATAAAAGAGTGCATTAAGAGGATGGATGAAAGAAAGATGACATCAAATAAGCAAGTGGTTGAGGATCTATCTGGAGCAAGGTCATGACCAGAATGAGGGGAAAGGGTGATGATATCTTCCATCTGTGCCCAGAAAGAGAGTCTCTTTATAGTTCTGTTATATTAAACCTATCCTAAAGACAACATTGAATTAAAGTTTTTTAGTAACAGTTGAAGTTTAAAGAAAGAGCCCATAAAACTGGTTGTTTCTAAGCACTCATAAACATGAGTTGACTTTCCTTGAATCTCTTGAAGATGAAATCAGTACCTGCTGATCAGTTCACTGAGAGCAAATGAACTTAATATTTAATAGACTGTGGCCAATATGAGCACCGCTCGGTCTACTTTTGTGACGGACAGAATTCAACTTAGGCTTTCTTTTTGGCATGCTAACAAAGGTACCTCAGTCCATGGAAAGTGTGCCCCTGTTTTTCCTTTCCTTTCCTGACTTGCTGTCATTCAGGACAGAAACCCTAGAATGGAAAAGTTGTGGCGTGGAGTCTGCTAGTGGATAGACCTTATTTTTGAGTTCCACTTTGGCTGTTTCCTAGGAATTAACCTTGGGCAAATTACTGACATTCTCTTCATCTATTTCCTCATTAGGAAAAGAAAAATGTTCAAGTTAGCATTGTTTTAAACATGGGCTTGTTTTGAGGATTAAGTTGTTTGTAAGATGCTTGGTGTGATACTCTGTTTTACGAGAGTGTTATCTGTATTTCTTTTAGTAATTCAATATTCAATGTATAATGAATAATATGATATAAGATGAGTATTCAAAGAAGAATAAAACTTGATTCTTAATTTCATATAGGTGGAGAAGTTAGTGGAGGAGATAAAGTAATAATTTCTAGGAAATATCTCTACTAACAACTCATGATAGTATCTGTACACCACTGACTCTCACATTTACATATTCAGCCTAAATCTCTCCTACAAAAGGAAAGCTCCAGCTCTATAACCCAACTACCTATTCACACTTGGATTTCTCAAGGACATCTCAGACTCAACATACTCAATACCACACATGCAATCTCTTTCAAACTTGGTCCCCTTATAGTTTTCCCATCTTCAAGATAGAGACTACATCTCCCAGTTGTAAAAAATTAGGCATCTAGGAATTATTTTTGAAATATTTTGATTACTATTCACTTATATTTAATCATAAAAGAATATTCCCAATTTAATTCCATATCATACTCAAATCTGTTCATTAATTTTTCATGTCTACTGTCAATGCCCTAATAAAATTTATCACTTCTCAACTGTATTTCTATCATAATGAGACTATCAACATCTTAGCATGGTTCCCTCTAATTCATTTTCTGTGTTGCAGCATGAAAACTCTTCAGGGTCTTCCCACTACTTTTAAGTAAGAAACCACATTTCTTAACAGCCTGGATGGCCCTGCTGACTCTGTTGCTGACCCTTCCTTCAGAGTCCGTTCTCTACTTTCTTCTCTCTCTGCCTGCTGCTCTGAGCTCCTTTCAGCTCTGCTGATGGACTGGGTCCTTCTCATGCAGGGACTTTGTACATGTCATTCCCACTTTTGGGGATGATCTTGACCAAATACTTTGTCCAATTAACTCTACTTCATCTTCAGCCATGGGTTTCCCAGATGTTTCAGCAGTAAATAATCTACCTGCTAATGCAAGAGATGTGCGTTTGATCCCTGGGTCAAAAAGATCCCTTGGAGAAGGAAATGGCAAGCCATTCCAGTATTCTTACCTGGACAATCCCATAGACAGAGGAGCCAGATGAGTTACAGTCCATGGAGCAGCAAGAGTCAGACACAACTTAGCAACTAAACAACAACATCTTCAGACGGCATCTCAAGTGTCCTTTTCTCAAAAAAGTACATCTTAGACTTCCTAGGTTGCTTGTCATAAGATCTCATAGAAAATTTATTTTTCTTCAGAACATTTATCCGTATGAAAGATAATCACTTATTTCTTACTAGGAGTGTTTGATTAACCTCTCTCTCCAGTCAATGGAGGCAGAATGTATTATTCTCTATTACATCCTGAGAGGCAAGGACACAATTTAAGTGCTCGACAAATATTTATCCAATGAATACATGGACTATGAAATCCATGAGAGGTAGGATTCAGCCTACTTCCTGCACTGTATCCACAGCCTAGCAGCTAGGTGCTCAGTAAATATGTGCTTAAGTGAATGAATGAGGGAAAGATTAAGTGAAAGAATGGAATTCTTGGCTAAAGATAATGTGGGGCCACAGAAGGAAGTGGCTCAGCTGAGAGGAGAGGGCAGGGCAGGCAGCACGCTTCCCCAGAGGTGAGGTTGATGAATCAGCTGGTGCTTGGAGTGCATGAACTTAGAGAGAGATGTGGTCGATCCTGAATACCCCATCCTGGTCAGCATGGAGGGCATGAGAAAGAGGTGTCTGGTTCAGAGAGGACCTGGAAGAAACAGATTAATGCCCTATGAGAAAGTCTGGCAACAGCAAGGATGAGTCAGAAGGAAAACAGGCAGTAGTAACCTCCTCTGTGTGTGGATGACACATATTTGAGCTCTGAGCTCCTGGGTGTTTCATCAAAACAGAGCTTAAACCGAGCTGAGAAAGGAGCCAAGACGGGCACTGAAGTGAGCATGGGAGTTGTAACTGAGCTAACATGATTAGTCTGAATGCATAAATATGAATGGGCAGAAAGAAGGACTGACCTCAGGCTTATAAAATCAGGACAGCACTTGGTGGCAAGTACACAAAATGATTTAATAACCATTTCAGCCTGGAGAGTCAAAGCAAGAATCCAAGAGCCGACTTCCCTGGCACCCTCTGGGTCAGGCTGGAACTCCATTTCATCTTCATTTCACACTGCCATCAACAAAGGCTGAGCAGCCCAGCGTGGTTTCCTGTTCTCACTGACCTGGGAAATGTGGTCCTCACAGGACACCCATCTTCTCCTCCTCCCAGGTCTTCCTCCTGTACTGTGGGGCCACCATCCATGCTGGTCAAAGGCATCCAAAGGTCAGGGAGGAGACACCTGATGCTGCCTCTGGGCTGATATCTGCTGGTTGACCTCTCAGGTGCTCTTTCTGTTATGAAATCCAAGCTCATTCTGCTCACCACAGGGCAATAAATCAGGAGATGAGGTGTTGGGGCAAGAGATGACAACTTTTATCTGGAAAGTCAGAGACTGAGAAGATGGTAGACTAGTGTCTCAAAGATCCATCTTATCTGAGTCAGAATTCAAGCTTGTTTTGTACTAAAAGGGGAGGGAGTGTGGTTGGTTGTTGCAAACCTCTTGGGGGTGGAATCCTTTGTTTTTGCAAATGTCCAGGTGATCTGGTCATGATGTTCTTGTAAATCTTCAACAAGACAAATGTTAGCCCCTGTTCTGCAACTTTTTATCCTAATGTGAATGGAAGAGGGTTACATTTTTTAAAGGTCAGAGCCTCCAAGAGTGGGCTATCCTGTATATTTCAGCTTAGAGGCATCATTCTTAACTCAAAGCAATAGAATACAAAGGTTAAAGTAAAAGAAACAGATTAACATTCAGATTTGTTCCTCCCTGTTACCTGTCCTCTGCCTTCTAGGTTTCTGCTGGCCCAACACTCAAGCAGTCATGGCCCTTCTATGACCACCAGACTCTCCCAGTGACCCTGGGTGGGATGTCACTTTTCTCTGCCCCCTAACAATCTGCTATGCAGGCCTGCCTTATGTCTTTAATGTTTTGATCTTTAACCACAGAGATTTTACCCTATTGTTCTTCAGTTTTTAGCACTAAGTTCCTTTTCTAAGGATCCAGATATGAGTTCATGGTGTACAGACCTGGAAAGAGTGGAAGGTAGCTACTGAGTTTGCCTCAGAATTACTCCTCTCTTCCATCCTGGGGCATCTTTCTCATACAAAGCTTACAAACTCAACGCATCTTGCTGAAATGAGTTCTTCCCCAGGCAGTTGTCTTTATTGCAAATAGAGCCTTTATACTTTGGCCAGGTGTGATTGGATTCAAAAACACATGCAGTTTCAACTGCAAATATAAATGACCAAGACGCTTTTGGTAATAGTTTAATTTAATGTAGGAGGAGGAAGTATGGTCATTTGTTTAAGGGGAAGTTAAGCCACAGTACTTTACAAGTATTTCATGTTTTATAGTTTATGAAGCCTTATCTATATATTTATATCTATGCATACATGTAATGGTGTTTATATCTATATCTACATAATTTTGTCCTTAGAGCAATTTTAGGGAGGAAAGCAGAATATACAGAAGTTTTCTTTGGAGCTGCTCAGATTCAGTTAGCACAGTTCTTCCCTGTGCTGTGTTTGTCTGCCTTTAGTGTTCATTTCTATGTAGTTGAATGTTCCTTTAATTCCTAGGAGAATGCATTTTTGCCCACCAACAGTTCACATTCTTTTCATTTTCCATCAGGGCTTACATGTTTTTCTGTCCAGCCAGTGCCTCCTTATTTAATCTCATTCCCTTCTTATTTAATACCATTGTCATTACAAATGTTGGCCCGTGCACACCATTCTCACACTTCCCTCTCACATCCCAGTTCCATGCCCATTATTTCATATAAGAAGAACCAGGGCACAGCATGCTAAGGACCTAAAGTTACAGAGAATATGAATGACAGAGTCGGGATGGAAAAGCATTTGTCCTCCAAACCAGGTCAATACCCTGTCCCCACCATTCTGTTTTTTTTTTTCTCTCAATTTTTTTCTTGTATACATAAAACTAGACTTGCTTAAAACACCTAAATATAAGTTATTTGTTTCTTCATTATTTTTAAAATCATATTACAAGTGTTTAAGTGGCAAAATAATGCAATCTTCAATCTTAAGAACTTTCTGAACAATCTAAAATTTTGTCATAATTTTTCCATGTGAGTTATTGTTTTTCAGGTGACAACCACCTTTCAGAGGGTCACTGTACTTCAGCAGAGGGGTCCTCCTAAATCTCTAGGCCGCAGCATGAGATCTCTCTAGTTCAGAATCACAAGTGATTTTCCACCTCTCTTGGAGCAAAGCCCAAAATCTGTGCACCTCCCCATGAAGCTCTGTGTGAGCTGGCCTTGGCTACCTCCCAGCCTCACCAAACATCATGCTCCCTTTTTCTCTCATCCTCCACTGTTTTCAGTTCCTTTACCAAGCCTACTGTCTGCTGTCTGCTTCCTAGAATGCTTCTCCTCACTTGACTTCTTCCTATTCATTCTTAGAAAGGTCTTCACTAGATCAAGTACCTCTCTTCCATATTCTTGAGGAATCTTCTAGTTTATTTGATCACTTTACACAATTGTAAATTTCTTCTACCCTATTTGTCATTGTTTGCCCAGAAGTCAATTTCACTGTCATCCTCTAAGCCCCAGGAGGTGGGGATCAGGGATGCTTTCAGATTCCAGGACCTAAGAAGGTACTTGACACATAGTTGAGATTCAGAGAATATTTCCTGACTGCTTTGCCCCTTGTCAGACCTTGCTGACTCTGAGTGACAGACTCTCCAGCCAGCCCCTGCATGGATTTGCTTTTTTCTTGTGTTGACTCAGCATCTCACCCACCCCAGCCTCGCCCATGAGCCTCTACCTTCAGCTTTGTTTAACTTCCTGGGTTTAACATCTGCAATGCGAGGCACACGGGTTTGATCCCTGGGTCAGGAAGATCCCCTGGAGAAGGAAATGTCAACCCACTCCAGTACTCTTGCCTGGAAAATTCTGTGGGCTAGAATCCATGGGGTCACAAACAGTCAGACACAACTAAGTGACTTCACTTTCAATTTCACTAAACTATGGTGACAACCAGAAGCAGTAACCACCACGGGCTTTATGTAGAGCATCCTGTCTACTCCTCATGAGAGATTTGGGGTTATTACCCTCTTTTTATAATTCCTCCCTCTTGGAAGTGTGCGGGACTTTGCTGAGATTACACTTCCAGTGAGAGGCAGAGTCGGTGCGCACTTGTGTTCGCTTCCTTTAATCCAAATCCTCCCACCTGTACAGGTGAATAGGGGGAGCACACGGGTTCTCAGGCCCAGGTCACTGACTTGACCAGGTCCCAGTCCTGTTCCATCACCGGGCAGGGTGCTCAACCTCATTGATCAGCAGCCATGTGCAAATTAAAACCACAGTGAAAGCACCAGGGTGGAAAGAGAAGGATTCTAACAGAAGCCAGTACTGCAGATGGCTTAGAGCTGTGGGTGTCTGTCTTATCAGCCTGCTGGGTGCACACTGTCATGACTGTCTAGAAAGCTGAGAGAGGGAACCCCTTTCTGGGGACCTGCCCAGACTCTGGTGTTCACCTCCAAGGAAACAGACACAGAGATGTTCACAGAAGCACTGATAGAATGTTGGATGCATGGCTTGTGAGACAGCCACACTCTGGCAACACTGTGTCCATCAGAAAAACTGAGTGGACCTCAGCTACACAGGTCAGCGTGGGTGGAGTGAGAAAAGGTAGAGTAGCATAATGCACTTAAGAAAATGAAAAATGAACATATCAATTAAGAAGATAGGTAGCCAACACATGATAAAATTAAGCAGGAAAGCAGGAGATTTAAAATATAATGAGTAATGTGTCACCCCTTCTATGAGGGAAAGAGGCAAAGGGATGCTTCGGAATCACTGACCGGACTCCTTCATTCCAAGTTTGTGCGGGTGTTTCTTGAGCTCAGGTGTTTATTTTTCACTTATTTATTCTTAAACAATGTGTGTTATGTGTCCTTTTTGTCAATATGATATTTTAGAAGTTAAACTGCAAGCACAGTTAATTAAAAAACTGTAATTGCAAAAGTGTATACCACAGATAAGGTTGCAATTTTTAGGCCACAAGAGAATAAATTGTCTGATGTTGTTTTCTATAGTTTGAAATGCTCTGGTCAACTCAGTAAGCTGATAAATAAGGCAGAATCTTTGGTTCTATTGAAAATAATAAGAAATCCAATTTCATAGCATTAAAAAACAAAGCAAGGAGCACCACACTCTGAATCAACTATTGTAATTTAGTTGCTCAGTTGTGTCCGACTCTTTGCGACCCCATGGACTGAAGCATGGAAGATTCAGAACAAATCTCGGGGTTCCTCTAGGCCAAGCTGGCACGACATATAGAAGCAATGGCCCTGTTTCTTTTTTACGTTTAAGGAAACTCTAGTGATTTGATCGCATTTAGTTTCTACATTAAATAGTGTGTTCAAAGACAAATGAACACACATGTGAAGTTCGTTCACATACATAGCAATCAGTACCCAGTCCCCACTACGTGCTCACTGCAGCAGTGAGGAGATCAGGAGCCCAGGAGAAGTCAGATTTGGCCCCTGTTTTCAAGGAGACACTGCGCTACGGGGAAGGCGGGCCACGGCATGGACATCTGACAGCCCCTTTGGAGAATGAAACAACGGAAGTGTCTCTGAGCCAAGGTCCAATGTGGGAAAATAAAGGAAGTCTTTCTGGAGATGAGAAGCTATGAACTGGGTCTGGAAGGAGAGAAAGAGGAGAAGCAGCCCAGTAGGAGAAGGTGTGTGGGAGGAAGGTAGGGTCATGAGAGGAAATGAGGTGAGGACTTAATAGGAAGGGGACACTCAGGATTCCGATTTGGATGGAGTCATTATCCCTGGTGGTTCAGTGGTAAAGAATCTGCCTGCAATTCAGGAGACTTGGGTTTGATCCCAGTGTTGGGAAGATCCCCTGGAGGAGGAAATGGCAACCCACTCCAGTATTCTTCCTTACAGAATCCCATGGACAGAGGAGCCTGGTGGGCTACAGTCCATGGGGTCACACATGAGTGGGACATGCCTGAAGGGACTTAGCATGCGCATATGCTGCTCTTGGAAAATAGAGCTTTCCTATGAGACCTTTTAGGCCTAAATAGCATAACGTCAAGAAGCGATTACCTGAGGACGCATCTTGCTAAGCGATGCAAAAAAAAAAAAAAAAAAAATCGAGACAAAGCACCGATGCTCAGGACAAAGTTCACAAACCCAGTGGCTGGATGCTGAGATGCTGAAGGCGGTTCCCAGGAAGAAGCCTGATGTGGCCTCCACTGGCTTACTGGCTTGGTGCTCACTGGCTCTGCAGTGCTCCCTGCAAAACACACGTTGGATGCTCTCGTTCCTTTTTGTCATTTTTTGTAAATGTGAAAATTCTGTTCGCTTTCTTTCAGTTAGTGAAACCAGGTTTTAATGTAGGTCTTTCTTAAAAGCAACATGTGTAGATTAAACTTCTGAAAAGCTAAGAATACTTGTGTGTTTGCCAAGTAATAACCACAACAAAGACCCCAGCAGGATTTCTGACCTTTATTCTGTGTCCGGGTATCTAAGAATGCCCGCCCATCCCAACCCCTCCAGAAGCCTGTGGCCAGCACTCAGAAGACCATACCATCCTGCCCCATCACCCCCATCACCGGCATCCTGAGCCTTGAACTTCACACAATGTCCTCTCCTCAGGGTCCTGATAGATAAGCTTTGTCTCAACGTGTCATCCTTAGCGGCCAAGAGCTGCCCCCTGGAGCATGGCACCTCAAGCGGTTTCTGAAAGGGTAAGGTGATGCCCTGTGCTTCCAGGCTGCATCATGGCTGGAATGGGAGCCTGAGGGTACTGGGAGGAGGGGGAGGAGGAGGGAGGGTGGTGAGGAGCCTTCTTAGGCAACTCCGGCCACATCTGTTGCTTTCCTGTCAGTTCTGAAGCCTCAGAGAAGAATGGGCTGGTATCTGAGGTCTGACTGCCTCTTCACCATGTTTCAGCTTCCTGGTCAACCACCTTGTTCTTAAGAATATTGGATTGACACGTATTCTGATGGAGACACAGAGCAAGAACAGTTCTACATTTTAACCCACTGCACACTTTTGGCAACAAATATTTCACCCACACACACTCTTTGTGATCCATTCTACTAGTTTCTCTTTTCTTTTCCTCCCTTTGATCATGCTCTGTTTTATTTAATTTTGAAGGAACCCTGGTTGTGACTCAGTAAACTGACCTCATGGTATATTGGATCAAGGCTGAAGTCTGGAAAATGCTGCTCTAAAAGACCTCAGAATTCCTGACCCTATATGCAATCTAGATCATCCTTTGTGCATTCAAAGGAGAGCAGAGGGGGCCGACTGAAGGGTACCTCCTCTTAGCTCTCCAACACCCTGAGCATATTGTGTTAGGATGTTATCTGTTAGCATGTCTGCCCCACCCCCCACCGTCAGACTGTCACTTCCTTCAGAACAGAGCCTGGTCCTTATTCATATTATTCTATCCTATTCCCGGCTCAGGTGTGGAATGTAATAGGAGCCCATATATGCCATATATTTCTTAAGATAAATTCTTCCATCCTCTTTCCATTGCTTCCTCTCTCCATTTCCCTTTTCTTTCTTTTTTTATGCATCGTTCACTCTACAACATTTGCTGAAAATCTTAAAGGGCTCACAGGATAAGGGGATAGAAAGGCAAGCATGCAGTACCTTGTGGTGAGTGCTACAGTGGAGGCCAGTAAAGGGTTAAGGATTGAGCCTGCTTCTTACCAAATGAAAGGCTCTGTGCAAATAGCAAATTATTTCCATTGAGTTTTCAGGCTGGTTGGGCCTCGGGGGCCCTGAAGACAGCCTAGAAAAGAGACAGCAAAGACTTCGTAAGGTTTATCGATGTGCATATCCAATGCGGCATTTAAGGTTGTAATCATTTAGAAAATAAAAACAAACATCTGCATTCTTCTCCTTCAAGCAAAAGTACCCAAGTGTGGAATATGCCTCATAACGCTGCTCCTTTATTCAATTGATCAAACGGTATGATCAATAGGCTGAGGATTGAAATAAAGAAATCAATGTACACAGAGAGAATTTAAAACTCTGTTTACATAATCAGTTGATTAGGGGAATTGATTTGAAAGATACAAGTAAGAGGAAAGGGCTTAGAAGTAAAGTAGGAAAAAAAAGTCATGTACTTTAGTGAAGAAAGAGATAAATGTGGCTGTGGGATGCTGACATAAGATAAAGAAAATGCAAAACTAAGACTAGAGTTTGGTTTATAAAAACATGCTTTCTATTGACATTTAGGGTATAATATGTTGTAAAATCATACATTTCCATTGTCATTTCTAGTTGCCTGTGGTTTAACAAGCAGTGCTGGGCAATTGGAAAAGGCTCAGAGCTTTATTTTGGAAGATTCCATCAGCCACGATTCTGTGTCAGAAGCATCAGAGAATGATTCTAACTGGTGTAAGCAGAGAAGCTGTCTAGGGAGAGGACTCCATAGAGAATCTGAACTCAGCCAGTGCGTGTACCCTGGAACTTTGGCTGATTCATCCAGGGTTCCAAGGAGCCCCAAATGACCTAGCCAAAAGTTCATTTCAGGTATTATTGTTTTTCTTTGTGGAACCCTTCCTTCCATGGGTACTAAAACCTTGGACTCAGCAGAATCTAGAATCCCAGAGTGAGGAATCACATTTATGGGGACGGTTCATCACTGAATGTCCTAATGAAAGCGTCATTCTCGTGTCCACCTTCCTTCCTAGAAGCACGTGTTCCAGTCCCGGCCCTGGGAGAAACAGCTGTATTGTTGTGTAACAGACACTCTCCACCCTCACAAGGTTTACAATTGCAACAGTTTATTCCAGCTTAGACAAGCAATTGCCACTCAGCATGGGGGATTTAGGAATAGGAGTAAGTCTCATGGGCACTAACTTGTTGCTTTACAGCTGGTTGAGGAGTAGATTTTTTAATGTTACGTCACCTAACAGGATGGTATTAAACCGTCTATGCACCAGGAAAAGCAGTCATGACTGTTATTATTTGAGCCCACTGAAACTTCATATATATATATATAAATATATACATATTTATGTGTGCAAGCTCTGTTGTGTCCAACTCTTTGTCACTCCATGGATTGTAGCCCACAAGGGTCCTCTGTCCATGGAATTTTCCAGGCAAGAATGCTGGAGTGGGTTGTCATTTCCTTCTCCAATGTATATTTATATATTATATATGTATGTATATGGGAGTTGGTGATGGACAGGGAAGCATGGTGTGCTGTATGTAGTTCATGGGGTGGCAAAGAGTCAGACATGACTGAGTGACTGAACTGAACTGATATTATGCATACAAATTTAAGTCAGAAGGAAGATAGCACATTGAAGGTATAACTTTACTATTATTATTGCACCCATGTGATGATGACAGCCTAGCAGCAATTATACGCTGCTCTCACTAGTCTAAGCCGGGGTCTGCCAAGCTCTCACCATCAAGGGCCAGATAGAAAACATTTGAGGGCTGCAGGCCATGTGAGCTCTGTCACAGCCACTCAACTCCGCTATTTTAGTAGAAGTTGCAGCTGTAGAATATACGTCATTGACATAGCCGTATTCAGATAAAACTTTATTTACGTTACCAGGCACCTGGTCAGTGTTGGCCAAAGGTCAGTATTCAATGGCTTGTCCTCTAAGCCTCTCAGATGACATTCTGCTTCAGTTGTTATCAAAATCAATTAGCAAGGGCTTGCAGTTATGTTAGTTCTAAAGATTCTCCTGTAGAACTTAAGTTTATAGCAGCCCTGCCCTGGAGCAGGTCAAGGTCTGACTCTTCCTAGATTTGTAAATAGTACAAGCAAAGTTGCAATATGAAACTGAGCATCTCTTTGCAAAAAACACCTCTCAGATGAGACATTTTCAGGGGCTTCAATCTAGAGGGGGAAGAGTTCCCCACAAGGAATAGGAGGATGTGTCTCGGTTGGCAAGAGAGTCCTAGGACAGTTGAAAGCTACTCAGAGTTTTCCACATTATCTTGTGTGACTTCATCCAACTCTTAGAGTCCCATGTTTTCCTAGTTAATGCCCTAACCTGTGGGTAAGAGACTTCATGTCAATATAAACTCAGAGTAAAGTAAAGCAGGCAGCTGAAGATTAAAGTGTTTGGGTCTGTACCTAACGCAGCCCTGCAGCTGTGAGGCACAATGGCTCTTTCACGTGGTTGTTAAACGTCCCCGGGGCTCAGCCCACACCTTGGTTGAAGAATTTACACATTTGGACGTCTCACTTTCTCGAGTGGGGGTAACTAGGGCCATTTTAAGTCTCCAGGCATCCTGAGAGGATGTGAAACCCAAGTGTTCTCTAACAGCCTGTGACAATGACCGCCGTGTCCCCAGTCTTGGCTGGAAGGTGCTCTGAGTTCTGGGTGACTACAGGTAAGCGTTTGATGAAGTGCTTCCCGATGCTCTGCCTGAGCCCTTCCCACCAGCTGATGTTTGCCACGTGACCACTATACTAGGTCCACACACCAATTCCCAATTTCTTTGATTTCCTTGCGTCTATTATCCATAAACTACCTTGGTGCTCACAAATGTCTGTATTTAGAGAATCACTTGATGGCATCCCACAGAAATTGAAACTATCTGTTGGACAGAACATGCTGTGAATGTTTTCTGGGAGCTCATGGAAGGGCCAAGGAAACAAGGTTCAGAAACTGGGCAGGGAAACGGACTCCAGGAGGGAGCCAAAACCACAAATAGTCCACTGTCTCAAACCACAGACTCAGAGTGGTAGAATATAAGGCCAGTTACACTAGGAAGACCATAAAACCCTTCCATTGGCAAACAGGTCTGGAAGGAGCAGGCAGGTTGAGGAGGCAAGCTACTGTCTGCTCAGAGTGATCCCTGCTGTTGGCTCTATTGAGAAAGAAAATCGAATAAATTTCCTGCCAAAAGTTTTGTTTCTAAAAAAGTCTGAATGACATTTTACCAACGATATTAAAAATGTTTTTATCCTAAATTTAGAAAAAGTTGCATTTAATTACGAGAAGAATATAGCCTAATTCACACACACACACACACACACACACACACACGCACAGAATTCCCTAAAAATGTCAAGCTGTACTCATATATTATCCTTTCAACATAGAACATTTTCCAACAGGTCATATTTAATCTGCTCTCTCTCATGTAGAGACTCTGAGTGACGGAGGATCACATGATCCCAGGGCTGAGCCTGACCATGGGGTTTCCAGAACGGTCACCAGGATTTCGAAGATAGTAGGTCTTTGTTGAATCAGATGCCTTTAAATGAGTGCCTATATTCCTCTGCTTCACATCTGACCATTTTCCTCGTTTTCCTTTGCCCTATAAATCCCTAAATGTCACTTCTCGGAGTTTTTACATGTGTGCTTAATGGCTTCTGCTTAGGAGAAGTTTAAGGCACTTTAGAGCAGCCAGTCCAGGGCTCCGAAAGCCTGGGCTCTCTCTCCTTCAGCCTGTGCGGCCAAGTGTCCTTGGGCAGCCCTGAGCCTGTGGGGGCTGGTTTTCTCACCCACAGAAGCAGGGAGCCTCTTCAGAATTACAATTCTCTGGTCTTCTATGAGGGCTCTTAACATGTCTGGTAGGTCAGCTCTATCACCTGATGACCTAGCATCGTGCTTCTTTAAATAAAATTCCAACAGATGTTTCCTTGAGTAGCTCCTTTTTCTGGCTTTCTGGAACCTTCTGTTCCCCTGGACACTGCACAGGCATCTTCGTGCACTTCTCTGGGCTGGTGAGGCGCCGTGTCTCTGAGGGCGGATGATGGAAAAGCCAGAGCAGGCTGCAGTGATGGCATCTCATTCGACAAAGTTTGTTTCGGGAGATGATCAGACCGGAAGCTTGAAGCAGAGGTAGGTGTACAGGGATGTTTTCATCTCTCTATCTGCCTCCATCTCCCTTGTTATATATTTAGGATCATAACTAAAACCCAGTGATATTTCACAGTATTTTTCTACTCTTTCTTACTCTAACCTTCTTTTATTTGTGATTAATTAATGTTAACTATTTTTTAGGTGAGTGATTAATTTTTACTTTCTCAAAATTTCACACATAGTGTTAAAAAAACTCAAATGCCATTGTCAGGCCCACTCAACTTCCGATTTCAGCTTTCCAAAAACTCTAACATTTTGTTTTATATTTCAGTATTTACATTCAGTATTTCTAAAATGTCGTGCTTATGCTTTTTGTTCTATTTTAAGTGTCACTTAGTGTCTTTAAACCAGTCAATCCTAAGGAAATCAACTCTGAACGTTAATTAGAAGGACTCCAATACCTTGGCCACCTGACTGAAAAAGACTGACTGATTGGAAAAGACTCTGAGGCTGGGGAAGATTGAGGGCAGGAGAAGGGGGTGAAAACGAGGCTGAGATGGTTAGAGGGCATCATCGCCTCAATGGACGTGAGCAAACAATGGAAGATAGTGGAGGACTGGGAAGCCTGACGTGCTGCGGTCCGTGGGGCTGCAAAGAGTCAGACACGACTGAGCAACTGAACAAAATCCCGCAATTCAAAGTGAAGGCTCTGGGGCCTTTCTTATCTGCTCTCCCAGGTGATTCCCTTTCCCCAATACACATAAATGGCAAATGTCAATTTGTATCAATATTCAGTGTTTGCACTATGATGTCTGTATTATTTATAGCTGTGTATTGTAGTGATCACATTTTTATGATATCTTTCCCCCAAAATGAATAATTTCCCTTTTTGCTTTATTTTGTTTGGTCTTTATCTGCCGGTTATTAATTCGGCTACACACTTCTGAAGCCATTTGACCACATCGGGATTCTATCATCGTTCCCTTTTCAGTGGGGCCTTCCCCTTCCTGATGGTCCAGAGACACGGTCACCCCTCGGATGTCTGTCCCGCTCACTTGGTGAGCATCACGCTGGACCAGCGGCCCTCACTCCACTCTCCTGGATCTCCTCCTGCGTGCTGCCTTGTCCTCTTCATTGGCTCACTTTCTTAGCTTGCATTAAGATTCATCCTTGAGTAAAGAAGTCTGTGTTGGAAGTGGTTCCTCCAACACAATTTTAAAGACATCCATCAGTTGTCTTCCAGCATCTATGCTGTTTTTTAGAAAGCTCAGACATTAGCAACTTACGATTCTGTGCAAAGGACTTGCTATCATCAAATTTTAGGTGGAATATTAGCTGCAAATTTATAAGAATAAGGCACTAAGAAGGTGACTGGAAGGTCTGTTTTATGGTTGGGATGGTTGCGTGATGAACAGCAAACTTTGCTCTGCCTTGGGGGGTAGGGAGTTGTTTCACAGAGAAGCTACCAACAGTGAGGTCTCCGCCTTGTTTCATCTGGATTGGTCCATTTCTCCCTGAGAAAGATTATACCCCCACTGAGTATATAATGCTGGATAGCAGTAGTTTTGAGACAAGGATAAAATCTCATTGGTTGGCATTTCAGTTTTCACTTAATCTTCCTCCCTTTGGTACTGACCTTCCCCTTATTTGTCTCCTACATCTCTGTGTCTAGAGAGTGTATTGCTAACAACTGATGTAGCAACAACTGATTCGACTACTTATAGCAGAGTGATAGAGAAATTATGGAGAAGGAGGTGAGGAGCTGCACTCTCAGGTTAGAGCATCATCACTTGCTGTCAGGAAGGAGAAATCTGGGCCCGGAAGAGCCCCTCTGCCCTTTGATCCTTCACCTAAAACCCAGGCACAGAGGACCCACCGCTAACGTTCACAGCTTCCCCTTCTCTCTGTGATCCGCACCCTCCTCTGCACGGCCCTAGCACGACAGGGCCCCTCTGCGGGGAGACACCCCTCTCCCACCAGGACCACCCAGACTCAATCATCACTTCATTCCGCAAGCATCTGCTGAGCGGCTGAAGTGAGGGCTCTGCTGTCCTGTGTTCACTGCACTGGTGGACGGGGCACTTCCCTCCTTCCTGCTGTCGGAGCAGGGAGGACAAACGAACAGAGGGACTGGGGAGCTGATGGATGGATGGCTTCAGAAAGTGGGATGCTCTCCTTAACAGGAGTCGCTAGAAATGGCCAGCTCAGGTGTCCAGTTATGTCTCCAACAAAAGCAATGAAACCTGGACACCTCTTCCCCTACTAAAACATTTCTGCCTTAATTGAAAATATTTTCTTTAGAAAAGCTAAAATGTAGGTTCAATTAATGAAACAAATAGGGATAAATTAGGAGACTGGGATGAATAGATACATTTTTCTACATATAAAACAGATAAACCATAAGAACCTACTGAATAGCACAGGGGGACTATAGCCAATATCTTGTAACAAACTATAATGGAAAAGAAACTGAGAAAGAATATATAATAGATATATATATACATACATATATATTTGTGTATGTATAATTAAATCATTTTGAAGTACACCTGAAATTAACACCACATTGTAAATAAACTACATTTTCATCCATCTCATTAGAACTGATTCAAATGAATTCTTTTTAACGGCTGAGTAATATTCCATGGTGTATATGTACCACAGCTTCCTTATCCATTAACTGGAGCCCATTATACAGAGTGAGGTGAGCCAGAGGGATAAAGAACATTACAGTATACTAATACATATATACGGAATTTAGAAAGATGGTAACGATGGCCCTATATGCAGGGCAGAAGAAGAGACGTAGAAGTACAGAACAGACTTTTGAACTCTGTGGGAGAAGGGGAGGGTGGGATGTTTCGAGAGAACAGCATGTGTATTATCTGTGGTGAAACAGACCACCAGCCCAGGTGGGAGGCATGAGTCAAGTGCTCGGGCCTGTTGGGCTGGGAGGATCCAGGGGAGTCGGGTGGAGAGGGAGATGGGATGGGGGACCGGGATGGGGAATTCATGTAACTCTCTGGCTGATTCACATCAATGTATGACAAAACCCACTGAAAAATTAAAAATAAATAAATAAATAAATAAATAAAAATTAAAAAAAATAAAAAAATAAACTACATTTTCAATAAAAAACTGATTGCTTTGGGGAAAAAAAACAACTAAGTAAACTCCCCCAAAACCATAAAAAAAATCAGGGTACATATTTGACTATATATATATGTGACTATATATATAGTTTATATATATATAAACTAACACCAATTTTGTTTAAAAAGAAGCATGTTTTCCACCTGGTGTTGTAATAAAAAGTAAAATTTTCCTCCAGTCTCTCTTTTTGCTGAATATATATATGTATATTACATACCTGTAAATACTTTTACACTATAAATATACACATAATATATGTTAAATGTAGAAATTGTATTGATAAGTATCAATTGTTTATGCAATCTTTATGGAAGGCAATTTGGCTATGTATAACAATGATGTGTTGAAAATTTTAAACACTTTTATTTAATTACTGCTGGTAATTCATTCTAAGAAATAATCCAAAGATTTGAATTTGCTTGATGAACAAGTGCTTAGGGCAGTATTGTGTGTAATAGTGAAAAATCTGGAACCATCTAAATGTCCAACAATAGGGTAATAATTAAGTAAATTATGGGAGATAATTATGCAGTCATTAAAATAATGTTTATAATGAGCTTGTGGTAATACTATAGAAGAATTTATAATAAAAAATAAAAGTACAAGAGGCAAGCTTAGAGCATGATGATATCCATATTGCTGTTGCTAAGTCATTTCAGTCATGTCCGACCCTGTGCGACCCCGTAGACGGCAGCCCACCAGGCTCCCCCGTCCCTGGGATTCTCAAGGCAAGAACACTGGAGTGGGTTGCCATTTCCTTCTCCAGTGCATGAAAGTGAAAAGTGAAAGTGAAGTCGCTCAGTCATGTCTGACTCAGCGACCCCATGGACTGCAGCCCACCAGGCTCCTTTCTCCATGGGATTTCCCAGGCAAGAACACTGGAGTGGGTTGCCATTTCCTTCTCCAATGTGTGAAAGTGAAAAGTGAAAGTGAAGTTGCTCAGTCGTGTCCGACTCATAGCGACCCGATGGACTGCAGCCTACCAGGCTCCTCCGTCCACGGGATTTTCCAGGCAAGAGAAATGGAGTGGGGTGCCATTGCCATCTCCAGATATCCATATTAAGCACCAATAAACCCATATACATGACAGAATGATGATACACAAAAATGCCAAGAGTTATTGTTTCTAAGTACATAACTTCAAGTGATTCAAAAATTTCTTTTTCCTGCATTTCTTTATTTTTCAAATTTACTGTACTGGATATTTTGTAATGGAAAACATAATAAGCAGTTAGAAATAAAGACACAAATGAGGCCAAAAATTAAGTTAGATTAAATGTTACATTTGGGCTTCCCTAGTAGCTCAGCTGGTAAAGAACCCTCCCGTAGTGCAGAAGACCCTGGTTTGATTCCTGGGTCAGGAAGATCCCCTGGAGAAAGGCATGGCAGCCCACTGCAGTATTCTTGCCTGGAGAATCCCATGGACAGAGGAGCCTGGCGGGCTGCAGTCCATGCATGGGGTTGCAAAGAGTCAGACAGGACTGAGCAGTTAAGCACAGTGCAAGTGATACATTTACTAAAAAGAAAATCAAAACTCAAGGTGTAAGTTTATTGTTCCCAGGGGTTAAAGTAGAATAATGATTTTGGACGCCATGATTCTGAATTTTCACTGGCTCTGACTGGTTTGCAGAGGCCAGTGGCTGAGGCGCCAGCAGAAGCCTTCATCAGAAATCCTAGCCCTGGACGCTGGCAGGCCACCTCTGGGGCTAGGCTGGTCTCAGGACAGACACGCAGCCCCTCCACAGAGCTCTGTCTTCGGTGCTCAATTACCTGTCCCTCACGGTGTCAATTCTGCCAGCTCCTATGAGCTCTGACAAGATAAATGTTGGCAGGAGAAGATGAAACAGACTGACAGCCCCTGCATTCAAACAGGTCACTTACAGAGGAAGGGAGTTTAACAACATTAACATCAGAGCAGCCATTTTAAACATCAATCTCCCTCCTCTGGTGATCGGAAAACATACTCTCTTGGTTTTTATTCAGAGCTGATTCTTTCGTGGCTAAATGAGGCCAAGTGTCACTCAGGGAGGCTGGACGCCTAAAGCAGATCATGTTTAAAAAAGAAGCATATTTTCCATCCAATGCTGTCACAAAAGGTAGAATTCTCAGATCTCCCTTCCTCTCTTCTACTTAAATATTATTTCAAGTTTTAGTTAGCCAAATCTTATATGTACTGGATGTCAAATATTAAGTATATAAAGAAAAATGACTGTTAGAAAAAAAAAAGAGGGGTGGAGAAAAACCAGCCTGCTCATTTGGCGTGCTTGTCCCCCTACATAAGCTGATAAAATGTATTATTAATTTTTTTAATCCAAAGTCATTTGCTTCTTCTGGAAAAACAGAAGAAAACATCTTGGGTAGTGCATCGTTTTGAGGGTTAAAACACCCCCACCACACACAAACGACCTGACAGTGTGCCGGCAAGTTCCAACAAGTGGGGAAGGAGACACTGGTTCAAGACAGCATTTCTGGAGATTTAGGAAAGAAAGCACGCCAAAATACCAGACTGAAAGAAAGGCAACTGGTTTAGACATAAGAAAAAGAATTTGAAAATCTTTGATATCAAACATTTCCTGGGTTTTGGCTGCTGCTCCCCCAAAGAGTTCCTCATCTTTTCACAGGACGTGAGAGGCAAAGACCTCCTGACTGAACCCCCTCCTTCGATCTGGGGGTGCAGCCTTTGGGACACGTGGTCAAGGCAAACAGTCCAGCACCAATGGCCTCTCACTTGCGGCTTCTCTGCCACTGAAATTTCCCAAGTAGCAAACTCCATAGATGAGGTGGATGGGAAACACACACATTCAACCCATGTGGTGTCTTCTTCTGTAACTCTCCTTCTTTCTTTTTATAGAACTTTGAAAATTCCTGGCATGTCAAGCCCTTGACCATCTTCCTACCTTTCTGTTTTGAATAGTTTCATCTATGTTGGCATTTTGACTGGCTTGAACTTCTGGAAAAAATCTTTGCATGAAGAGATGTTCAATAAAAAAAAAGATACAGATGGCACCTGGGTTGAAATTTCACAATACTGTGCCAAGTGGGATGACCAGATAATGAGATAGCTAAGCTTCATGCAAATATGGAATCTCTAGCCACTTCTGGGGAATCTCTTCTGTGTCTCCTGTCTTCTTTCAGATGCCGGGGGTGGGGGGGCGGTGGTTGGAATCAGAAGTCAAGGCCCCACATATTTGAGAACTGAAAGACTTTTTCTCCAAAGCTGGCTTCCTGCTGGTTGATACCAAGGTTATTCATTATGCAAAGTCATTAGTCACATCACATTACTTCTGCAATCAGGCCTTTGACGATCAGTTTTAAGCTTAAAAAAAAAAAAAGTAGAATTCTCAAAAGACACAAAAAGATGATACCCTTGCCTGGTCTATTGGACCTCTGCTGTTTTCTCACTGTGGCTGGGTGTTCTCCATTTTATGTCTTATTTTACGTTCCTGACATTTTTTTTTCCTTGATAATTATTACTACCTTTTAATCACTCACCCTGTCTTGAGGCCCTCTGCTTGCTGGAGGCATCTTTCAGTCCTGGTTGCCACAGCAATGCGCCCGGACCCTCCAGGCTCTACACAGAACCTGCTGCTTAAACTCTGTTTAGTACTGGATTCTCAGTCCATTTGTTTCTCTTCCTAATATCCTGTCTCTAAACTCCAGTTCAGAAGGGAGAAGGCCTCAGGGTCTTATGTCTGCATTCTCACAGAAGCTCAAAGAGCCATCCAAACCAAGACACCTCAGCTCCCTCAGCGTTTACGACCTTGGAAAGGTCAGAAATGATGATGTATGATGTCACTTGCAAATATAAAAAGTGCTGTCACAGAGGAAGACAAATATCACAGGATATCACTTATTGTGGAATCTAAAAAACTATGCAAATGAACTTAAAGAGACGCACAGACATAGAAAACAAACTTATGGTTACCAAAGGGGAAAGATGGGAGGAGAAATAAATTAGGAGTTTGAGATTAAAATCTATTTATGACTACATATAAAATAGACAACTAACAAGGACTTACTATATAGCACAGGGAGCTCTACTCAATATCTTGTAACAATCTTTAAGGGAAAAGAATCTGAAAAAGCGTATATGCGTATACACACACACGCATATATACACACATACATATATACATGTATATATATAAATCTATATATAAGTCCATGCTATACAGTCCATGGAATTCTCTAGGCCAGAATACTGGAGTGGGTAGCTTTTCCCTCCTCTAGGGGATCTTCCCAACCCAGGAACTGAACCCAGGTCTCCCACATTGCAGGCAGATTCTTTACCAGCTGAGCCACAAGGGAAGCCCTGTAATAATCTTTAAGGGAAAAGAATCTGGAAAAGCATCCATGTGTATACACACACACACACGTACATATACACACATATATGTACATATACGTAAATCGCTCTACACCTAAAACTAACATGACATTGTACAACAATTACACTTCAATAATATGAAAAACGCTGTCATTACAGGATTCATAAAGGATGAAAGGAAACGCCCCCTCTCTCGGGAAGACCCAAGCAGATTCCTATCCGGGCTGCAGGAAACGTGGGGCTCTGTGTGGTACAGGCCGCGGCGCCTCCGCAGGTCTGGGGTGTCGGGGTGCCGCCCAGGGGTCCAGTGAAGGTGCCGAGCCCTGCGATCCCCGCCGGCTGTCCTGGACCGAGTCCCCACTCGCTCCTTCCCCCTCAGGGCGGGAGGGGCACCCTGCCCCCGGAGCAGAGAGCGGTGCTGCTCGGCCATCCGCGTTGCCTTGGAAACGCTGGTGGGGAGCCCGCTTTCCCCTCATTAAGGGCCCGTCCATTTACAGTGGATTTTCTCCGGGGTTCCTCCCGTTATTTATGCCACTTAAAGAGACCCTAAAAACCTTTCCTATCTGCTAAAAAGAATAAAAATGACATTTTTTTTTCAGGACTTCAATGTTTAAAGTCCTAACAGATAATACGTGGTTTCGATAGTAATGCCAATTCACCGAAACCCTTCAGCGGCACATTTTTTCCCCGTCTCCATGGATTCCCAGGCTTTATAATTACATATTTTCTCCCCCCTTTTTTCTTTCATCTCCTCCTTTTCTTCATATTCCACCGTCAAAGAATCCGTGCCATTTGGCTTTTCTGTGATCCCAGATCAGACACCTGGGTCCTTTTGTGGGTTTAAGAAATCACAGACGGTCAGATTTGGAAATCTACAGAGCAGCTTCCCCCAACACACTCAATAAATGAAGAAAAAAAAAAATAAGATACAGAAAAAGACGCTTTATAAATGGGGAAGCACAGTTTAGACATGGCAAATTGTTACAAGAATAAAAGTGATCCAACCTTTCAGACACCTGACACCTTCATTTTTTTCTCAACAGAAGGTTGAGCATGTTAAATGTGATTTCTGCTTTTCAAAGCATATTGCTGAGTGCTATTCTTTTATTTAATCCTTTTCAACCATTGGACACTGTGTGTGGGGCACCAGTAACTGTTTCCCAGCATGCCTTGCAGCTGTGTGTGTCCAGAGTGACTGAGTATGTCTCCAGTGGATTCTAAGTGGAGCTGACATGTGCTTCGATCAGATGGGGATGTTTGAGACGCGGGGGTTCACCATGAGCTCTCTTTCCCTCTCATTAGCTTCCTGTGGGAACAGCAAGGTCCCAAGCCACAGTGGAATCGTGATAGAAGGCCCTCCAGGCCCTCCAGCCTTGGCCCAGCAGCTTCTGAAGTGTGGTAACAGGGCACAGAGCAGGCGGCTCTGGGTGCCTCGGAAGATGCGCTGCACTGACTCCCATCTTGGCCCCAGATGCAGGCCTGAGTGAAGGACACGGAGGTGTAAGAGACAACATCCTTCTTCTTCCAGATGCATGCTCCTGCTTGTGTGTGTGTGTGTGTTTGTCTGTGTGTTTTATTTTTAATCAGCATCTCCAGTCATCATGTATGGTTGTGAGAGTTGAACCATGAAGAAGGCTGAATGCTGAAGAATTGTTGCTTTTGAACTGTGCTGCTGGAGAAGATGCTTGAGAGTCCCTTGGACACCAAGGAGATCAAACCAGTCAATCCTGAG
Source organism: Muntiacus reevesi (assembly GCF_963930625.1). Lineage (NCBI taxonomy): Eukaryota > Metazoa > Chordata > Mammalia > Artiodactyla > Cervidae > Muntiacus > Muntiacus reevesi. The sequence continues at coordinate 15,446,993 of NC_089251.1, forward strand.
AGAAATCAACCCTGAATATTCAGTGGAAGGACCGATGCTGAAGTTGAAGCTCCAATACTTCGGTCACCTGATGCTAAGAGTTGACTCATTTGAAAAGACCCTGATGCTGGGAAAGATTAAGGCAGGAGGAGAAGGGGACGACAGAGGATGAGACGGTTGCATAGCATCACTGATTCAATGGATGTGAATTTGAGGAAACTCTGGGAGACAGGGGGGATAGAAGGGCTCGGTGTGCTACAGTCCTTGGGGTCTCAAAGAGGCAGGCACAACTGAGCAATTGAACAACAACAAGCATTTCTTCTCGTTCATCTTTCCATTTTTCCCTTAAACTAGCCAACCCCCACTGTTCAGGGTAGTTGTTCTGAAATGATAGATCCTTTGGGTGTTGCTGTATTTCTACAGATACTAGGAAGGTAAGAAAGAGGCAGATGAAAAAGGCTTAGTAAACATCAGCACCACTCAGAGTAGTTCTAAGGATTACTTGTTCATTTGCACAGATTCACTCGTGCACACTGAACCCATTTTCTTTAATAAAATGAAGCCCCTGAGTTTACTGCCCTCTGTCTTCAGGATTCTCCTCCAACTGGACAAGAACGCCCTCCACTCTGCTGCTCTGGTACTCTAAATATGGAGGGACGTACAGATAGGATGATGCCAGGTGATGAGGTATCTGGACCAGGCCAGAAGGGCTTTGGGGTGAAAAGACTTCTCTGTAAAATTAATAAGTGTTTGCAGAGAACGTTTATTGTGGGAGGATACTTGTACCATGTTTTCTAGAAGAAAATCATCAGTGAGGAGCAAAAATAACAATTGTTTTATGTAGAAACGAACACTTTCTGACTTTTTATTAGAAATTGCTGTGAGATGTATGTTACATATATGCATTTTCAAAAGAATGTTTTTTCCAAAAATGACAAAATATATATTCATTCAGCTAACTGCTCTTGGTCACCTGCTTTATTTTAGTATCTGAGATTAGTTAACCTTTTAAGGGGGACAGAAAACTTCTAGGGAAGTAACAAGTAATGTTGGAACCCAAGAAGGGACCTGTAGTTTGAGGCAAAATATTTAGGTGTGAAATATTTTCAATTCATACAATCACATTTTTAAAGCAAGGAGAAGCTCTGCCATGGTCTTATGATTTGGCAGGAGCCTGAGGTCAGAGTCTTCCTTGGTGGCTCAGACAGTAAAGTATCTGCCTACAACTTGGGAGACTGGGTTCAATGCCTGGGTCGGGAAGATCTCCTGGAGAAGGGAATGGCAGGCAACCCACTCCAGTATTCTTGCCTGGAAAATCCCATGGACAGAGGAGACTGGTGGGCTACAGTACATGGGGTTGCAAAGAGTTGGACATAACTTCACTTTCTTTCACTTGAGGTCAGCGAGGGGAACTGACCTGCCCTTACCCAGTGACCCAGGGCGCTGATCTGTCATCCAGACAGGGCTTACACTCTGAGCTAGCTCAGGCTCTGTCTGACATTCCTCCTGCAAACCGGTCCTGGTGCAGAGGGCGTATTTAATTAATAATGGTTGTCACCCGAAGGGCCTGGGTCCAGAGATGTGGGTGCACAGAGGGGCAGCCTCCTCTCCTCTGGGGAGGCACAGACATCTTTCAGGAAAGTCGACCTAAATGCTAGGTCTTGCCTTTGTACTCTGTCTGTGCCAGCAAGTGGGAGGGGACTCGTGAGCAGGGCTGGATGTGAACAGAGCCTCGCGGGAAGATGGTGAGGAACCTTCAGTGTCTGGAGCAGACCGTTTGCTGGAGGCAGAGGGCAGCTTGTGTGGGAGACTCGGGACCTCACCACAGCCCTATTTAGCTAGGATGGACAGACCTGTCTTCTGATGCTGCTGTGAATGCTGGCGATGACAAGCATGGAAGCCAGTTTATCAAGGGAGCAGAATTCAGCGTATTTCCTTAACCCAAATGTGACCGGGCACTGTAGTCACCTCCAGGATGAAATAGTCGCTTTCTATCACACCCCCTCTTCTAACACATGGATGCTGAAACAACCTGCTGTCTCCCGCAGAATTGCCAGGAGAGTTTCCAACTGGAAATTTCGAGGCTGTCTCTCCCCTGCTCCAAGCACCTCAGTGGCTTTCTGCTGCTCATAGGGCCTCTGTGCAAACTGTTTGATGTGGTTTATAAGTGCCTCTGCCCCAGGGTTTTTGACTTCTCCCACAGAGTGTACCCAAAGCGTGGACCTCTTGCATCCTTTCTACATGAGTTTGCCCTTGGGACCCAGCTTGCTTGACCCTGTGCAAGTGGTCCTTAGAGCCAGTTTCAGCTCTGGATCTCAGAGTCAGCACAGAGTCCTCAGCTCAGGTCTTTCTGCTCCAGCCCTTAAGGAGAGGGTCCAGCTCCCAACAGCCCCCAGTGAGGCCAAACTGACTGTTCTGAACATCCCCATCCCTGGCGGAAGGCTCTAATAGTGAAATAGTATGAACCTTCCTGATGCAAAGAGCTGACTCAATGGAAAAGCCTCTGAAAGACTGAAAAGACTTGGAAAGATTGAAGGTAGGAGGACAAGAGGGTAACAGGGGATGAAATGGTTAAAGAGAAGAGAGTAGCAGAGGATGAGATGGTTGGATAGCATCACTGACTCAATGGACATGAATCTGAGCAAACTCTGGGACATGGGGAAGGACGGAGAAGCCTGGCGTGCTGTAGTCCATGGGATCATGGAGTCGGACACAATTTAGTGACTGAACAACAATAACAAAAATGAGCTGTGTGTCTGAAGTTGCAGCTGCTGATTCGGAATCCAAAGGGCAGGGACTCTGCTCATTCAAGAGCTAGTCTCCTCCTAGACTGTCGGAGCAGACACCACGGTGGGGAGCGCTTTGGCAACAGCAGGAACTGAAGGATGTGCAGGTGAGGGCAGACATGTCAACAGAAACCCAGGGACTCCAAACCTGATTCCTAACAAGTAAGATGCAGTGAATTAAAGGCCCCTCCCAGAGCCTGGAGCTGCTTTGGAGAGATGTCGGGGGTGGGGAATTCCTAGGAAGAACAGAAGAAGAATATTCTTAAAAGGAGCAGTGCACATGCAGTCATCAGACAGTGAATCCTCTGCCTGTCCAGAGACCCTGGAGGAGCTCAAGGGAACTGAAGTGTGGGAGGTGTGGGCTGCTGACCAGAGGTGCTGGCCTGGACACAGAGGGTCAGGGGGTCTGTGTGATTGTGTAGAGTGGCCAGGGTCAGTCCTCAGAGCTTTACAACTACAGATGCCAGCACCCTGTACCAAAGCCTCATAAAAGTATAAGCTTGGGGGTCATCTGGGCATCTGTGTCCTTGAGAAGTGTCAGGAGGTTCTGACATGCATCTCCCAAATGATACCACCATGACCCTGGCAGGCAATGCTCTGGAAGGTGAAAGTGAAAAGGACATAGCCCGCTTACCAGCACCTAGATCTAGTTTACATGTTGAGTGAAAATAAAATATAAAATAAAATGAGGTTCTTTAATGATGGATGACATTTCTCTGAGATCTCCGTATTTGGGGTTGTGTCAGATTGTGTTGTTGCTGTTGCTGCTGTTCCATCACTAAGCTGGGTCCAGCTTTTAGTGACCCCGTGGACTATAGCATGCCAGGCTCCTCTGCAGCCAGCTCCTCCCAGAGTTGGTTCAAATTCATGTCCATTGACTCGGTGACGCTATCTAACCATCTCATCCTTTGCTGCCCCCTTCCCCTCCTGCCTTCAATCTTTCCCAGCATCAAGATCTTTGTCAATGAGGCAACTCTTCACATCACACCGCCAAAGTATTGGAGTTTCAACTTCAGCATCAGTCCTTCCAATGAATATTCAGAGTTGATTTCCTTTAGGATGGACTGATTTCATCTCCTTGCAGTCCACAGAATTCTCAAGGGTCTTCTCCAGTACCACAGTTCGAAAGCATCAGTTCCTTGGCACTCAGCTTTCTTTATGGCCCAACTCTCACAGTGGTTAGTAAAGTATTAATAAAAGGCATCAGAACTTGTGAAGGAGTCCAGCTGAGGAAGCCACCTTGTTACTTTACCCTGAAGCAGCAAGCGCACCCCAGAGCCTGGATTCTGGAATCTCTGTGTGTGATTAGACACTTTCTAGTCACCCTTCACAGAAAGCATACTGCTACAGGGAGAGCCTAAGAACAGGTGTGTGCATGGGGTTACAAGGACAGATGAGTGCACTGAACACTTCGCAAACCTGTCATTTGAAGACAAGGAGCACATCCTGTAAAGAAATGGAGAATCTGACAGATGCGATGTTTACAAAGGAGGCGAGGAACGTGGGTGTGTGCTATGAGCTTGCTGGCTTCATAATCATCCATCTTCCAGCCTGAGATCCATGAAACAGTAGTGAGGAACAGACATCCTAGGAAGGGCTGCTCCATGCAGACTGCTGTGGGTGAGTTAGGCAGAGGTGAGCAGCGACAGAATTTGGGTGCTCGGTACAGTGGGGCATCCGTAAGCCACTTTCTGGGGTACTGCGATGCCTCCCCCAAGGAGAGGTGTGTCTGCTGAGAAAGGCAAGTCCCCCAGGAAACCCAGGTAAACAGACGGTGTTCTCTGGATTCAATGGGACACTGAATTTCTTTGCTTAACAATTTCTGAGAATTTAGGTTATATTTCTTGAAGGAGACTGCCTTTATGAATATCTTCTATCCAGTCTCTTATGACATTTAGAACATACCAAATTTCTTTTTTTTTTTTTTTAATTCAAAGGGTCAGAATTAACCAGGTCAGAAGTGAAATAGAAAGTATGTCTACATGTATGCCTGCCACTGTGCGTGTGTGTGTGTGTGTGTGTGTGTTGAAGGAGGTACTCAAAGAGGGAATGGGCAGCACTTTGGTCTTGCCATATGGCATCTTGGCAAGTATAGATGTAGAAACGTCACCATACTAAACTAAATTAGGTGTCTGTGCTCGACAGTATTGCCTGCAGTTAGGCTTTCAAAATAATGATAGTCATATTAATGCTTTACAGTCAGGCTTCTTTTGTTTTTTTGATTTTTTTAAATTTATTTTTTTTAATTGAAGGATAATTGCTTTACAGAATTTTGCTGTTTTCTGTCAAACCTCAACATGAATCAACCATAGGTATATACATATCCCCTCCCTTTTGAACCTCCCACCCATCTCCCTCCCCATCCCACCCTCTAGGTTGATACAGAGCCCCTGTTTGAGTTTCCTGAGCCAGACAGCAAACCCGTTGGCTATCTATTTTACATATGGTAGTTAAGTTTCCATGTTACTCTTTCCATACATCTCACCCCCTCCTCCCCTCTCCCCACGTCCATAGGTCTATTCTCAAGTCCATAGGTCTCACATCCACAGGTCTATTCTCAAGTCCATAGGTCTCATGGGTCTATGTCTGTTTCTCCATTGCTGCCCTGTAAATAAGTTCTTCAGAACCATTTTTCTAGATTCTGTGTATGTGCATTAGAATATGATATTTACCTTTCTCTTTCTGACTCACGTCACTCTGTATAATAGGTTCTAATTCATCCACCTCATCAGAACTAATTCAAATGTGTTCCTTTTTATGGCTGAGTAATATTCCATTGTGTATATGTACCACAACTTATTTATCCACTCATCTGTTGATGGGCATCTAGGTTGCTTCCGTGTTCTAGCTATTGTAAATAATGCTGCAATGAACAATGGGATACATGCACCTTTTTCAACCCTGATTTCCTCAGGGTATATGCCTAGGGGTGGGATTGCTGGGTCATATGGTGGTTTTATTCCTAGTTTTTTAAGGAATCTCCATACCATCTTCCATAGTGGCTGTATCAATTTACATTCCCACCAACAGTGCAAGAGCATTCCCTTTTCTTCACACCCTCTCCAGCATTTATTATTTGTAGGCTTTTTGATGAGGGCCATTCTGACTGAGGTGATAATCTCATTGTGGTTTTGATTTGCATTTTTCTAATAATGAGCGATGTTGAGCATCTTTTCATGTGTTTGTTAGCCATCTGTATGTCTTCTTTGGAGAAAGATCTGATTAGGTCTTTTCCTCACTTTTTGATTGGGTTGTTTGTTTTTCTGGTATTGAGTTGTATGAGCTGCTTGTATACTTTGGAAATTAATCCTTTGTCAGTTTCATTTGCTATTATTTTCTCCCATTCTGAGGGTTGTCTTTTCACCTTACTTATAGTTTCCTTTGTTGTGCAAAAGCTTTTAAGTTTAATAAGGTTCCACTTGTTTACTTTTATTTTTATTTCTATGATTCTAGGAGCTGGGTCATAGAAGATCTTGCTTTGATTTATGTCATCGAGTGTTCTACCTATGTTTTCCTCTAAAAATTTTGTAGTTTCTGGTCTTACATTTAGGTCTTTAATCCATTTTAAGTTTATCTTTGTGTATGGTGTTAAGAAGTGTTCTGATTTCATTTCCCCCCCCCCCCCCATTTATTTTTATTAGTTGGAGGCTAATTACTTTACAATATTGTAGTGGTTTTTGCTATACATTGACATGAATCAGTCATGGATTTACATGTGTTCCCCATCCTGAACCCCCCTCCCACCTCCCTTCCTATCCCATCCTTCTGGGTCATCCCAGTGCACCAGCCCTGAGCACTTGTCTCATGTATCCAACCTGGACTGGCGATCTGTTTCACATTTGATAGTATACATGTTTCGATGCTGTTCTCTCAGATCATCCCACCCTTGATTTCATTCTTTTACATGTAGCTGTCCAGTTTCCCCAGCACCATTTATTTAAGAGGCTGTCTCTGCCCCATTGCATATTCTTGTCCCCTTTGTCAAAAATAAGATACCCATAGGTGCATGAGCTTATTTCTGGGCTTTCTATCTTGCTCCGTTGGTCTATATTTCTGTTTTTGTGCCAGTACTATACTGTCTTGATGACTGTAGTTTTGTAGTATAATCTGAAGTCAGGAAGGTTGATTTCTCCAGCTGCATTCTTCTTTCTCAAGACTACTTGGGCTATGCTGGGTCTTTTGTGTTTCCATATGAATTGTGAATTTTTTTTTGTTCTAGTTCTGTGAAAAAAATACCATTGGTAATTTGATAGGGATCACATTGAATCTGTAGATTGCGTTTGGTAGTATAGTCATTTTCACAATATTGATTCTTCCTATTCAGGAACATGGAATATCTCTCCATCTATTTATGTCATCTTTGATCTTTTCATCAGTTTCTTATCATTTTCTGTGTACAGTTCTTTTGTCTCCTTAGGTAAATTTATCCCTAGATATTTAATTCTTTTTGTTGCAGTGGTGAATGGGATTGATTTTTCATTGTTAATATATAGAAATGCAAGTGATTTCTGTGTATTGATTTTGTATCCTGTTACTTTGCTAGATTCACTGATTAGCTCTTGTAACTTTCTGATACTATCTTTAGGGTTTTCTATGTACAGTATCATGTCATCTGCAAACAGTGAGAGCTTTACTTCTTCTTTTCTGATCTGCATTCCTTTTCTTTTTCTTCTCTGATTGCTGTATCAGGGCTTCCAGAACTATGTTGAATATAGTGGTGAAAGTGGGTACCCTTGTTTTGTTCTTGATCTTAGGGGGAATGCTTTCAGTTTTCACCATTGAGACTAATGTTTGCTGTAGTCTTATCATATATGGCCTTTACTATGTTGAGGTAGGTTCCTTCTATGCCCATTTTTTGAAGAGTCTTAATCATAAATGGGTGCTGAATTTTGTCACAGGCTTTGTCTGCATCTGTTGAGATTATCATATGGTTTTTATCTTTCAATTTGTTAATATGGTATATCACATTGATTGATTTGCATATATTGAAGAACCCTTGCATTCCTGGAATAAACCTAACTTGATCATGGTGTATGAACTTTTTGATGTGTTGCTGAATTCTGTTTGCTAAAATTTTGTTGAGGATTTTTTGCATCTGTGTTCATCAGTGTTATTGGCCCATAATTTTCTTTTTGTTGTTGTTGTCTTTATCTGGTTTTGGTATCAGGGTGATGGTGGCCTCATATAATGAGTTTGGAAGTGTTCCTTCCTCTGGAATTTTTGAAAGAGTTTTAGAAGGATAGGCATTAGCTCTTCTCTAAATGTTTGATAGAATTCTCTTGTGAAGCCATATTGTCCTGGGCTTTTGTGTTTTTTTGGAGATTTTTTGATCACAGCTTCAATTTCAGTGCTTATAATTAGGTTGTTCATAATTTCTATTTCTTCCAGGTTCAGTCTTGGAAGATTGAACTTTTCTAAGAATCTGTCCATTTCTTCCAGGTTATCCATTTTATTGCCATATAGTTGTTCATAATAGTCTCTTATAATCCTTTGTATTTCTGCATTGTCTGTTGTAACCTCTCCTTTTTAATTTCTAACTTTGTTGATTGATTTGATTCTTTTCACCTTATTTCTTAATAAGTCTGGCTAAAGGTCTGTCAATTTTGTTTATCTTCTCAAGGAACCAGCTTTTAGTTTTATCAATCTTTACTATTGTTTCTTTCATTTCTTTTTCATTTACTTCTGCTCAGATCTTTATGATTTCTTTCCTTCTACTAATTTTGGGGTCTTTTTGTTCTTCTTTTTCCAGTTGTTTTAGGTGTAAAGTTAGGCTGTCTATTCGATGTTTGTCTTGTTTTTTGATGTATAAGCTTCCCTCAGGACTGCTTTTGCTGCATCCCATAGGTTTTGAGTTACCATGTTTTCATTGTCATTGGTTTCTAGACATTTTTTTATTTTCCTTTTTATTTCTTCAGTAACCTGTTGGTTATTTAGAAATGTGTTGTTTAATCTCCATGTGTTTGTGTTTCTTACAGTTTTTTTCTTGTAATTGATATCTAGTCTCATAGCATTGTGGTCAGAGAAGATGCTTGATATGATTTCAATTTTCTTAAGTTTACTGAGGTTTGACTTGTGAGCCAAGATGTGGTCTATCCTTGAGAATGTTCCATGTACACTTGAGAAGAAGGTGTATTCTTCTGCATTTGGATGGAATGTCCTGAAGATATCAATGAGATCCATCTCATCTAAAGTATCACTTAATAAATGTGTTTCCTTATTAATTTTCTGTTTTGTTAATCTGTCCATTGGTGTGAGTGACATGTTAAAGTCTCCTACTATTATTGTGTTACTGTCAATTTTTCCTTTTATATCTGTTAGTGTTTGTCTTGTGTATTGAGGTGCTCCTATGTTGACTGCATAGATATTTACATTTGTTATGTCTTCCTCTTGGATTTACCCCTTGATCATTATGGAGTGTCCTTCCTTATCTCTTCTAATCTTTATTTTAAGATCTATTTTGTCTAATATGAGGATTGCTACACTAACTTTCTTTTGCTTTCCATTTGCATGGAATATACTTTCCCATCCTTTTACTTTCAGTCTATGTGTGTCTTGAGGTCTAAAGTGGGTTTCTTGTAGACAGCATATATATGGGTCTTGTTTTTGTATCCATTCAGCCAGTCTGTGTCTTCTGGTTGGAGCACTGAATCCATTTATATTTAAAGTAATTATTGATATATATGTTCCTATTACCACTTTCTTAATTGTTTGAGGTTGATTTCATAGATCTTTCTTCTTCTCTTGTATTTCTTGACTATATAAGTCCATTTAACATTTGTTTGTAAAGCTGGTTTGGTGGTACTGAATTCTTTTAACTTTTGCTTGTCTGAAAAGCTTTTGATTTTTCCATCAATTTTGAATGAGATCCTTGCCAGGTACAGTAATCTTGGCTGTAGATTTTTCCCTTTCAGTACTTTAAATATATCCTGCCATTCCCTTCTGGTCTTCAGAGTTTCTGTTAAAAGATCAGCTGTTAAGTGTATGGGTTTTCCCTTTTATGTTACTGTTGCTTCTTCCTTGCTGCTTTTAATATTCTTTCTTTGTGCTTAGTCTTTGTTAATTTGATTAGTATGTGTCTTGGTGTGTTTCTCTTTGGGTTTATCCTGTATGGGGCTGTTTGTGCCTCTTGGACTTGATTGACTATTTCCTTTCCCATGTTGGGAAAATTTTCAACTATAATCTCTTCAAAAGTTTTCTCAAACCCTTTCTTTTTCTCTTCCTCTTTGTGGACCCCTACAATTCAAATGCTGGTGCATTTGATATTGTCCCAGAGGTCTCTGAGACAATCCTCAGTTCTTTTCATTCCTTTTACTTTATTCCGCTCTTCAGAAGTTACTTCCACCATTTTATCTTCCTCCTCACTGATTCCTTCTTCTGCTTCATATATTCTGCTATTGATTCTTCTAGAGTATTTTTAATTTCAGTAATTGTGTTGTTTGTCTCTGTATGTTTATTCTTTAATTCTTCAAGGTCTTTGTTAATTGATTCTTGCATTTTCTCCATTTTCCTTTCAAGGTTTTTGATCATCTTTATTGTCATGATTCTGAATTCTTTTTCAGGTAGTTTGCCTATTTCCTCTTTATGTATTTGGACGTCTGTGTTTCTATTTTGTTCCTTCATTTGTGCAGTATTTCTCTGCACAAATATTTTTAATTTTTATTTTTAATTGGAGGATAATTGGTTTACAATGCTGTGCTAGTTTCTGCTGTACACCACTGTGAATTAGCTGTTTAATATATGAATACATACATCCTTTCCCTGTTGAGCCTTGTTCCCAACCCCTCCCCCACCCCACTCCTCTAGGTCATCACAGAGCACCAAGCTGAGTTCCCTGTGCCATACAGTAGATTCCCACTAGCTAGCTATTTTACACCTGGTAGTGTCCATATGCCAATGCTACTCTCTCAATTCATCCCTCCCTCCCCTTCCTTGCTATGTGTTCTTTTTAACTTATTGTGTTTGAGGTCTCCTTTTCCCAGGCTTCAAGTTGAATTTTTTCTTCCTTTTGGTTTCTGCCCTCTAAGGTTGGCCCAGTGGTTTGTGTAAGCTTCTGATAGGGTGAGATTTGTGCTGAGGTTTGGTTTGTTTGTTTGTTTTTCCTCTAACGGGCAAGGCTGAATGAGGTGGTAATTCTGCCTACTGATGATTGGGTTTGCATTTTTGTTTTGTTTGTTGTTTAGATGAGGTGTCCTGCACAGGGTGCTATTGGTGGTTGGGTGATGCCAGGTCTTGTATTCAAGTGGTTTCCTTTATGTGAGTTCTCACTAGTTGATACTTCCTAGGGTTAGTTCTCTGGTAGTGTAGGGTCTTGGAGTCAGTGTTCCCACTCCAAAGGCTCAGGGCTTGATCTCTGGTCAAGAACGAAGATTCCATAAGTGGTTTGTTATGGCATTAAGTGAAATTAAAACAAATACCCAAAAATGAGAAAACAAAGATGAATCCCAGACAAATTGTGGTTACAAAATCAGGCAAATAATAATTAAAATGATGGAATATACACTTATATATATACACCCTTGAACAAAGTCAAAACAGCCCAACAAAAATAAAGTACAATAGATTGACCCAGCAAACAAAGGAAATCAAAAATTATATTTACCAGTTAAGAATAGAACTAACTAAAGCACAAACTGGAAAACAAAACTAAAGCAAGGTGCCAAGTGGGAGATAAAGCAATGAAAGCAAAATGAACAAATACATTGAAAGGAAAGGAAAGAAAGAAAAGAAAGAAGAATAGATATGCAAAGTTAAATAGAGGTAGATGAAGAAGATTTTTATATATTAAAGATTAATCGCAAGGGGAAAAGAACAATATGAGAGGCAAACAAAGGAATAAATGTAGACCCATAAGCAATATCAAAACAGTCCAACAAAAATACAGTAGATTGACCTGGCGAACAAAGAAAACCCAAAATTATATCTACCAGAACAAAACTAATCAAAGCACAAACTGGAAAATAAAATTAAAGCAAAGTGCCAATTGGAGAATAAAGCAATGAAAACAAAACTAACAAACATGCTGAGAGGAAAGGAAAAAAAGAGAAGAAGGACTAATCATGCAAAGTTAGAGGTAGATGAAGAAGATTTATATACATTGAAGATTAACTGTAAGGGGAAAAGAGCAGTAGGAAGGGCAAGCAAAAGAATAAATGTAGAAAAAAATATAATAGGTTTAAGAAAATTAATGTTATAAAATAGAGAAAAGAAAAAAAATGGAAGAAGAAAGAGAAAAAGTAAAAAAGGGAAACTCTACAGAACTGCAGAGGCCCAATGTATCTGGTTTTTTGTTGCTTTTTTTAAATTTGGTGAGTGGCATTTCCGAGCTCTGTGTCTGTGAAGTAGCCTCCCCTCACTTCATACCTTGGAGTGCTTGAAGGAATGTTGTGACTTCTGTTCCAGGAGGTCAGACACGAGCCCTTTCTTTCCTGGATCCAGAGTGCCCAAACAGTTTTATTTTGTATTTCACTGAGCCTCAGAACTTCTACATTGGAGGGGACTGTATGGAGTTCATTCCCCAAACATTTGAATGTCCCAGAGATGCATATTGGTCCAATGCCATTTTGATTGGAATCAACCCTCACTCATATCTGGGACTAAGCATTCCTACTTTTTCACCCTACTCTACTTTATGGGATCCCCTGGTGGCTCAGATGGCAAAGTAACTGCCTGCAAAGCGGGTGAGTGATCACACCATCATGATTATCTGGGTCATGAAGATCTTTTTTGTACAGTTCTGTGTATTCTTGCCATCTCTTCTTAATATCTTCTGTTTCTGTTAGGTCCCTACCATTTCTGTCCTTCATTGAGCCCATCTTTGCATGAAATGTTCCCTTGGTATCTCTAATTTTCTCGAAGAGATCTCTAGTCTTTCCCATTCTATTGTTTTCCTCTACTTCTTTGCATTGATCGCTGTGGAAGGCTTTCTTATCTCTCCTTGTTACTCTTTGGAACTCTGCATTCAAATGGGAATATCTTTCCTTTTCTCCTTTGCTTTTCACTTCTCTTCTTTTCACAGCTATTTGTAAGGCCTCCTCAGACAGCCATTTTGCTTTTTTGCATTTCTTTTACTTGGGGATGGTCTTGATTCCTGTCTCCTGTACAATGTCTCGAACTTCTGTCCATAGTTCATCAGGCATTCTATCAGTTCTAGTCCCTTAAATCTATTTCTCACTTCCACTGTTAATTGTAAGGGATTTGATTTAGGTCATACCTGAATGGTCTAGTGGTTTTCTCCATTTTCTTCAATTTCAGTCTGAATTTGGCAATAAGGAGTTCATGATCTGAGCCACAGTCAGCTCGGGGTCTTGAATGTATAAAGCTACAAAGAATATAAACTACAAAGAATATAAACAATCTGATTTCAGTGTCGACCATCTGGTGATGTCCATGTGTAGAGTCTTCTCTTGTGTTGTTGCAAGAGGGTGTTTGCTATGACCAGTGCATTCTCTTGGCAGAACTCTATTAGCCTTTGCCCTGCTTCATTCAAAGCTGGTGGAGGTGATGGGATTCCAGTTGAGCTATTTCAAATCCTAAAAGATGATGCTGTGAAAGTGCTGCACTCAATATGCCAGCAAATTTGGAAAACTCAGCAGTGGCCACAGAACTGGAAAAGGTCAGTTTTCATTCCAATCCCAAAGAAAGGCAATGCCAAAGAATGCTCAAACTACCACACAATTGCACTCATCTCACACGCTAGTAAAGTAATGCTCAAAATTCTCTAAGCCAGGCTTCAGCAATACGTGAACTGTGAACTTCCAGGTGTTCAAGCTGGTTTTAGAAAAGGCAGAGGAAGCAGAGATCAAATTGCCAACATCTGCTGGATCATTGAAGCAGCAAGAGAATTCCAGAAAAACATCTATTTCTGCCTTATTGACTACGCCAAAGCCTTTGACTGTGTGGATCACAATAAACTGTAGAAAATTCTGAAAGAGATGGGAATACCAGACCACCTGACCTGCCTCTTGAGAAACCTGTATGCAGGTCAGGAAGCAACAGTTAGAACTGGACATGGAACAACAGACTGGTTCCAAATAGGAAAAGGAGTAGGTCAAGGCTGTATATTGTCACCCTGCTTATTTAACTTACATGCAGAATACATCATGAGAAATGCCAGACTGGATGAAGCACAAGTTGGAACCAAGATTGCCAGGAGAATTGTCAATAAACTCAGATATGCAGATGACACCACCCTTATGGCAGAAAGCAAAAAACTAAAGAGCCTCTTGATGAAAGAGTAAGAGGAGAATGAAAAAGTTGGCTTAAAACTCAACATACAGAAAACTACGAGTTGGTGATGGACAGGGAGGCCTGGTGTGATGCGGTTCATGGGATCACAAAGAGTCAGACATGACTGAATGACTGAACTGAACTGAACTGCAATGCGGGAGACCAGGGTTCGATCCCTGGGTCAGTAAGATCCCCTGAAGAAAGAAATGGCAGCCCATTCCAGTACTCTTGCCTAGAAAATTCCATGGATGGAGGAGCCTGGTGGGCTATAGTCCCATGGGGTTGCAAAGAGTCAGACACGGCTGAGCGACTTCACTCACTACTTTATGAATGCAGATTCTTAGCAACCTGCACCTAGGTTGTTGTGCATGGAATTTCCTAGGCAAGAATACTGGAGCAGGTTGCCATTTCCTTCTCCAGGGAACCTTCTCAGCTGAGGGGACAAGCTGATTCCAGCTTGTTAAGATTCAACCAAGGGTCTCTTCTGAAGAGCTGGCCTCACCCCTCCAGTTCCTCCTTAGCAATGAACCATCACAATTCTTCAGCCCACTGGGTAGCACTCAGGGCACTGTTTCCACTTATCAGACTGTCCCCACATGTATCATCCCTTTTGGATCACAGTGTCTTGATGGTTGAAACCATGACTAACCCATCATTCAGCCCAATCTACATAATACCTATACTTTATATGTCACACGTACATGTTTGTTGAATGCATATTTCCTTCTAGTTACATAAAATTTCTTTCTTATAAAAAGTCATACTGGCTGATTCTGAATAGTGATATTGTGGAGCCAACAAATTTAAACAAATTTATTTTATATTTCACTGAGCTTCAGAACTTCTACATCAGAGGGGAGAGTATGGAGCTCATTCACCAAATATTTGAATGGCCCACAGATCCATATCAGCCCAATGTCATTTTGCTTGGAATCAACCCTCATTCATATCTGAAATTGAGCATTTCTACTTTTGTTCTTATATAGGAATGATCTTATTTCAGGACATATTTTTGTTTGTTTTTATTTCAAGGTGGAGGCCAGAATACCTTAATGATGAGGGGTCCAAGGAAGAGAATGTACATTGCAGATGACATTCTACTTTTTATCTTAATACATACTACACTATTCACATCAAATGTGTTATGTTTCCATAGCAGCAGTAAGAAGAAATCAAGCTGATTACAGAAATGAAATACTGTTTCACCTTGAAAATGCATGCTTTGCTGAATTTTGCTTAATATAAAAAAGACAGTTTCTTTTCTATAATGAGTAAGTTATACAAGTGCACAGATTATAACATCATGGACTCTAGCACATGTACAGAGGAGCAGGGTTTGGATTTTGGTCTAAGGAGTATCATTCTTGAAGGTGAGAAATGTAAGCTAATAGTTGGCAGGTATAACAGTGGGGAAGAAGGTTTGCTAACAGATAGGCCGGTTATTAATTGTAGAATTCAGAGCACGGTTTGTGGAGGAAACGATGGCACGTGAATTGTGTCTTGAATGATAGGTCTGTGCCAGGAAGTGAGGAATGGTGGACAAAGGGTGTGCACTCAGGTCACAGTGACCTGGGCTGCAAGCCCTCCTTCTCCAAGAGCTTCAGCTTAAGGACTTGTTGACCTTCCTGAGGGCTGGTTCCCTCTTGTGAACAGTGCGGACAGTGACCTCGAACTCACAGCAGAGAAGCGTCATTTACAGGGAATCATTTACACAAAGTGCTTGAGCAATCATGTTCTAGATTGAACCACATCCTCTCAGCAAGATGCCGTGGTCCCCACCCCCCAGGACCTCAGAATGTGACTTTATTTGGAATCCCAAGCTGTACAGAGGTAATGAGTTAGAATGTTGTCACTAGGGTGGGTCCTCATCCAATATCTCCGCTGTCTTTATAAAATGGGGAAATTCGGATACAAGGTCAGACACTCTCAGAGGGAAGAAGACAATGTGAAGACACAGAGAAAAGATGGCCTTGTGGCCGGAGTCATGCAGCTACGAGCCACCAGCCTCCGAGGAACACCAGGAAACGGCAGAAGCTGGAGAGAAGCTGGAGCACAGTCCAGCCTCTTTCCCCATGGAGCTCGTCCTGGACCAGTGACACAAAGTCCCTGAGGCCCGACGGCATCTGGATGCTCAGAACTGGAAGAAGACTCTGCTGTGGTGCCGAGGTCAGAGGGGCAGCAGAAGACAGAAGAGAGAGAGAGGCAGGACCACGATCAGGAAGATTCTGTTTCCCACACTCAGGAATCTGATCGAATTGGATCCATCCTACTGCTTTTGCTTTGGTTGATTCTTTTTTTTTTCCCCTTTCTTTTATTTATTTATTTACTTTTTCAGTAGGTTTTGTCATACATTGATATGAATCAGCCATAGAGTTACACGAATTCCCCATCCCGATCCCCCCTCCCATCTCCCTAAAACCGGTAGTGGGAGAAACTAAGTGAGCAAGCGTCGGCGTCATGATTCTCTGTTCATTTTCTATCATGAGCCTCTCCGTCACTGCTCAGACTTTCTAAAGCGGCAGACATGGTGACCCAGCCTTGCATACAAATCTGTAGACTCAGGATGGTGATCTGTGTGGCAGTAACCACGCCCAGGTCCCCAGACCCCAGAAGGCCACCATGCATGCCCAGGGCATGACGATCCATACAGCCTAGTCTGCCTTTTATCTTCTCCCCGCTGAAGCTCAGGGTCAGGAAAAAAGCCTCCCTTTGAAGATGTGATGAGACCATTTGCCTCGGTGCTGGTAGGATGCTGTCCCAGAAGGATGGCAGCTGCAGATGCCCGCCTCCAAGCCCTGCCCAGGGGCCTGTGTGGGCGGCACCAGCGGTGGAAAAAAGCTGGAATCTAACAGGCGTGTGTTCTTCCGGCCACTGCTCAGCTCCTCCCTGGTCCTGCAGCCCCGAGGAGGTCTCCCTCCTGGGAAGCCAGTGAGGGGGGAGCTGCCCCGGACCAGTCCAAGGAGAGCTGGAGGTGGAGTGGAGGTGGACCCGCCCCTCCTCTGACCCACAGAGACCCGAAGGTACAGACACAGTGGGACTAGAAAGCCAGTTTCACTAGATATAAGTCTCTCT
This sequence comes from Muntiacus reevesi, assembly GCF_963930625.1. NCBI lineage: Eukaryota > Metazoa > Chordata > Mammalia > Artiodactyla > Cervidae > Muntiacus > Muntiacus reevesi. The sequence continues at coordinate 15,464,056 of NC_089251.1, forward strand.
AGATAAACAGAGCCATTGTGTATTAAGCTTTGTCATAAAACCAGTTTCTCAGATGCTCAGCTTCTCGTCTAGCTCCTGGGCGTCAGGCTTCGTGAAGTTTCTTTTCCCTCACCTCTTGCTGGGACCGCTGTGTGATGCCTCCAGAACGGTGGCCATGAAAACATGTGGGGAAATCCATTAACGGGGCCAGCCCTGTAATGCCAGTGCCCCCTCCCTCGGTGCCTGAAGCTGGTAGATTATAACCTTAGATATCTGCTCAGAACAGACAGTGCCAAGAATGTCTCTTAGCTACAACTGTTCCGCCATGGACGCTTTTCCAAAAACTTTTCTCGGTCTGTCACATAGAAGCATAGCAATCGTCACCATTTTCAGTGACTCTGGATTCAAAGACAAATTGTATGCAACTGCTGAAAGCCATAAAACTAAAATCGCCATCAGCTCCAAACACAGCCAGTTTAGAATCCAGAACTGTCACATTGTTATGTTCTCTTAAGAAAATTAGCTTTGCCCCCTCCATCATTTATAACAACTGCACATTGCACATGCACGCCCGGTCATTCGGTCGTGTCAGACTCTGCCACCCCATGGACCGTAGCCCCCCAGAGTTCCTCTGTCCAAGGAATTCTCCAGGCAAGAATACTGAAGTGGGTTGCCATTTCCTACTGCAACAATTTACACATTATATATGCTGATATTATTGAATCATAAGCTTTCTACCCTAAAAGGCATTATGGAATCATTTAATCAGAATTTCTTTCATTTTATAAATGAGGAAACTAAGGACCAAATCGCTGTGCTTCTCCCAGTTCTAGAAGCTGGTGATCAGGCTTGGCAGTTGGAACAATAACCCAGATCTTCCTCAGCATCGAGGTTTGGTGAGGGGAATGTTCTCTGGAGACACCCTGTGGGCAGCAGAACCCGTAGGGCTGTCTCTGGACTCCGGTGCCCGACTCCTGGAGTGCTCAACCCGATAGCAAGGCTGGGTCGTCCTTTGATTCTTTGCAGTCACCAGCTGGAGCCTGGACCTGATGGAACCATCTCTAAACAACAGAGATGTTGACTCTGAGGGCGCCACTTGGCCAGCTTCTGAGAAAGGGGGAGGTCCTCTCTGTCTGTACAAGTGGGTGGACTGCCCTGGTTAACCAGCAGGTGATAGATGAAGGTGGGATGCAGACCAGGAGAACAGCTCCTCCAGAAGGTCCCAATGCCACGGAGATGGCTCTCACGGTGGGTCAGTAAGGAGGGAGACCTCCTGTCTCCTCACATGCCCAGGTGGTGGGAATGGCTGAGAACGTCTGTACTTGCAGTGAAAGCAGGTGGAGATACCCTGGGAGCTTTCTTTCCTGGGGCCTCAGCTGGGAAGACTATTAGCATCCTGAGCTGTGTTGCAATGGAAGCTTTTTTTCAGCCCAGGGTGTCATCAGAGTGACAGTGGGGCAGCTCTATATACAGAGGGACACTCATCCCTGAGACCTCTTGGTGGGTCACAGTCAGAGGCCTGTGCCCACACCCAGGAATGCCCAGTAGGTCCCAAGGCCATGAGACCGTGTAGAGGACTTAGGATGGGTCCAGGACACAGCTGCTGCCCAGGCCGGGACACACCTTCTAGGAAGGGTGGGGCCGCATTCTTGCAGTGGTGACACCCCGTCCTTCCGGGGATCATCCAGGAAGCTGCCTGCTGGAAATGGAAAACTATGTATCCTTTAATTGCTCATGATCCCTGCAAAATTCCCGGGCGTGGTGCCTCTGGGGATGTCACTGGAGGGTCTCTCGGCTTTCAGGGAAAGAAGGAAGCATGAACCTAAGCGGCCGCTGATGATGAGAATCTCTCTTCTTCTCTCTCCTTTGCATGTTGTCTCTTCTTCTGTTCTTTATTTCTTCTATATTCTTATTTCTTCTACATTCTCTGCTATTTCACTGGAGAGGTGAGAAGTTTTAAGTGTGGAAGGGATATAGCTATGACTGTTTTTGCTTCATTGTGTTTTAAAGATGGAAGATCAAGCCTGGAGAGGAGTAGTGTTTTGAGGTAAAGAAAAGGGGAGCCCAGAGCCCGGACAATTCTTAATATGGGATGGAACATCTTACTTCCTCCCTGCTGCCCACCTCTTCTTCTTCACACCCACCTTCTTTCACCTTAGCTCCTGGACGGTTCGACAATACATCTGTTTCTCCATCTACCTAGTCACAAATTTTAATAACACAGGTGGTTTCAGATTTTCTGCAGCCTTGGAAACAAAACAAAGCCACGTGACCTCAATGGATTTAAATTTCTGGTTCACAGAGTCATCTTTGCTTCTGTGACTTCTAACCTCAGGTCCGTTATCCTCACCCCTGGAGGCCCTGTTCTCACCTCTGCCTGGAGGAGTTAGGACTACAGGGTCTCTAGAGGTCCTTGGGGCTAAGACATTTTATCATCCTTCAAATCCTCTCCCTGCCATCGGTCTGTTTGGGAGATACATGTTGGGAGGCGTAGGATGTTTAAGACATTCCCGTCTGCTCAGCCTACACACAGGAGATTTACCTCTCATCCTTGAGGGTTGCTCTTTCTTAGATCTGCTGAAGAGTGAGCCACAGGACACAGCCCCGCTCTGCCCCACAGCGCCCACATTCCCGTGTGCAGCCACTGAACAGTGGGCGGTGTTCAGAGCGAGAGTTCCAGATTTTTTTTCCCTTTGGCCACTTTCTGTGCTGCTTTTTGGATTAGTCTCTGGGTCTGACTGTTCCCATGAAAGCCAACTAGCTCACCCACATCTCAGAGGCAAGAATTCTCTCGCAGTTACGTTTCTACAACTTGGCGTTGTGCTGAAGTCAGTCGGAACATTATACCCATCTTACAAGTGGGAAGTTATGGTGTATTTCACCATAGGTAGACTCAGTAGTACTTAGGAATACATTCTGTGAAAAATATTTAAGGCCTGTGCAAAAATAAGCACAAAATATTGTGGCGAGAAGACAGGAAATGTCTGAATATGTAGAGGTAGTCTGTGTTCATAAAAAAGAAACATTAAAGCTATAAATATAAGGCATAAATAAAATAAATAAAAAATAAAATAAAATACAAGCTTATAAATATAAGGTAATAAACGAAATATTAAAAACTATGAAGACTACAGGGAGATCAAACCAGTCAATCCTAAAGGAAATCAGTCTTGAATATTCATTGGAAGGACTGATGCTGAAGCTGAAACTCCAATACTTTGGCCACCTGATGCGAAGAACTGGCTTGTTGGAAAAGACTCTGATGCTGGGAAAGATTGAAGGCAGGAGGAGAAGGGGATGAGAGGATGAGATGGTTGGATGGCATCGCTGACTTGATGGATATAAGTTTGAGCAAACTTCAGAAGTTAGTGATGGACAGTGAAGCCTGGCGTGCTGCAGTCCATGGGATTGCAAAGAGTCAGACATGACTGAGTGACTGAACTGAACTGGTTAAAGTATCTATTTTCTCCAAACTTACTATAGCCTCAATATGATCCTATAAAATTCTACACATGCTGTTTTTGAAGCAATTGTTGGGCTGTTTTAAAAACTTAAATTCAAAATCTGAAAAATATCCAAAATATGAGAGTTGAAAATGTGATCTGAAGACTTGTGTCATGGGCCTAAAATGGGGAGGCTAGAACTCTTAAGAATTTTAGCAAAAACCATAGAAGAAAAATCCTGCAATTCTGAGGTAAGCAAAAAATTCTTAGAGAGGACCAACAAAGTACAAATCAGTAAAATATGCATTTATGTTCCTCAAAGATTAAAAACTTCTGCTCTTTAAAGAGTTCACAATTAAGAAAAGAAAAAGTCATTGACTGCAAGAAAACAGTCTCTGACTGGAAGGGTTCTTATCTAGATCATGTAAATAATTTGTACAACTCAATGCTAAGGGGAAAAAAACTTAATTATACATAGTTGTCTTATTAGTTTATCTTCTTGTTTTTATTTTCTACTTCTATGTAACAAAGTACCACAAATTTAGCAGTTTAAAATTTACTGTCTCACGATTTCTATGGACCAGGAATGCAGGCAGTGCTTAGCTTGGGGCCACTGCTAATAAGGCTCTCATCATGATGTCCCCTAATCTCACCTGTTAGCTGAGGTCTCACCTGAAGCAAGGGCTCCATCTCCAAGTTCACCTGGTTGTTTCCAGGGGCTGATTCCCTTGCAGGAGAGGCAGTCAGAGTGGCTTGTTCTTTGAGGCCAGCAATCTCTCATTCTAGAGCCTTTTACAAAAGGTTCACCAGATTAGGTTAGACCCACCCAGGAAATTTCCCTGTTAATTAACTTAAAGGCAACTGATTAGTCATTTTAATCACTGCTGCCAATCTCTGCACCTTGACGCTCTAGTCATGAGAATGACATCCATCACTCACAGGTCCTGACTACACTCAGAGGAACGGATTACAAGATCAGGTACACTAAGGATGCAGGCAATCTGGGGGGCAGACTTAAGAATCCTATGCACCATACTTTCCATATAACCCAATAATTCCACTATGAAGTATTCCCCAGATCATTAAAAACTGCTGCTGCTGCTAAGTCGCTTCAGTCGTGTCCAACTCTGTGAGACCCTATAGACGGCAGCCCACTAGGTTCCCCTGTCCCTGGGACTCTCCAGGCAAGAACACTGGAGTGGGTTGCCATTTCCTTCTCCAATGCATGAAAGTGAAAAGTGAAGTCACTCAGTCGTGTCTGACTCTTAGCAACCCCATGGACTGCAGCCTACTAGGCTCCTCTGTCCATGGGATTTTCCAGGCAAGAGTACTGGAGTGGGTTGCCATTGCCTTCTCCTCATTAAAAACATATGTTCACAAAAAGACTAGTAAGGATACGCTCTTACCAACCTTATTCATAATAATTCAAAACTGAAATAAACCAGTCTACCAGCAGTTTAATAGACAATCTGTGGTTTAGTCATAGGACTCACTAATGTAAGGAGGAAAAAAATGACATATGCTACAACAACTGATGGCTCAGTGGTTAAAAATATCTGCCTACCAAGCAGGAGACTCAGGTTCGATCCCTGGGTCGGGAAGATCCCCTGGAGAAGGGAATGGCAACCCACTCCAGTATTCTTGCCAGGATAATCCCATGGACAGAGGAGCCTGGCAGGCTACCATCCATGGGGTTGCAAAGAGTCAGACAGGACTGAATCGACTGAAGAGCAGCAACGGCAACAACACAGGTATGTCTCTAAAATCTATCGAGTGAAAAAAGTGAGGAAAGAGAGTTCATATATTATGGTTCCATTAACATGAAATTCTAAAACAGGCAAAATCAAAATCTCTAATCAGGAGAGTGATAGAAATCTGATCCCTGCTTTTATAAGGAAAGGGAGGGCTGACGGCAAAGGAGCAAGAGGGAACTTCCTGAGTGATGGAAATGTTTTATGTTTTTTTTTTTTTTTGGAGCAATCACAAATGCACATGTATGCATTTGTCAAAACTCATCAAACTATACACTCAAACATGTGCCTACTATGTAAATTATGCAAATTATATCTCAATAAAGTTGATTTTTTTTAAAAAGAATGTTTCTATCAAAACCAAGCAAAAACAAACTCCAGAGGCCAGATTATCTCAGAACACATTTGGAAATATTTCTCTGCTTGTGTATAGTGTCACATTCACACTGAAATCCTGGCTCCATAGTTTAGTTGCTCAGTCATGTCCGACTGTTTTGTGACCTCATGGACTGTAGTCCCCCAGGCTTCTCTGTCCATGAAATTTCCCAAGCAAGACTACTGGAGTGGTTTGCCATTTCTTACTCCAGGAGATCTTCCCGAACCAGGCATTGAATCTGTGTCTTCTGCATTGGCAGGCGGATTCTTTACCACTTAGCCACCAAGGAAGCACCCTGTATGGAAACATCCCTGCCCTTAAACGCACCTGCCAGCCAGTTAGGGGCCAGCACCTGGCGTCTGTGATTGGCTTCATTTGTCTTGCAGTTTGTGGATCTTCTAGTATCTCCACAATTGGTTAATTTTCTGCCTGAAGCCTTTCTGCATCAACCTGGTCCTTTTCTTTAGCAGAACAAGGAAAAAGTTGAAAGAGAACATAGTTTCTAACATTTGTAGCAAAGTTTATCAAGATGGTATTAGCAAAAGGTTTTTCTTACAGGGCTTCTTATTTTATACACGCACAGAGCAACATATTTCACGACATTTATCTCCTTTACCAAAGGCAGTTCCAAAAATACACTATGTGAATGGTCAAAATTGTACTCTGCCACTTTGTCAAGGGGAACGAGAGTTTGTCTTCATCAAGTGTTGTTGATCCAGTTGACTAGCAAACAGGCATGAGGAAGAGGGACTGTGAGGTGATGGGCTGCATCCTGCTTGAATGATTGTAGATACTGGGGCTGCATCCTGCTTGAATGATTGTAGATACTGGGGCTGCGGCAGGACTGGTGCATGGGGGAGGGCCTTCTACAGGAAGCTTGGAGGCCCATGGGCATGTCATGTACTTCTTAGCACCTAGTGGAGATTCACTAGATGAATGAATGTATATTGGATGCATATTAATATTATATACAATTATATATAATACATATCCATTGTATGTGTGTTTGTGAGTACTCAATTGTGTCTGACTCTGTGACCCCAGGGATTGTGGCCCACCAGGCTCCTCTGTCCATGGGATTTCCCAGGCAAGAATACTGGAATGTGTTGCCATTTCCTACTCCAATATATAATATGTACATATATCAGTTCAGTTCAGTCGCTCAGTCATGTCCAGCTCTTTGCAACCACATGGCCTGCAGCACGCCAGACCTCCCTGTCCATCACCAACTCCTGGAGTTGACTCAAACTCATGTCCATCGAGTCGGTGATGCCATCCAACCCTCTCATCCTCTATCGTCCCCTTCTCCACCCACCCTCAATTTTTCCCAGCATCAGGGTGTTTTCCAATGAGTCAGTTCTTCACATTTCAGTTTGTTGAAGTTTCAGCTTCAACATCAGTCCTTCCAATGAATATTCAGGACTGAGCTCTTTTAGGATGGACTGGCTAAATATATAATAACATATATGTCCATTGTTTTTTTCAAAAAAAATGCCCTGATATATAGTCAAGGCTAATTAAATAATACTTGAAAACATATTATACTTATCTCAGATTTTAAATAATTGTAAATTATGAACTATAAGACATTATAAAGAAATGTCTTCAGTTCATATGAAAGAGCTTGTGAAGATATCAAGACCGTTATTAAAAGCATGTTTAAATGAGATCTCAAAAAATGTCACCAATTTCATTCTTATGACATCCTAGTAGAATACTGACCAAACTGATAATTTTGCACAGGAGCATATATGGCCAGAATGTTGCTAACTCTCTGTGTTTTGAAACAAAACCCCTAACTGTGTAGCTAGCAGTCCCTGGGGGTGTTCATTTGGCTTGCAACTGTCCTCCAGCTGCTCACAGACCAGAAGGGGGTGCCTAGTATTTGGTGATCTCAATGTGTCCTGTACAATAAGGTCACAGAATGCACAGAGCCTGTAGGGAGAGATGCAGGACTCCAGCAGAGGACGCGGTGTAGTGTTAACAGAAGCTGGGTTCTGGGATTCCTGCAGACAACTCTGTAACTGAGACACGAGACGGGGGATACGTGATTCAGGGAATGAAAAAGTGCAAGAAAAAAACAGAAGGGTGAGAAGGGGCAGATCAGCGAACAGGTGAGTGCCCCTGGAGGGGAGTGGCGAGAGAGATGGCCTTGGCCAGCTCACCAAGGGCCGCCTTTGCCGACTTAACACCCCTGACTTCTGAGTTGCAGGCTTCAAGTCAATGACTTTGCAGTAACGGCTTTATCACTGTGAGTTTCAAACCTTACCATATGCTCAGGGATGTTTAAAAGTATGTCAACAACACACTAAGCTATGCATTTAGGATGCAAGTCATAAAGACAACCATTGACAGATGATCATGGATTAGCCAAAGAAAGTCACATGTATGAAATGGATAAATTACACTCTCAGAATTGTCAAAAAGTAAGCACCTTCCTGAAATTCTTGTATAGCAAATCCCAAAATATTTCATCCAGTGCTAAAAAATGGAACTCCAAACAACAAACAATACCCTTGTCTTTTTTTCACAATTCTGTAATGCAAAGTGTAAGTCACGTTTTACCCAAAATTTATTCTTGAATGCTCAATTTTCAAAAGCAATCAGAGTGAGTCAGATCCAAGGGTCTGTATCTCACCAACTTACAGAGTATTAAATTTATTGTTTGGTGGGGTAGAGCCATAAATTTGAGAGGATTACATATGGAGCATGTAAAAGGTATTCTACTGTGTGGGCTTCAATATAGTTACTTATTTTTTCCTAGCCAAAAAAAAAAAGAAAACCATGCTGTGAATGTTAAATAGTTCTGTATTACTTAAAAAGCCTTTGGGTACAATTCAAGACCTTGACTTCACAAATATTAGGAATGGGACATTTTTAGTGCACTTTCTTATTAAGGCTGTTTAGTTCTAATGAGTATGAAATGCAGTGGTAATCACACTCATTTTCAGTTCTTTGTTCTTTTTTAATTGAAAAGAACAAAACTTTAACAACCATTTACACACGTCCTTTTAGGCACATGACAAATACTCATTCAAAACTGACAAAAATAAATCCAAAGGTCTCTACAACAAAGTGCTTGGCTGTTAATTATTAATGGTTAGAGTAAATTTAGGGGCTTCCCAGATGGCTCAGTGGTAAAGAATCCACCTGCCAATGCAGGAGAGACTGGAGATTCGGGTTCAATTCCTGTGTCAGGAAGATCCTCTGGAAGAGGAAATGGCAACCCGATCCAGTATTCTTGCCTGGGAAATCCAATAGACAGAGGAGCCCCGAGAGCTAGTGTCCATGGGGTTGCAAAGAGTGGGACATGACTGAGCAACTTAGCATGCATGCTAAGTAAATTTTCTCCAAAATATTTTGGGAGATTGAAAGCTAGATTATGTTTCCCTCTCTTCCATGTTACACAAGAAGAATTTAAAAGAGTACAGCAAAATACACAAGAACAAAATGCTTAATTCATGCCTCACTTGATAGGTGTTCATGATAACCCTTGATGGAAGTTACCCTACTCCAAAACACAATTCCAAGTAGTTCGGACTTCTATTTTCATTCAAAAATGATCATGGCAGTTGGAACATTACCTGGAAGCAGATTAAAAAACATAGAGCTTGAGTTCTTCAGAATAGCTATAAAACTCTTTCCACATGTTCTAGTATTTCCTTCCTCAGGGTCCCTGCCCTGTGCACCACTGCTTTAAGAGACCTTCCCAAACATCTCCTAATTTCTTTCAAACACCTGTGGACAATACTTTTGTGTAAGAGATTCACTCAGCTTCAGGACCTGTAGAATTGCCTTTTGTAGGTAACTGTAATAAAAGTGTATAGTAGGAATCTTAGACCCTAAAAGACCCTTTGGTGTATTAATTTCCAACTTCCAACTTAATGCCATTATCTCCTTCAATTTAAGTACTCTTGGCCAATTCTCGGTGGCAGAAAACAACACACTCCTTCTAAAACAGTCATTGCTGGATAATCTCAACTACCAAAACTGTTCCTTAAATTAGGAAGCTATCAAGATTGTTGACCAAATGTATCAATATTAGCACAGGTTGTTACTGTGTGTTTAGACTCATCTTTATTGATTGAATTTATTCCAGTGGGTGTTTAATTGTTTCATAATTCAACTAACTGGAAAGCTGCAATAAGACTTCCTTATATTGCTTGAAAGATGAATATACTAAGATGAGTTCTTTGGGGCCAGAGAAAACAAGCTTCTTGTGTCAACTTTGTCAACATGTAACAACTTTGGGATCTGGCTCCTGACCAGTGCCCAGAATGACCTGTTTCTTTGACTGGAACCCAAGGTCGCTTTTGTGTCTGGGCCGCTGGGTTGCACCATTGACTTGTATAGAGTTATTTGTAATGAAATATTGAGTTATTTATGCTCTGTCATCCTCTGAAACTGTCTTGGACAGTGCCAATTTCACAACTTTAGTCCATTGTTTCTAGTTCATCAGTAGCAAAGTGACTATTATTAACTGTTTCTTGTGTGGTAAGAAGAGTTCTGAGACTTTGATTTGCACTATTTCAATTAATTCTCAGAGAAGCACTGTCTGGCACACCAGTGGTAATTTGAAGCAAATTGCTTGAACCTTTGGAATTCAAGAATTGTATCTGACTCTCTATGTTATTACCTTCTGCTTGCGGTGGGAACTTAGAAAACTCACGTTCACTGGGTGGGTCTCACTTGCCTAAACAATAAAATGAGTACTGTAATGGCTCCCTGAAATTATAGATAATATTCTGGAGGGTTAGAAATGACTACCAGAAAATCAAGAATGAAGAGATGCTTACATTTCTGAGAAGTTTGCTTTAGTAAAGCACAGAGTAACTTGCTACTTAAAGTATGGTTTGAGGCCAGCAGCACTGCCTGGGAGCTCAGAGGAAGTTCTAATTCTCAGGTCCTGCCCCAGACCCAGATCTCCTGAGTCAGAATCTGCAATGTCACAAGACTCTCAGGTCCTTCCTAAACACGAGCAGCTCTGAAAGTAGGGTAGGTTGTGGGGGCAGAGCTGCAAGGAGAGTTCAGGGCTGTTGTGTAAGTCCTCGCTCCACACACAGCAGCTGTTTGCAGAAGTCATTTCAGCCTGTTCCTGAAAAACAAGAAAGAAAGAAAAGGAAAAACACTATTACCTCAAGTTGCAGTTTAAAATAAACTAGATTAAATACACGTAGGTCATCGACACTCTACCTAGAATATTATTGATATCTTTTACATATTTATTGAATCCAAACATGGGTGTTTTAAAGCCATGCTTTCTCTTCTCTGATTTTAAAAATAATACCTCTTCATTTCATAAAACTGGCAAAATGCATTTTTATGTGCAGTTTTTATTTCCGTTTAAAGCTGTAAAAGACAACTAAGATGTTTATGGGTATTCTGTCAAATTAATTGGCTGTTGTAACAACCCAAAAAAGAATAACACTTGCAGTGCACTTTAGGAAATCAGATTCTATTTTCTTAAAGCAATTCTATGATAACAAGGACAATACATGCAGTGCGTTTTGCATAATAAACTTCATAAGGGGTAGAGGCAAACTGAGCGAACCCGGAGTTGTGAATCTGGAAGAGGCAAGTACGGATCCAGAGGTGTCATTGAATAGATGGATGATGTCAGGTACGGTGTTTATGTCTCGTGAACTGCAGTTTCTTCACCTTTAAGTCTGTTGTTGAGAAGATTTAGTTGAGAGGAGAGGCTTAGCTCAGGGGCCGACATGGAGTATGCCCTTCATAAATGATGATGATCTCTGTGCTAGGGTGTGAAGACACTCCATTTCTGACAGCCCATTCAAAGAGAAACTTGGAACAAGGTTTCATATCTATGCGGGATTCTACATGCACAACGTAACCAAGGCAGGAAAGATGGGAGAGAGGGCTGAGAATTCTCCTTGTGATGGAATTTAGCATTGCAAAGGTGACAGTTCTCCTGTCAAAACAGTGTAAACCACAGCTCTATGATGGAAATGATTATATGAAATCACTTGACTATCTGCAAAATGCCCATGCCTTTTCAGAGTGGGAGTGATCAGCACACAGAGAATAGTCTAGGGGGACCAAGGTGTGCTTGTTAGGAGTTTATTAAAACAATGAGTTGCCAATCACATTTCTAGTTTGTCTTTAAATCTCTTTTCATGTTTTCTGATCATTGGGAACCTGTTCAAGTAAGTCATTGGGTGAGTAAATAGTTCATTATTTGTGACACAGTGATAAAGAATCTACAGAAGATGTAGGTTCGTTCCCTGTGTTGGGAAGATCCCCTGGAGAAGGGAATGACTACCCACTCCAGTACTCTTGCCTGGGAGATCCCACAGACAGAGGAGCCTGGCGGGCTACAGTCCATGAGGTTGCAAAGAGTAGGGCATGACTGAGCACTCAGCACTCAAGATAATAATGGGGATGTAAGATAGCATAACTGATAGAATCTGGTTGAAAACCCACCAGGTAAGAATTGTGTGGAAGATGACAAGCAAGCTTTGCCACAGAGAAAAAGTCTGAACTGTGTTCAAGAGGAATTATTCCAAAGGAACTGCAAAAAACAGTTCACTTTTGTTTTTGTCCTGCAATGTGTGGCTGCAAAATGCAGTTGGGGTGCAGGGAAGATGTACACTGTGCTGAGTTGTGACGATCCTGCCCAAGGAGCCAGGTGTCTGGAAGAGCATTTCTGAGCCCAGCTTGCTTACCGAGTTACCACACTTACATGTGTGGTGGGCTCTATGTATGTGATTAGTTCCAGCTTCCTGCCAATGTACAAGGATTAGAGCCAGTTCTACTCAGATGTCTCCTTCACTCTTCTTCTCACTCCTGTCATGAGGGTTCTTCTGCTTTTAATGGAAAATGGAAAAAAACTGCAGTGTAAAAAATGATTCACAGAGTAAAGGCTGAAACAATTTTCTACAGAATTTTGAAGAGAAATATGTGGACATAGACCACTTCCTAAATGCACTTGTTAATATGGAATATGCTTTCTAACCATGCCATCTTTGAATGGGTCAACATAGTTATGACTATAATGGGTTCATATGCACTGAAATGGGCTTCCCTGGTGGCTCAGACTGTAAAGAATTCACCTGTAATTCAGGAGATCTGGGTTCAGTCCCTGGGTGGGGAAGATCCCCTGGAGGAGGGCATGGCAGCCCTCCAGTGTTTTGTCTGGAGAATCTCATGGACAGTGGAACCTGGTGGGTTACAGTCCATAGGGTCATAAAGAATCGGACAAGATTGAGCAACTAACACTATGCATTGAGATGTTGTTTGTTCAGGTCACTCGGGGGATCTCGTGGGAAGGAGCATAGAGCACCATTTAATACGACAAGGGACGGGGCTCACGGGAGCAGGGACTTCAGGCTGCTTGGATGTTAGAGCGAGGTGGTGCTTCCAGGAGAGGAACATGGTACCCCAGAGGAATCGGGAGTCTCTGCAGGTCCTCTTCTGAAAGGTGGACAGACTCCAAGTGTGCAGAGAGGAGAAGGAAGGGGAGAACCATGAGCCACAGCTATAGAAAGTGCTAGGTTTTGTTCTGGAAACATGGATTTTTAAATTCCTGTCCTGTAAGACTCTCTCTCTCTCTCTGTGTTACTATATATAAAGTGTAAAAAAAAACCTGTTAGAACTCAATTACAAAGTAATTTTCTATAACTAAGTTTAAATTGGATACATGCACACCAGTGTTCACTGCAGCACTGTTTACAATAGCCAAGACATGGAAGCAACTGAAATGTCCATTGGTCATACAATGGATAATTACTCAACTATGAAAAAGAATGAAATGATGTCATTTGCAAAAACATGGATGGACCTGGAGATTATCATATTAAGCGGTAAGTCAGACAGAGAAAGACAAATATCATATGATATCGCTTATGTCTAAAATCTTAAAAAAAATGATACAAATGAACTTATTTGTGAAACAGAAACAAACTCACAGGTTAAGAGAATGAATTCATGGTTACCAGTGAGGGGAGGGATAGATTAAGAGTTTGAGATTGACATTAATATGTGCACACAGTACTATATTTAAAATAAAATGCCTTTCCATGAAATAAAGAAAAAAAGAAGTTGTGAGTAAATAAATAGGAAATACAAAAAAAATGACTTTTCTGATTGAGTGTGTGTGGTTTTTTTTTGTTTTTTTTAGTGGCCAAAATAAATATTAGCTGACTCAAGTAGACATGTGAAAAATCCTTGGCCAGTCTTAACTCTTTAAAATCAAATATTTACCTCCCTGGAGTTCTCAAAATAAAAACTTCTGCTTAAAAATTCTTGCCAGCGAAACAAATGATTTTTTTGCACGACACTGCAACTGGTCTGTGATACTACCAAATAAATGATCACTAAACAATATTCTGTTTGGAAAAGGACTACAATTAGTCATATAGCCCAAGAGTTAAAGTTAGCTTTTTGTAGGCGAGTAATAGTGTGGGACAGTCTACAAAAAGAGTGTCAGTAAATCAGGCAATGTTTACTCTGTGGATATTGCACACTTCAAAACATTGGTGAAGTTCCTCTGCAAAGGTACACACTCTCCTGTAAAATAAACACTCCCTGGAAGGTGCACTCTACACACCCCCTTGCTTGACCACGACAGCCCAGCCTTCACAAATATTCGTAGAGATTTTGTTGTGGAAAACAACCTCAATCAACCAGACTCCCCTAACGCTGATGTAAATTGCTTAAAGAAGTGAGCTTGAAATCATCCTTTTATGGTGAAAGAGTAAGAATGATTTCAGGGTCACTTTTTAAGGCAACTTAATAGATTGAGCTATTTTTAAGTGCTGTGGGAAACATTTCTTTGCAGGTCACTCCAGCCTATGGATTTAAGCAAGTTCCCTCCAGATCCTCTTGGATACTTGAATTTGCAGTCACTTTGAGGGTTTTACTGTCAAAGTTTTGCATGTTCTTACAAGTTGCATGTATTTATATTGTTCTCAACTTTGTCTTCGGTGCCCAGTCTCTATGAATTGGGGACATTTTCTTTGAAGAAAGTAACACTGGTTACACTGAAAGAGGAGAAATGGATTAGCTCACTCTTCTGGAGGCTACAAGCTGCAATCATGGTGTTGGCCGCGAGCAAGGAAGAACTCCGGGCCGGTTTGCTGACTTGCGGTGTTTGGCTGGCAATCGCCTGTGTTCCTTGGCTCAGAAATGCATCGCTCCCACATCTGCCTTCTTCTTCACCTGGTGTTTCCCCTGTGTGCCTCAGTGCCCAGAGTCCCCCCTTTTATAGCAACTCAGCCACATTAGATTAGAGCTCACCCTAAAGACCTGATGTTAATTTGACCATCTACAAAAACCTTATTTCCAAATTGGTCCCATCCACTCACTTGTACTGGAAGTTAAAACATCAACATCTTTTTAGGGGCCACAGTTTAACCCATAATACCATAAATCCTCTGGAGAAAGAAATGGCAACCCACTCCAGTATTCCTACCTCGGAAATCTCATGGACAGAGGAGCCTGGTGGGCTACAGTCCATGGGGTCTCAAAGAGTTGGACACAATCAAATAACAGAACAGAATAGGACTTCGAGATCCCACACCCAGCTATTTTTCCTCAAAAGGTTTTGTGAACATGTTGTTGTTATGTAGCCACTAAGTCATATCCAACTTTTTGCAACCCCATGAACTGTAGCCTTTAAGGTCCTCTGTCCATGGGATTTTACAGGCAAGAATACTGGATTGGGTTGCCATTTCCTACTCCAGGGAATCTTCCTGATCCAGGGATAGAATCCACGTCTCCTGCATCAGCAGGCTGGTTCTTTACCACTGAGAAACCAGGGAAGCCCTTGTGAAGATAATATGAAATTTATTTATTTTTAACTTTTAAAAAAAATTTTAAGTGTAGTCAATATATGATGCTATGTTTAATTTCTGTCAGAGGTGGTACCATGTGGAAAGTGACAATTGATGTCCTCTTAAAAGTTCTGGACAAGTAGATAGAGAAAAAGGCAGTCCAGGTGGCAAAAGAGTAAAAGCCAGGTAAAGGAGATGGGGGGGATAGAAATATATGAAAAACCTACACGCCACTGATAGGAGGAGGGAAGTGTGGGCGAGCTGGGCTTTGGTGAAATATCACTGCATCAGGGGATGGTCCAGGAGGCCATCAGCAGAGGAGCCCTGTGTTCTGGAGGCAATACGGAAAGAAGGGATACGCCTCGAACAGGAGAATAATGATATTAGTGCTTTTTCAGCAAGTTTATCTTGCATGGGGTGTTGTGCTGTGTGATCAAAAAGGGGAGTATGGCAAGGGGGCCACTCAGTGGTCCATGAGAAAGGGAGGAGATGCCCCCTTACAGGAGCTCTATCTGCCTTCCCTTTGGGGAGGCTGTTCACTCAACTGGCCTTGTAAATATCAGCCCATTTTCTTTTAACACCAATCCAGCAAAAGGTGTGTGTAAATGGTCAGAGAGGCTGTTGGTCCCTCTGGTTAGGCTAAAAGAGCAAGTACTACCTGATGCTGCCATATCTTCCTTCTCCCATATGAGAAAAGCTCTTGATCATGCAGTGATACTGGAATAATGCAACCATCAGCTTTATCTTTGCAGAAAAAGTGGCAGCATTTTTTTTTCAGAATCAAATCTCTGGATCACCAGCTTTAAAGATAATTCCAATGCCACCCTTCTTCCAAGGCTAAGTCTTACACTGCTGTTACTGCATCATTCTTCTAGGGGAAGGCACCCAAGTATTTAGGGCTGTAGCTCAAATTGTGCAGATTCCCAAATAGCCCCTCAGAGCAACATCTTTCAAGGTCAATGGCCAGACAAACAATCTCTGTGAGAAAATCTGAGAATGGCTTGATTGCATAGTAAACTCATAAAATTGGTGATCCAGGGGGCAAAGTTGAAGGACTTCTAATCCTTTAATTTTATGTCTCTCCTTGAATATGATCGTAAAGGTAGACCTTGATATCCTCCTTTCCCTAATATCAGGAGACTTAAGAGAGGAAATGGTGGTGGTTTAGTTGCTAAGTCATATCTGACTCTTTGCAACCCCATGGACTATAGACTGCCAGCCTCCTCTGTCCATGAGATTTTTCCAGGCAAGAGTCCTGGAGTGGGTTGCCATTTCCTTCTGCAGGGGATCCTCCCCACCAGAGATTGAAACTGGGTCTCCTGCATGGCAGGTGGATTCCTTACCAGCTGAGCCACCGGGGAACCCAGTACCTCACCCAAATGTCTCATTACTCCCTCCCAGCAAGTTGCTACTATTTCTTCTCTGTTTCTCCAGTGGAGCTATGTGCTTTAGGACAAGCTCAGTGACTGAGGGTTGAGAACAGGCCTGGGGAAAAGGCTTCGGGTCTCCCCAGATGGCTGGGAGATTGCAGCGTACCAGGCAGACTTCTCACGTATGTAGCTTCAGGAAAGTGGAGGCTCCCTCAGGAAGGCAGCTCCGGATGCCGATCTGTCTCTCGTGTACAACAGATGAGTATGAGAACAATTAAGTTGAATGCACTCACACACCATCTCCATGAGTTCTCCAGGAAGCATTTTAAGCAGGAAGCAAAATGTTTATTACTATGTAAAGCTCTGAGTTTCCTGGATAAAAAATCTGTTCCTGTATTTATTTATGCCTGTACTTCATATATACCCATGGAGAAGAGCAAAATATTTTAGGCAGGAGCCTCTCTGCAAGGCAGGCTTGTATTTTTAAGGAAAATGTTTGGAAGTGGTGATAGTTGGTGATCTGAGAACCAAAGGAGTCTGTGTTGGTGGTTTTTGTCACTAAATTGTGTCCGACACTTTCGATCCCATGTACTGTAGTCTCCTCTGTCCACTGGATTTTCCAGGCAAGAATACTGGAATGGGTTGCCATTTCCTTCTCCAGGGGATCTTCCTGACCCAGAGATTGAGCCTATGTCTCATACATTGCAGTCTCTGCATTGCAGGCAGGTTCTTTACCAACTAAGCCCCCAGGGAATCCCTTTTAAAGGAGTCTGTGGCTTCATGAAGAATTCAGCTGAAAGTTAAAGCAAGTAAATAATTCTCCAAGGTCCCAAGATGAATTGCTGACTGATTTTGAAATCTGGTCCTCATGTTTTGATTCCCTGCTTCTGCTGTTTCCCCAAATTCAGTGGCTCAAAACAATAGCAATTATTGGGGTTTTTTACATTAATTTTTATTGGAGTAAAGTTGATTTGCAATGTTGTGTTAGTTTTAGGTATACAGAAAAGTGAATCAGTTATATGTGTACACATAACCACTATTTTTAAAGATTCTTTTCCCATGTAGGTCATTACAGAGTGTTGAGTAGAGTTCCCTGAGCTCTGTAGTAGGTCCTTCTACTACGTGTGCTTAGTCATATCCAGCTCTTTGTGACCCCATGGACTGTAGCTTGCCAGGCTCCTCAGCCCATGGAATTTTCCAGTCAAGAATACTGGAGTGAGTTGCTGTCTCCTACTCCAGGGGATCTTGCTGGCCCAGGGATTGAACCTGTGTCTCCTGCGTCTTCTGTGTTAGCAGGAGGGTTCTTTACCATTAGCACCAAAGGGGTGTAGTGGTATATAATTATTGCTTTAATTTGCATTACCTGGTGAGAGATGATGTTGCCTTCTTTTCCTATGCTTGTTTGCAATCTGTACATCTTCTCTGGTGATTTATCTGCTGAGGTCTTTGGCCCATTTTTCAAGTTGGTTTGTTCCTTTTCTGATTGTCGAGTTTTAAGAGCACTTTATGTACTTTAGATAACAGTCTTTTCGTGGATGTGCCTTTTGCAAATATCTGCTCCCAATTGGTGGCTTGTCTTGTAATTCTCTTGATATTGTCTTTTGCAGAACAGAAGCTTTGAATTTTAATGAAGTCCAGCTTATCAATTATTTATTTCATGGATGGTGCCTTTGGTGTTGCATCTAAAAAATATCATTGCATTACCTAATGCCATCTAGGTTTTTTCCTGTGCTATTTTCTATGATTTTTATAGTTTTGTGTTTTATATTTGGGTCTGAGATCTATTTTGACATGATATTTGTGAAGAGTGTAAGGTCTGTGTCTATATTCTTTTTGTGTGTGTGTGTGTGTCTATATTCTTTTTTTTTTTTTTTTGCATTTGAGCACCTAGATGCTCCAGCACTGTTTGTTGAAAAAACTGTCTTTGCTCCTTTATGTTGCCTTTGTCCCTGCATCAAAGATCAGTTGACTGTATTTGTGTAAGTCTATTTTAGGACTCTCTATTCATCTCATTGATCTATTTTTTTCTATCTTTTCACCAGTACCAGGTTCTCTTGATTGCTATCGCTTTATAGTAAGTCTTGAAGTCAGATAATGTCAGTTTTCCAACTTTCTTCTCCAATACTACCTTGGATATTCTCAGTCATAGCTTTCTCTATGGATAAAAGAATATTGTCTCTGGAAACCCATGGGATCTCTCCCATTCCCTCAGTCTATGAGTTTTAAATCCCTTTTACATTATTTTTAAAATTATTTATTTATTTATTTATATGTGGGCATTCTTTATTGAATTTGTTACAATATAGCTTCTTTTTTTTATGTTTTGGTTTGGTAGCATGTCTGATCTTAGCTCCCCAACCAGGTATCGCACCTGTACCCTATTCATTGGAAGGCAAAGTCTTAACCACTGGACTGCCAGGGAAGTCACCCCTTTTGAGGCTTTTAAGAGGGAAAATTTCATAAATTAGGTTTCTGTCTTAGCCATGCTGTTGTTTTGACCTACATCACTTCTGTGAGCTCAGCTGTACTGTTGCTAACACACTCCTGTGCTTGGGCCATTGTTTATATTGCTGTGGTCACTTTACCTACATGCTGAGGCCACAGTACTAGAGTGAAAAGTAGAAGTGTTATTTGCTCAGTTGTGTCCGACTCTGTGCGACCCCATGAACTGTAGCCTGCCAGGCTTCTCCGTGAATGGAATTTTCCAGGCAAGAATACTGGAGTGGGTTTCTATTCCTTTCTCCAGGGAATCTTCCCAACCCAGGGATGGAACACAGGTCTCCCACATTGCAGGCAGATTCTTTACCATCTGAGCCACCAGGATACACTTATGTCATCCCAGGGATGATGTTCTTCTTAGTGTAGCTTCAGAAACAACCTCAGTACATACAACACTTTTAGAGAAAGCCTGTTTCCTGCTGAACCCTGCCTAAGAGTAACACATCTTTACCCATGGTGATTTTTGAAATGCTATTCTCTGGGTTAAATGTCCTTCCTGCACATTGTTTTAGTTTTAGGACAAACATAGCATTTAACTTTGATTACATAGGGAGTAGATGTGAATTTAAACTAGTGGAACTCAATTATCAGACTGATTAAACAAGAAATATATGTTGTCCATTTTAATCTGCTTAATTATTGAAACAAGCTTTTCTTTTAAAATTACTCCATTAGTCAAAAGAACAAAATCAATGCATATTCAATATTAATTATACAACAGATTCAAATTTGAGTCAGGTTTAGTACAGTCCAATAATGTGGTTTTCTTATTGGTAAATTGAAAGTTCATTTACTGAAAGAGAGTAGGGTGCTTTTCACTGTATTTAGAATCACCATGAAGGACAAATTCTAAATGTCAAAGCCATCTCAGACTCGAAGGGATTTGTTTAAGTGTATGCAAGTCTGGGTGGGGGGTGCAATATGGCTCTGTTCCCTCTGCTTCTAGAAGAAAAACTTTAAAAGACCCAAAGAATAAATTACTTAGACTCAATTTATAATTTTAAGATCTAGTCTAATTGGCCACAGCCCTATAGATTGAGTCCAGGTCATTTATTCTTTGGGTCTTGACCAAAGAGAGGGCAACACAAGCATGATTTTTCAATGATTTCCATGCCATGAAGTCTGGAAGTAGAATAGAGTTCATATGGGTAAGAAACAATTTTCCATTCTGGATGTAATAATTCTCAATGCATACTGATTTCACCATTTCTAATTCGTCAGTTCTCTTATCTCGTGATGAATGGACAGAGAGAAAGAAGATGAAGGTAGCACGCCTTTTAGGATGCTTTGGGATTCTTATGTATAAACAGACAGAGGGCTTCCCACCAATTTTTCCCTTTTCCTATCTTCCTCTCCAGGTCTCCTGGGCATATGTTTTCTAGGGTGTCTCTCTCAGATGTAAATCACCAAGTTGTGTGTACCTTTCTCTTAAGAGACAGCATGCAGACTCTAAAAATAAACCCTTAGAAGTAAGTAATTAAGACAGGCAGTGATACAGCCGTTAATCATGTGGCTGGCATTTAGGTCATTTTTGATGACTCACCGCTCATTTGCCAAACATTTGCTGCTTCCTGAAAACCCTTGTCTTCACACCTTTGTGTCTGCATTCCTTTCTGAGTGCTGACTGCCTAGCAGACGGCTCTACACGCTTAGCTTCATTTCCTATCTTCAAGCTTCTACATCCAGCTCACATATCACTTATTCTTGCCACCCAATGTCCATTCAAATTTCTTCTGCTAAAACAATAGTCTTTTTTTTTTTTTTTTTTGAGAGAGGTTCTTTTTCCAAGACTCTTAACCTATGAGGATTGGATGGATCTGACTTCACCTCCAAGCACTGTGATGGGTGAATGCTGATTGGCTCCATCAAAATAAAACATTCACCTTAATTTGTTGTTGTTCAGTCACTAAGTCATGCCTGACTCTTTGTGACCCATGGACTGCAGCATGCCAGGCTTCCCTGTCTTTCACCATCTAACAGAGTTTACCCAAACTCATGTCCATTGAGTTGGTGATGCCATCCAACCATTTCTTCCTCTGTTGTCCCCTTCTCCTCCTGCCCTCAATCTTTCCCAATATGAGGGTCTTTTCAAATGAGTCAGCTCTTTGCAACAGGTGGTCAAAGTATTGGAGCTTCAAGTTCAACATCAGTCCTTCCAATGAATATTCAGGGTTGATTTCCTTTAGGATTGACTGATCTGATCTCATTGCAGTCCAGGGGACTCGCAAGAGTCTTCTCCAACATCACGGTTCAAAAGCATCAATTCTTCAGTGCTCAACCTTCTTTATGGTCCAGCTCACACATCCATATGTGACTACTGGAAAAACAAGAGCTTTGACCAATAAGATACAAAAGATTTCTGCTGGATCCTCTTGAAAACATGCAAGTTAACATTATGCCTGGTGTCCTTGGACCTGGAAGAAATGTAGTACTGGAGCTGATGCAGCCATCATGCCCTGACATGTGATTTGAAAATGAAGCCCCCTCTCACCTGCTGAATGGACCCAACAGAGAAAAATACGAGTCTGGTAAAGCCAACTGAGTTCCTCAACCCAATCCTCCCTGGAACAAGTATTAGCATCTCTACTCCATAGATACTCTGTTATTCTTTAAGGCAATTTGGGTTGTGTTTTTGGCTGTTTTCCATGGATAACACATTAACTGGCATGCTTTGCCAACCAGACCAGGCAGAATGGATGGCTCCCTTCTCTGCTTTCTCTCTTCTCAAAATGCTTTGTTTATAGCACTATTGGATCACTTGTCAAATGGTTTATAGTTAGTTGTATGTGTCTCTAAGCCTCTGGAGGGCATTAACTGTGGCTAATTTCTCTTTCCAACTCCCCAGCTGCAAGCACAGAGCCTGGCACATGGTGGGGGCCCCATCAGGGTTTGTTCAATTAACTAACAATTTCACTGCTCTTCCTCTGTCAGCTTCAAATTGGCTTCCCTCTCTGTGTTTACAAGCTTCAACTCCCACAGAATGGGAATGTATCAGTGCAATGTTTTAATGATTAAAATAATTAAAAGACAATAGAGCTACATTATCTTGAAAACCTCCTCAAAGATTGAACCAAGTTAGACACTGTTAACTAATTACCATTAGAGGGAAACCAAATGTAGCAAAGTGTCAATTATCTGCCAAAAAATGTCCCCATTGTTTTTAAGGCATATTTTTCTGGACTTAGGTTGTTTTAATCCATCAGAGACCTTTGAAAAAAATGAAGTATGAGTATCCTATTGATGAAAAGATAACCTTTCAGGGATTTTAGAGGAAAAGAAACAGCAATTCCTGAGAGTGCCTTCCAAAGCCTTATAAAAATGCTACCAGCTGAATTATTACAGTATTCCTACTTCATTTCAGAAAATCCATGCCTGCCATGATTGAAACATACCAGCAAATTAGCCATCCAGACAGCACGAGTGCTTCCTTTAGACTTCAGATCCTTGCTGAATCTCTCCCTTGCTCCCACACGCAGCAAACAGCTGGCTCATGCTTCCCATGTGCATGTAATCAATAGAGCAGACTCGTCATTTTTTCACTCTTGGTTGCTCGGCAAAGCCATGCAGCGTGAGTTCACTCCCACTGTCCATATATTTATGTTTTATCACAATTTTCATAATATCCTTTCCTTTGCGACTCTATGGACTGAAGCCCACCACACTCCTCTGTCCATGTGTTTCTCCAGGCAAGAATACTGGAGTGGGTTGCTATGTCCTCTTCCAGGGGATCTTCCTGACCCAGGGATCAAAACTACATCTCCTGCGTCTTCTGCATTTCAGGCGGATTCTTTACTGCTGAGCCACCAGGGAAGCCCAGCAGTGCTTTTTACCATTAGGGAATAATGCTCTTGAATTTCACCTTCAAAGTGTGGCTCCAGGAAGAGGAATAAAGTAACTTGGTGGATGCTAGGACAATTGGCTGTTTCTGATTCTGGGTTTATGGTTCTTGGTGATATGTGAAAAATCACTTCTCTTTCCTTGACCTCACAGGCTTGTCAAAGAAAAGAAATTGGTATAGGTAGTCTATAAAATGTTAGTCACTCAGTCGTGTCTGACTCTTTTGCAGCCCCATGGACTGTAGCCCATCAAGTTCCTCTGTCCATGGGATTCTCCAGGCAAGAATACTGGAGTGGGTTGCCATTCCCTTCCTGACCCAGGGGCTCTTCCTGACCCAGGGGCTCTTCCTGACCCAGGGTTGGAACCTGGGGGCTCCTGTATTGCAGGCCAATTTTTTACTGTCTGAGCCACCAAGGAAACTCATAAGAATGGTAATGGTAATAATATTAGTGTTTTTCTAATACTGTATTGATTTTCCCTGAGAAGATGACTTGCTGGTTCATGTGCATGGAATGCAATGAAGGTTATTCACAGAACACTTAGAACATCTTGCTTACATTTGGCAATACACATTTTTTTCTTTCAAGTTACTTTGCTCAGTTGTTAGCTGGGGAACATAGGCTTGCTTAAGGCTCTCTTTCTTGTTTTGGAAATAAAGAACTGCAAGAAGAAATAGAACTTTCCTTGTCATTAAATCACACAGAATTGTGCTAGTATTAGAATGAATTCTTGGAATATTAATGAATTTTGAAATGTATGGGTTCTTCTTTCTGCTTGCTAATAATATAGCTTAAACTGTCTAATCTAGAGAATTTCTAGTGGCTTGCAGAACTCTACTCAGGCCTGGCCTGCTCCAGGAGAAGGCCTCCCTGGGTGTCCTGAGCGTTGGTTAGACACCCCTTCTCTGTACCTCCCTGGTGCACACCAGCCTTTGCACCCCACATCCCATTGTATTTAGGTCCTTTCAATTATATCAATTTTCTACACATTGAATTCCTTGAAGACAGAATTTTGTGTTCCTCTCTATATGCCTAAGACTCAGCCTAACAGATAGCACATTATAAAAAGCACAGTCAGTGTATGGAAAGTAGGTTTAGATAAAACTTATTAACAAAAGTCTTAAATAATACTGATAGATTAACTTGAAATGCAAAAGGATTCCCAGAAATGTATATGGCAAATAGGAAATGAATTAACCAGGGCTGGGAAGACAGAGAGGAGAAGAAATAACAGAAAAAGAAAAGTATGAATAAATATGAAAGGAAAGTAGTGTGCTTTTTATGATTAAGAACCATGATTAGTTCAATATGGCTCAGGAATGTTAGAAAGTCAGGTTGAGGGGAAATTAGAAGAAGCTTTGAAGATTAGGCTGAGACTTAATGGACACGTCAATTGGCCAGGCTGAGATGTTTATGAATATACCCTGTAGGCAATTCAATCCTGCATGTATGTCGTAAAGATAGAATCTCCCCAAGCCTCAGCTCCTCACTTGTGAAGCCAAAAGGTTAGAGTCCAAGGTGACCCCTAAGGTCTCTTTATGATATTTTCTCTATGATCTAGGGCTGGACTGGCTTACTCCACATTGACAGCCCTTTGGAAAGTGTTCACCTCACTGGGTGAGCCTTCTCTAAGCCCAGGGTATCAAGTAAGTGCAATTATCACCTTGGCCTGCCTGTTCATTTAGCTTTCTTTCCTAACTCTCTTTTTATTTGTTTTCTCTTTTTAGTTGACTTCTGATTGACACATAACATGATATCAGTTTCAAGTGTCAACATAATGATTTCCTATTTTTGTACACTAAGAAATGATCACTGCAAAATGTCTAGTTACTCTTCATCACCATCATATTTACAGATAGTTTTTCTCATGAGGAAAACTTTTAAGATGTATTTTCTCAGCAACTTTCAAGTACGAAGTACAGTGTTAATATCTATAGTCAGCATGCTGTACATGACATCTCCCAGGCTCATGTATTTTATAACTGGATATTTATACCCTTTGACACTCTTCAACCATTTTGCCCACCCTCTACCCTTTCCTAAACATCTTGAAGACAATTCTTTAAGTAGCTCATGCTCAGCTGTGTCCAGCTGTTTGCAACCCCATGGACTGTAGTCCACCAGGCTCTTCTGTCCATGGGGTTTCCCAGGTAAGAGTACTGGAGTGAGTTGTCATTTCCTCCTCCAAGGGATCTTCCCAATTCTTTACCGCAGGTCTTTAGAAACATAAGATAATTAGTTCAAGAGAACCAAACACACTTTACTGCCCTCAGAGAAGTGCTTTTCTGTGGGCACAGCTCAGTCAGAAATCAGGACCTAGAACCAGAGCTGGGTTGACTTCATATTGAGAAGGGTGGAGACATTCTGTAAAGGAGCTGGAAACAGAGGCCAGACCTCCAGAGTCTGTGGTGTAGGTGTGAGCAAGGAAAGATCTGGAGCTCTGAAGTCATTGTGGCCATGCCCAGAGAGGTCAAATTGTCCCAAGGAGCCCTAGCAGACTACTGTGGCTGGTTAGTTGCCTGTCCATGAGTTTGCATTCCTAACCACTTCCCATGGGTATCTCCACTTGTGTTTCAGAGAAACATAGAGGCCCCAACTTACTTATGATGGTTTGGATGCAAACTGACCACACAGAAGCTCAGATTGGCCAATACAAAGGCACTTTGGCAAATAGTTTGGTGAAGTGCATTTATTATCGTACATAACAAGCAATTGGGGGAGGAAATGGTGACCCACTCCTGTATTCTTGCCTGGGAAATCCCATGAACAGAAGAGTCAGGTGGGCTACAGTTCATATGGTGGCAAAGAGTCGGACACAACTGAGCAACTAAACAACAATAGTAAGCAATTTGTATGGTTCTGTGGCAAAATAAAAATGGGACGTGGACCTTTGGATATAAAATCTTTTGTCTACTATAGACTCAAAAAAAAAAAAAAAAAAAAAAAAAGACTTTATATGTGAGGAGTTCCTCTGACTGCTTCTTTCACAAGGTGCTTTGACACAGTCATTTATTCACACATGTGGGATAAAATATGACCCAAAACACATGAATTTAAGGTTTTTGAGCTTATAGAGTTTTATAGGAACAATGAGGATCATGAAACACACCTCTATATACAGAGCTAGGTTCACACGTTTGTAATCTGTGTTGTCACACCAGGCCCATGCTTAGCAGGGCCCCACCATTGGTTCAACGCTCTGGGATCACCACCTTGAAATTCTCATAGTTTTGAAAAGGATTCAGTATTTTTATTTTGTGCTGCGGTCCTACAAATTATGTAGTGATCCTATCTGTGCGTGTAGATAGAAAGATAGATGGATAGATAGATGATAGATGATGTATTAAAAACAGACGGTGATGATGATGATGATGATGGTGATATAGAGAAATTTGAGTGAAGAAAATGAATCTCGGGGATGGAGATCTATTTTCTACCATATGTTGAGTGGTTGGACCATTATTTTTCTGCAAAGTCACTCTTCTTCTGCTCATTCACATCCTGTCTAGAGAGAACATTTCCATCCTGTTATTAATAGAGAATTTAAATGCTCTAAAGCACCTAATTTTTATGAGTTGCACTAAGATTAGTTTGCATGCTTCATTAAATGGAGTCAACATTATTTATGTGGGTACTTTAAAAGAGATTAGAAAGCCACTTTTTCCTGAAAAGGTAGCATATTTGTCAATAACCTTCTTTTGACTTCTCTTTATCATAACTTCATGCCTCAGAACCAGCTAATCCTCTGAGAAAGATGCCTCATGAACTCAAGATCATCCTGGATAAGCAAACTCGGACTTTGGGCCTGAGTTGCACAGTGACTAAGGGAGACGGGTTCTGAAGGCCATTCCATGACAGCTGAGGATCCTCACATGCAGAGAAAGGGTCACTATGACAAGATGAGTGTATTCTACAAAATAAGTTGCTTGAAATTCTCTAAACCTCAGTGTTAATCCCCACTCCATTATTATTTAGGTGATTGCATATGAGTGGTTTCCTGCCTTCCCATCATTCAGCTATTCTACATTTGGGTTACCTAAAAATATATGTGGACTTCACAGATGGCTCAGTGGTAAGGAATCTGCCTGCCAAGGCCGGAGGTGCAGGAGATGTGGGTTTGACTCCTGGGTTGGGAAGGTCCGCTAGAGAAGGAAATAGCAAACCACTCCAGTATTCTTGCCTGGAAAATCCCATGGCCAGAAGAGCCTGGCAGGCTACCTAGTCTGTGGGGTCACAGCATCGGACATGACTAAGCACACATGCAAAAAAATATATATGTTTTCTTTCTAGTGAAGGAGAAAATCACTGATTCCTGGATTATTAGAGCTGGCAGGATTATTTGGCATTATTCAGTTCATTGTTTTACAATTTTTCAAGTATTTGGTATTAGCTTCAAGTACCAAATATTTGAAACAACAATATCCATTAAATCCTGGCTTTAATAAACTAATTTTATGTTTTTCACAACAAACATACACATATATGCATGTGTAACTACTTTTTCCTAAAGTTTACCTATGAGGATCTAAAAATGGTTCATGTTTTTCTCTAAAAACATACTATAAGTTGAACAGAGGTATAATTCAAACTTCTCGGTACACATGAGCCAGTGAAAGTAGAATGAGCTTATTAAAATAAAAACATACATTATCCCACAACCCAATTAAAAATCAGTCTTAAAAATAAATCTCACAATCTTTATTCTGCAATTTCTTACCTCTACCTCTTTGGAAAAGTCACTTAAAATCCTTGAACCTCAGTTTTGTCATATGCGGAACCTGAGTTTAATCAACATGCTAGCTCATAGGATATTCCAAAGCAAGGAGGAAAGTGAGTGGTGGGGGTGACAGTGACAGATGACATGTGACCTGATCAAGACAGTGAATATAATTCTGAGTGACATAAGAGACCACCACCCAAGGCTACAGTGTCATCATAACAGAGGGGTAGTTGACAGAGCATGAACAAACCAAACTTTCTTAACTCTCCATTCGGTGACCTTGGTGCCGAATGAAATAAGCTAATTAGATGTTGAATAAACTTCCCTGGAATCATGCTTCTGTTTCCAAAGCATTGGATTTTTATATGGCTGGTGGTGTTCACAGATCACTGATAACACTTTTTGATGAAAATATATGAGTACAGTATTGCCTAACGGTCACTGGTTCCATAATTCTTTTCTGACATGGTGACCTCCCTGCAATTTATCTCTGAAGCAAAAGGTAGGATGGTTGGTTCGTTTCTGATTTTTCCTTTCAATCTAACATATGGTTCTGTTTAAATGTGTCCATGTTTGCAACTTACAGTTGACGTTTTTGGCACTCGGAATAGTATCTTGCAATTATACTTAGTTTAGAAAGAAGGGTTTGCTTTAACAGCAGAATGCATGAAATAAAAAAAGTTCAAGTCAAATTTATTGGCTGCTGAGAGTGCTCGAGAATGTAGACGTCTGGTCTGGGGGAACTCAATGGATTTCTGTTCTTGGTACACGCACCCACTTACGTGCTCCTGTCCACCCCCATCCTCATGGCCATTACATGAAAGCATCTGAGTGTTGTACAAGGCTAAAGCTTTTTGTGCTAATCTGTCCCATATGGAGTAGGCATTAAACAGACAGCGAATTCACTCAAGGCCTGGGGGTAAGCATGCATTTGTAACACAGGGACACTGTCAAGGGACTTATGTAGCAAAGAATGAGAAAAAAAAAAAAAAGAGAGAAATGAGCAATAGAGAAATGTGAAAAGTAGTACCTTCTAGGCTACATTCAGCCTGAAAATAATTGTTTTTGAAGACTGTGGTGGTTGTGGACATGCACAAACAGCTGAGGGGGCTGTCCTTGGAGGGAGGCTGCTCTCCTGCAACTCTGAGCCCAGGAGACACAGATTTTCTCTGTTTCTGGGTCTCCTTGCAGAAATTAGACCCAGAAAGAGAATGATTCAGTGAAACCCAATCATATCCCAGCACTAGATTCTAGACATATGGAAATTAATGAAACACAGGAGTGCTGTAAATGTAACAGAAATGCACATGCAGAGACCCCTTTGTAATTTAAGCAGGATGATTTTATGTTTTAGGTGTTCAGCTTTAAGCAAATGAGGGAGATATTGAGAGATTTTGGTGGCTAGAGTATCTACAGCCAAAGCAAAACATGATCAGGCCAGTTGGTCACGTTTCAGCTGATCCCAGAGATCTGGGATGGCTCCAGCGCAACAGAAGGTTCTGGGGCAAACAGGGGAGGGAGGCATTTGTATAGATGACCCTGCTTCAAGGCTAGATTTACCCCCTCCCCCCAGAAGGGAAGAATGGAAACTTAATACCCAAACATAGCAATTAGATTGGTTTATTTCTATAATGTCTTATGTACATTTCTGCTTGTTCAAAATAGCTTTAAATAAGATTTAAAATAGCTTATTCTAGAATGTGGATCCATTTCTTCTGGGTGATTTTACTCTTTATCTGTCCTCACACAGTTCTCAAAGGACTCTCTCAGATGATGCAACCCTAACATCTATTAATGGAGACCTCTTACACAGAAAGAACCCATGCAAAGCCTGAGAAGTTATTTACCAGGCAGAATACATGCCCTAGTGGGTTTGTGAAGAGATCGAGTTTGGAGTTGGATGATGTCTAAATTTTCTTTTAGCTCTGAGACTATTATTCAGTGAAAGTTCCCTGGCTTCAAAAAGCCCAGCAAACATGACTCCCTGGGCTCTGCTTCCACCCTGCTTCCAGGGTACGGAACAGCTCTGTGAGTCATCCAGATCAACATTCTTCTAGTTAATAAAGTTCTGTTCAACAGATACTCAGAATGAGCTACGAGCCCAGAACTGAGGACACAAAGTGAGAAAAATGGGCATAATCTCAGTTCCCATGGAGGTGTCGGTTTGAGGAGCAAATGTCACTCAAAGAACCACAATCAAAAGGACACCCATGAGAGTGCATAGAAGCGGTTGGAAGGAAAAAACATGATTTCACACACCTCATTACCAAAGAATCTGAGTCAGACTGGACAGTC
Source organism: Muntiacus reevesi (assembly GCF_963930625.1). Classification (NCBI taxonomy): domain Eukaryota; kingdom Metazoa; phylum Chordata; class Mammalia; order Artiodactyla; family Cervidae; genus Muntiacus; species Muntiacus reevesi. The sequence continues at coordinate 15,494,116 of NC_089251.1, forward strand.
AGGGAAGGATTCACGGAGGAGGTGATATTTGAGACAAAATCTGTAGTAAGAGAATTTAACATGGAAAAGAGGGACATGAGAGATGAAATAGCTAGGCCCAAGGGGAAACTGTGACATTAAAAAAAAAAAAAAAAAAAACCTAGATAGAGGCTAGTGGTCCAGAGCCGAAAGGTGGAGAGAAGTGATGGACCTTTCCTAGTGCAGGAGCTGCTCACAGAGTCAATATCAGGTGTGGATCCTAAATGATGGAGGAAGACACTGGAGGTTTCTAAGTTGAAGGTTAACAAAATTGGAGTTGAATTTGAAAGCATCAATTTGGCACTTCCCTAGAAACAACCAAACTGAAATAGTCTTTGTATCAATAGCCAGGAGATCAAATTAATCAATCCTCAAAGAAATCAGCCCTGAATATTTATTGGAAGGACTGATGCTGAAGCTGAAACTCCAGTACTTTGGCCACCTGATGCAAAGAACGAACTCACTGGAAAAGATCCTGACGCTGGGAAAGATTGAAGACAAAAGGAGAAGGGGTTGGCAGTGGGTGAGACAGTTAGATAGTATCACCAACTCAATGGACATGAATTTGAGCAGACTCTGGGAGACAGTGAAGGACAGGTAAGCCTGGCATGCTGCAGTCCATGGGGTCACAGAGAGTCAGACATGGCTTAGCGACTGAACAGCAACTCTCTTTTACACTGTCTTAGTAGATAATTCTCAGAAAATCTCCACTGCTAGGTGCCTGCTCTGTGTAGCCGTGGCTGGGCTAATTAGCACATGATATCTTAGACCCAGTGGATGCTACCTACTGGAGTTTCCTGGCCATTTTGTGCAGAATAGCCTCTTTGATTTCCTTGAAAAGTTAAAGTCATTGGGAAAAAGCCAGGAGACACAGAGAGGTGTCTGTACAAACACTGTGTTTGGAGAAGAAATATAATTAACTAACAAGAGTGAACAATGGAGATTTGAGAGATGGGATGTGGGAAGAACAGCCCAGAAAGGAATCAGAAATCCAGTTTCTGATTAGATGGAACACAAAGCTACTTTGCACTTCTGTTTACTTGCTTATAAAATAGGATCTGTTCATTCACACAGCACCTATGCTTTTTCTTGTTTTTAAACAATGCAGCCATGCACCAAATCCTGTGCTAAGTTCAAGGGATAAAAAAAAGTGTGGACCTAGCCTTCAAGTCCATTTTCTAGGCAGCTCAGTGGTAAAGAATCCACCTGCCAAGGCAGGAGATGCCGGAGACTAGGTTCGATCCCCGGGTTTCGAAGATCCCTCAGAGTGGGAAAGGGCAACTGGCTCCAGGATTCTTATCTGGGAAATCCCATGGACAGAGGAGCCCAGTGGCCTACAGTCCATGGGGGTCCCCAAAGGGTCAGACATGACGGATAGATGGAGCACACACACAGCCTTCAACTCACTAGTCTCCTTGGGGAGGCAATCATCCAGCACGCATCAAACCCTGACCCCCTCCTAGACCCTGGGCTTGACGTTTTCACATGCGTTCCATTGTTTTGGTCCTGAGCACAACCAGGTGAGATGAGGGACCTCTTAGCTCCACTCTTACAAGTGAGAAAACTGAGACAGAGAGAGGGGGCCCTCGACCCAAGATCTGCAAGCGGCGGAGCCAAATGCCACACGCAGGTCCGTGTGATTCCAAGCCCCTCGTCTACCCCACTGTAACACAGTGTGAGCAAGTCATGACAGCAGCCGAGGAGTGTTTGCGCTGAGGTATGCGGCAGGAATGAGGGCAGCAGGGTGCGGGGACGCTAAGAATAGCCCCGCTGCCGCCCTGCAGGGCTGTCCCCAGGATCACAGGCGCTGATGGACTTGAAAGCGCCCCGGACACTAAAAAGTGCCGTGTAAATAGAAGGGATTACTGTCACCCACACAACCGGATCTGCTAAGTGGAGGCTCTGAGTAACTCTCAGGGTGAGGTTGCAGGCTGGGACGGTGGCTATTTCATTCATTCATTTCCAGGACTTTCTTGGCATTCGGGACAGCACCGCAGGGTGTGGGTCTGCCAGCCAGCAGTCCCACACTTTCTAAATGGAAGCCCAAATCTGACAGCTGTGTGGGGACATGCCTGGGCGCTGAGTGCTGGAATGACACTTAAGGTTTTTATCTCCAAGCCGAGAGGGGAAGGTTGATCCAGCCTGGAGCGCTCCCAAGGAGCACCCTCCTCCTCTCCCTCCTTCTCTCCCTCCCCTGGGCCTGAGACTCCAGAGCTCAGAATCAGAGTCCTCCCAGTTGTCAGCAACCCCCTCGCCCCATCACCAACGCCAGGCCCTCAGCTGTTGCTGGTGGGATTGCCTGGGCTGGGCTGAGTCATGTCTACCTTGCTGCCGAGGCGGGGTGGCAGGGCAGGGTGGGGGGTGCTCAGGAATGGCTTGGGGACAAAGCCTGTTTAAGATTACAGGGGTTTTCCAGGCTGCCCTGGGTGGGGGCTGCGTGGATTATAAACAGCTGTGTTCAGTAGCCAGCGACTGACACCAGGGCTCTGTGACCTGGCTGGAGTCCTTGAGGAGACATCTGTGGCCTGGCTCGGGGCGGAAATTCTCACACTGACAGCCCTGGTCCTGCGGTTAGTGTGCCCGTCTGAATGTGTGTTAGTGTGTGTCCCGGGGGAGGGGGAGGGAGACAGGGGCTGACACTCTTGCTTTTCCCTTGTCAGGAGAATTAACCTCTCAAGGCAGACTCATATGCCAACTTCTGACACAAGGAATTTTATTTACTTATTTGCTTTTTTTTTTTTAGATTTTTGTGATATGAAGTAGAAAAGCGGAGAGACGGAGACAACTGAAAAAGAGAAAAGGCAGAACCAGAGGGTCAAATGATGAGCATCTCCGTGCTAGGAGGGGAGGAGGAGGTGGAGACCTTTCTGACTTGCAGCCACGCGGGAAGAAACGTTTCTGAGGACTATCAGAAGGACTCTGTGGTTTACGTAAACATTGTTGTTGTTCAGCTGCTAAGTTGTGTACAGTTCTTTGAGACCCCATGGATGGCAGCACACCAGGCTTCCCTGTCCTTCACCTTCTCCAAGAGTTTGCTCAAGCTCATGTCCACTGAATCGGTGATGCCATCCAGCCATCTCATCCTCTGTCATTCCCTTCTCCTCCAGCCTTCAATCTTTTCTGGCATCAGGGTCTTTTCCAATGAACTGGTTCTTTGCATCAGGTGGTCAAAGTATTGGAGCTTCAGCTTTAGCATCAGTCCTTCCAATGAATATTCAGAGTTGATTTCCTTTAGGGTTGACTGGTTTGATCTCCTTGCTGTCCAAGGGAATCTCAAGAGTCTCCATGAAGGTGGAGCTAGTGGTAAAGAACCTACCTGCCAATGTAGGAGATGCAAGATATGGGGATTCGATTCCTGGGTCAGGAAGATCCCCTGGAGGAGGTCATAGCAATGTACTCCAGTGTTCTTGCCTGGAAAATCACATGGACAGAGGAGCCTGGTGGGCTACAGTTCATCAGGTTGCAATTAGTTGGACACGACTAAAGTGACTTAGCATGCAATGAGAGTTTCAGGTTTTCAGGACTCCCACGTGGCACAACACCTACCAGGACTTGAAATACCTTTTCCAAAAAATGAGTCAGTCTAGATAAGCCACCTGAGTATTAAATGCCAGATTTCTCAGAAAGAAAACTGCATTAGTGTCATCCATGAAGGACCACAGATGTGTCTACTTTGGACCTGGTATCTACACACATCATAGCTCCCGTCCACAGAAGCTCTGGCTTTGTGCTGATTTAAGAAAACCATGCAGCCCTCTTTCATTTATGTTTTTGTGAGGACTGTGGGGTCACAGACAAAGGGTTATTTTCACGTCTGTCTTCAGCACTATTATTTTAAGAAATTAATATCACCCACCTTATCTAGGAATGCTTTTAGGGTCATGACCTGACCCGAACCATGAATGAACCCCAAACTGAACGGAACCATATTAATTTGCAAAACCAGCCACTGAGAATGAAACCGTGTAGTGATTTTTAGCTGAAATATACACCGAAACAACATCTTCTAAAAACGTGACTTGGCTTGATATATTTCCAAAGCTAATGAAGGGATGTAAAAACGTCTCTGACCGATGGGTCATCCAAGCCTTATTTGTAATATGAGTCAAAGCACATGCAGTGTGACTAAAATAATTAAAGAAGAGAAAAACCATGCAGGACCTTTGCCACGACTGAGCCATCGGCTTTCCAGACGGTTCTGCTGGGGAAAGTGGGGGTGGGGTGGGAGGCAGCCAAGGCTGGGAGGAGACCAGGGACTGAGGGAGCAATGCTGAGCCTGGGAGTCAGGCTGGGAAGAGAAGGTGAGATATAGTGAGTGGGGGAATCTTCCTGGGGAGTTCAATGAACAGACTGAAGCCTTCTCTAACACTGATGAAAAAGAAACATCCCAGATGGCAAGAAATCCTCACACTGATGACATAATTGAATTAGAAACTTGTCTTGGTCCACGCCACTTTGGGATACTGCTTTTTGTGGGAGAGGGCGAGGGGGGGATGTTTCGAGAGAACAGCACTGAAACATGTATATTATCAAGGGTGAAAACAGATCACCAGCGCAGGTTGGATGCATGAGAAAAGTGCTTGGGGCTGGTGCACTGGGAAGACCCAGAGGGACTGGGTGGAGAGGGAGGTGGGAGGGGGGATTGGGATGAGGAATACATGTAAATCCATGGCTGATTCATGTCAATGTATGGCAAAAACCACTACAATATTGTAAAGTAATTAGCCTCCAACTAATAAAAATAAATGGAAAAAATAAAAATAAAAAATGCTAAAAAAAAAAAAAATAAAGCACGACTTTGGGGTTGTAGGTCCAGATTGGGGATGGAGGGTCACGGAAGACAAAGAAAGAAACTAGAAGGACTTCCCTTGTTTCTTACATGAAGGACTCCCTGAGAAAGCAGCCCTTGAAGGTCCTGATTCCTCTGTGGTCCCTGCCCCCACGCTCAGGCCTCCAGATTCACCATCATATCCATCCTGTCTTAGCCTTGCCCATCTGTGGACAAATGACTGTATGAATACCCCAAACACTCTCCTTGCTCCTCCATCCTCCCCTTTGCACCATGCCATGCCAGCCTGAAATGCATTCATTCAGGGTCCTTTTCCTCTGGGCCACAGGTCCTGACTCTCCATCTCCATCTCATTCAAATTCCTCCATTCCCTTGCTTGGGTGTTTGTATTCTTAGTCTCTCAGTTGTGTCTGACTCTTGAGACCCCATGGAGCCCTCCAGGCTCCTCTGTCCTTGGGATTTCCCGGGCAAGAATACTGGAGTGAGTTGCCATTTCCTTCTCCAGGGGACCTTCCCAAACCAGGGATCAAACTCATGTGTCTTGTGTCTCCTGCCTTGGCAGACAGATTCTTTACCACTATGCCACCTGGGAAGCCCTCATTCCCTTGCTTAGCTGCTTTGAAATAATCCTTTTCCTTCAAATACCCTCTACTTGAATTATCATCTTATCTTTCCTTTTACTTTAATAGTTGCATTCACTTCCTAGGGTTGTCCTAACCATGGTTTACAAAGCATGTGGCCTAAAACAGCAGCAATTTATTTTCTTCTAGTTTTGAAAGCTAGAAGGCCCAAACTGAGAGGCTTGTAAGGTTGTGCTCCCTTCTAAAATTTTAGAAAAATGGCATGTGTTGAATTCTGTTCCCCCAAATTCACACACTGAAGTCGTAATATCCAGTTCCTTGGAATGTGACTTTGTGACTTAATTTGGAAACAGGTTCATTGTAGAGGTATTTAGCTAAGATGAGGTCATACTAGAATAGGGTGGCCCCACTCTAATCCAACTTGTGTCCTTGTGAAAGGGGGGCAAGGGGACACAGAAGAAGCCCAGGGAGAAAGCAAGTGAGGATGAAGCCAGAGAATGGAGTCATGCATCTAGTGGGAACACCAGACGGTGCCAGCGAATGACCAGCATCGGGGAGAGAGGCAGGGACTGACCTGTCCCCTCCCCGAGAGCCTTCAGAGGGACCATGGTCCCCCAGCATCTTGCTTTCAGACTTTCTCCTCCAGAACTGTGAGACAATAACTGTCCATTACTGAAGCCAGCAACTGGTGGTACTTTGTCCTGGCCGCCTGAGCAGACACGGGGAGACCCCTTCCCTGCCTCTCCCAGCTCTGCAGGCTGCCAGCCATCCTGAGCACCCCCTGGTTTGCAGCTGCCCCCTCTGAGCACTGCCTCATCTTCACACAGGTTTCTCCTGTAGCTCTGGGTCCACATCTCCCTCCTCTTATGAGTCATCTTGGCTGAGCGCCACACTAACGGCTGTGTCTTAGCCTCATTCCATCTGCTAAGACTCTAATTTCAAATCAGATCACATTCACAGGTGCTGAGGGTGAGGACTCTCTTTCTGGGGGACACAGTTCAATCCAGAATCCTTGAATGGGTTAAGCATGCTCCTTGTTACTTGTTACTCAGAACCTGGCTCCTCTTCATCTTTTTCATTCAGTGCACCCTGCTGCAGACACCCTGAGCTGGGGTCACACTGCTTTCCTCTTCATCAGTTTAATCTCTGACGTTCTCTTCTCTTCCTTTCCCTGACCTTGATGAGATTGCCTCCCAACCACTTTGGGAGCAGACTTCCCACCTTTCTGATTTCCTGGGCCTTCTGCTGTGGGCCTGCTCCCCAGCCCTGGCACTCAAAGCACTGGTGATTCAAGCTGCACCTGCCTCCCTCTCCTCCTTCCTCTCTCTCCTCCTCCATCTTAGCTCTCCTCTTCTGCCCTCCCTCTCCTCTGCCCTCTCTCTCCTCTGTCCTCTCTCTCCTCCATCCTCCCTCTCCCCCATCCTCCCTATCTTCTGTCCTCCCTCCCCTCCTCCATCCTCCCTATCTTCTGTCCTCCCTCTCCTCCTCCATCCTCCCTCTCCTCCTCTATCCTCCCTCTCCTCTATCCTCCCTCTCCTCCTCCATCCTCCCTATCTTCTGTCCTCCCTCTCCTCCTCCATCCTCCCTCTCCTCTGTCCTCCCTCTCCTCCATCCTCCCTCTCCTCCTCTGTCCTCCCTCCCTCTCCTTGATCCTCTCTCCTCTGTCTTCCTTCCCTCTCCTCCATCCTCCCTCTCTTCCATCCTCCCTCTCCTCCTCTGTCCTCCCTCCCCTCCTCCATCCTCCCTCTCCTCCTTCATCCTCCCTCTCTCTCCTCCATCCTCCCTCTCCTCCATCCTTCCTCTCCTCCTCCATTCTCCGTCCCCTCCTCCATTCTCCCTCTCCTCCTCCATCCTCACTCTTCTCTTCCATTCTCCCTCCCCTCCTCCATCCTCCCTCTCCTCCTCCATCCTCCTTCTCCTCTCTCCTCCTCTGAGCACAGAGACCATGTTATTTAAGCACCACCAGTCCTCACACAGAATAAACATGCAGCAGCTCTTGAAGGAAAGAACAAAGACTTGAATGAATGGGACCTTGTGAATTTTCAGAAAGGGAGAGTGGCACAGGCTCGACTGTGGTCTCTTTATCCCGCCTTGAGAGATGGGCCCAGTGAGGCACTCATCATGTTCTGCTCAGTTGCACCCCAAGGTAAAGAAAGGAACAACCATGGGGTGTCGTGGAGGAAGCAACTGGGGGCTGTGGACACAGGCTAATCACTGCCCCTTCTCCCCAGGATGCGTGGGTGATGTTGCAGGGGGCCTGGGGTTCAGGAGCCTGCTTACCAGTGGCGGCTCTCAGAGTCCTTGTCTGACTGTGAAATGAATGAACATCAAGGACAAATGTCCTCCTCCACAGGGACATGACAGGAACAAATAGAATATTCTTACTTCTCTAGTAGAGACGTTTAAATCCTAGCATAAAAGACTAGAGATAAAGAAAAACATCACAACGTGGGCAATAAGAAAACATCTTGAATCTGGACAGGAACAAGGGTGGGCTGCACCCACCGGCACCTGCCCTGGGCTCCCCATTCAGCAGACTACCCCCCGGTGCAGGTGTGAACAGGTGTGCTCTCTACTTGGATGGAATTCAAAACTTTCACTTCACATGAAGGACCTTTGAGCCTGAGAGGATTCAAAACAATGTGTTTAAAGTTATATGGAAACAGTCTCACTGCGAGAGCCCTTCTCTGAAAAAGGAAAGCGTGGGAATGGTTTTACACAAGGCGCCATGCCACCCAGGTCCTTTTGACATTGGCTTGTGCAGTTAAAGAAATGACATGATTTGGGTAATTGAAAATTTGCAAGGACCATGATAGAATAGTAAAAATGAGTAATAATGGGTTGTTTCAATTTCTTCTCATTTCCAATTCAGAGCAGGAAATGAGACAGTACATTAGGTCAATGGTTATGAACTAATTAAGGGGCAAACTGAAAGCAATTTCATTTTTAAGAAGGTTATGCACAGAATATGCAATACCTTACAAGTCTGTCCACTTGCAGGCTCACAGCTTGGTTTCTAAGGCAGATAACATGGGTTTCCATCTTAGTTCTTTCATTTATTAGCTGTGTAACATCAGGCAATTTACTCCAACTCTTTGGATCTGGATTTGCTCATCTGCAATATATACACCTCATAGGCTCTAGTTAAAATGTTACTGTATAGCTCATGTCAGCATCCTTCTGCAGAGCTGGCTATAGGATCTGTGTGTGATATTTTTAATCATCATCTGACTTCAGATTGGGGGAAGCCAGAAAGAAAAACATCTCACGAAAAATTAAAATCAGCTGGTTGGGACCTCACCCCTAGATTCTAGCATTCCTTGCTTTGCCACGTTAAGCTGTTCATTAGATATTCATGGGCACTGTTCATCTCTGAATCTGCCTGGTAACCCTGGAGGAAAAAGCACATCCTGCGTCCTTTGAAAGGTTACCCCGAGCTAACGGACATGCTTGGATGCCGGTGGTGGGAAATTGAAGAGCAGGCGATGACGGAATGAGGAATGAGGGAGGCTGGAAAAAAGGCAGGTCAATTCAAGGGCAGGACGTGGCTTCTGAGCCACGCCAGCCAGAAGCCTGCCTTGGGCTACTTAGACCCAGAATCTGCTCGGTGTGTTCTCACGTGGGTGGGAAGTGCACCCCACCCCAGGAGCCCCTGTCTGGGATCATAAGGAGGGGTGCCTAGAGAGCACACGGGACTTTTCCTGCAGCCCACTTGCAAACTCCACAGTTTCTCAAAAAGACTAGATCAGCAGATTCTATCTTCACAAAGATGACCTCATCAACACAGAAACCATTTGTATCTATAAAAGGCAGAGTAACTGGTAACTACCGAAGTGAAATATTTTTGCTGCCTGTTTGAGGTTTCTTTATGTCTTGTCCTAATGGATTCCAGTAAGAAAGGATGGTGAAATAGGGTCCAGAGCTCTTGAGTGGTGACATGCTTTGTGCTCCAATTACTCAACTAAAGATCTTTACAGTTTGCATTGCACGGTGATTCACACCTCAAAAAGGTCGTTTGCCAGGGCGGTTTCATCTCATTCATGTTAGAGGATCATTTTGTGTTTGAGACAGAATTGGTGAGAGAGTGACTTGAAATTATATTTGCACGACAGGAGGAGAGTCACTTTCTAATTTTCAGCAAGGAAATTGACTTAGATCAGGGAAGGAGGTGTGGGGCAGGTCCCAAAGCATGTGTTCTCCGCCAGACCCTGAATGAACGGCTTTGCATATGGCTCCTTGGCGAACAGCCCTGAGTGGTGGGTATTACTGTGTTTTATTTAATAGGTGAGGAAACTGAGGTTGACACAGGTTAAGCAATAGGTCAAAGGCTCTATAATTAGCTGATAGAAGAACTGGGATTTAAACTTAAGTTTTCTAGCTATATATATGGTTTTGCTTAAATGATACTGAGAGACACATCAATATAGCCTACTTATAAGAAGTCTTCTCATGGGATGGGCATAATAACATATCTGACCAAAAATAGAAAATAATTTGTAAAAGCAGACTGAGGTTGATGACACTGTGTCTTGCTGTTACCTGGATGATGAAAGCACAGATTTTGGATTATGCAGGACTGGGTGCCCTTCATCCTTTGCTTCCATGGCAAAATCACAGGAATAGAGAAGAGCAGGAGAAGCAAGGACCAGGAGAAAGAAGAAGATGGATGCTTTGACCCACTGACTGTGCAGCTTGGTGAGGTGGCCTGGGTCTGGAGAAGGAGAAGGACTTGGAGAAATATCAACAACCTCAGATATGCAATTACACCAGTATAATGGCAGGAAGAGAAGAGAAACTAGAGTCTCTTGATGAGGGTGAAAGATGCATCATCAACTGATGGCTGAAGACTTTTCAGAGGCACCCAGTCCACTGCAGCATTGCTTCCTAATACTCTAGAGATGCCACTTTGCTAACAAAGGTCCACATAGTCAAAGTTATGGTTTTTATAGTAGTCATGTATCAATCTGAGAGTTGGACCATAAAGAAGGTTGAGAGCCAAAGAAATGATGTTTTTGAACTGTGGTTCTGAAGAAGACTCTTGAGAGTCCCTTGGACTGCAAGGAGATCAGACCAGCCCATCCTAAAGGAAATCAACCCTGAATATTCATTGGAAGGCCTGATGAGACTGAAACTCCAGTATTTTGGCCCCCTGATGTGAAGAACTGACTCATAGAACAGATCCTGATGCTGGGAAAAGTTGAAGGCAAAATGAGAAGTGGGGGGAAAAGGAGGGGCTGGTTAAACAGCATCACCAACTCAACGACCACAACTTTGAGCAAACTCTGGGAGAGAGTGGGTGGAAGCCTGGAGTGCTGCGGTGCATGGGATTGCAAAGAGTCAAACGTGACTTAGCGACAGAACACCACCACCACCAAAGGGTTTGTCATAGCTTTCCTTCCAAGGAGCAAGCAAGCGTCTTTTAATTTCATGGCTGCAGTCACCACCTGTGGTGATTTTGGAACCCCACAAAATAAAATTTGCCACTGTTTCCATTTTTCCCCTTCTATTTGCCATGAAGTGATGGGACCAAATGCCACAACCTTAGTTTTTTTGAATGTTGAGTTTCAAGCCAGTTTTTTCACCCTCATCAAGAGACTCTTTAGTTTTTCTTCACTTCCTGCCATTAGACTGATATCATTGCACATCTGAGGTTGTTGATATTTCTCATAGCCACTGTCAACATGCAGAAAGTTATCAAACCCACGTGACAATGGCTCAGGTGACTCTAGCTATGTGATAAATCACCTCAGAGCTGTGTATCTTGAAACAATGGTCACGTCCATTCCACTTACAGACCTGAAACTTGGGTGGGGCTTGGTGGAGGTAAGGTTCCTTTGCTGCTTGAAGGCTGGCTTCATTGAGAAGCTCACCCACTCAGATCTGGTGACCGATGCGGTCGCTGGTTACAGCCTCAGCTGGGTCTTTCGACCAGGACCCCTGCATGGTACCTAGTCAGGTCACCTGAGCTTCACCACAATATGGTGTCTAGGTTCCCAGGGCAGGTCTCAAGGTCCAGAGGGCCAAGTAAAGCAGTCCTACTTTTGATGAGCTCTCCTCTTGAGTCACATGATGTCACCTCTGTCACGTTCAATTAGAAGTGAGTTCCTGACGCCAACGTGTATTCAAAAGGAGGTGAGTTGGACTCCACATGTTAGGAGTGGAGTGCCAAAGGACTTAGAAGTATGTCTTTAAAATCATCACAAATATTCCCTCTATATAAGAGAGGAACACCCACCCTGGAAACCCCTTGGTCTTCCTCCTACCTCTACGGTATTCTTACTTTTCTCATTTTGTGTCTTATCTTTTCTAGAATGTTAGCTACATGAGATGATATCAGTTTTGCTCAATATCAAATTGTGAATATATAACACACTGTCTATTTTCTGCATAAATAGTATTTTATTGCACTCACTTGTTTACTACATTTTATTATCCTACCATTGCCCAAAGGCTGTATTTTATGTAGCTTCATAATCCATTCTCCAGACATGGTAGGGTATAATACAGAGTGAGAACAATAGCTACTAGTGACAGGAATTAATCAGTGCATGGTGACAATTGCCTTTGTTACCTGTGCTTATATGTCATATTTGTGTGGAGGTGTTTTTGAAAGTCTTTATTTGCCTGCTAGCTTCCATGAGAACAGACATTTATTTTTCCTGCAACTCTTCATTCAAGTCTAGGAAAGTATTTAGCACATGGTTAACACCTTGGCTTCCCTTGTGGCTCAACTGGCAAAGAATCCGCCTGCAGTGCGGGAAACCTGGGTTCCATCCCTGGGTTGGGAAGATCCTCTGGAGAAGGGAAAGGCTACCCACTCCAGTCTTCTGGCCTGGAGAACTCCATGGACTGTGTAGTCCATGGGGTCTCAGACAGGACCAAGTGACTTTCACTTTCTTTCACTTTAACATATGTGGGCTTCCCCTGTGGCTCAGCTGGCAAAGAATCCACCTGCAATGTGGGAGACATAGGTTCAATCCCTGGGTGGGAAGATCCCCTGGAGAATGGAAAGGCCATCCACTCCAGTATTCTGGCCTGGAGAATTCCATGGACTGTAAAGTCCATGGGGTCACAGACACAACTGAGTGACTTTCACTTCACTAACATATAAAGGAGAAAATGAAAGATATTCCCATCTGAATGCAGAGTTCCAAAGAATAGCAGGGAGAGATAAGAAAGCCTTCCTCAGTGATCAATGCAAAGAAATAGAGGAAAACAATAGAATGGGAAAGACTAGAGATCTCTTCAAGAAAATTAGAGATACCAAGGGAACATTTCATGCAAAAATGGACACAATAAAGGACAGAAATGGTATGGACCTAACAGAAGCAGAAGATATTAAGAAGATGTGGCAAGAATACACAGAAGAACTGTTCAAAAAAGATCTTCATGACCCAGATAACCATGATGGTATGATCACTCACCTAGAGCCAGACATCCTGGAATGTGAAGTCAAATGGGCCTTAGGAAGCATCACTATGAACAAAGCTAGTGGAGGTGATGGAATTCTAATTGAACTATTTCAAATCCTAAAAGATGATGTTGTGAAAGTGCTGCACTCAATATGCCAGAAAATCTGGAAAACTCAGCAGTGGCCACAGGACTGGGAAAGGTCAGTTTTCATTCTAATCCCAAAGAAAGGCAATACCAAAGAATGCTCAAACTACTGCACAATTTCACTCATCTCACACACTAGCAAAGTAATGCTCAAAATTCTCCAAGCTAGGCTTCAACAGTATCTGAACTGTGAACTTCCAGATGTTCAAGTTGGTTTTAGAAAAGGCAGAGGAACCAGAGATTAAATTGCCAACATCCACTGGATCATTGAAAAAGCAAAAGAGTTCCAGAAAACTATCTAATTTTGCTTTATTGACTATGCCAAAGCCTTTGACTGAGTGAATCACAACAAACTGTAGAAAAAGAGAAGGGAATACCAGACCACCTGACCTGCCTCCTGAGAAATCTGTATGCAGGTCAGGAAGCAACAGTTAGAACTGGACATGGAACAACAGACTGGTTCCAAATTGGGAAAGGAGTACATCAAGGCTGTGTATTTTCACCCTGCTTATTTAACTTATATGCAGAATATATTATGATAAACGCTGGCCTGGATGAAGCACAAGCTGGAATCAAGATTGCCGGGAGAAATATCAATAAGCTCAGATATGCAGATAACACCACCCTTATGGCAGAAAGTGAAGAAGAACTAAAGAGCTTCTTGATGAAAGTGAAAGAGGAGAGTGAAAATGTTGGCTTAAGACTCAACATTCAGAAAACTAAGATCATGCCATCTGTTCCCATCACTTCATGGCAAATAGATGGGGAAACAATGGAAAGAGTAAGAGACTTTATTTTGGGGGAGTTTCAAAATCACTGCAGATGGTGAAAGCAGCCATGAAATTAAAAGACACTTGCTCCTTGGAAGAAAAGCTATGACCAACCTAGACAGCATATTAAAAAGCAGAAACATTTGTTTACCAACAAAGGTCCATCTAGTCAAAGCTATAGTTTTTCCAGTAGTCATGTATGGATGCGAGAGTTGGACCATAAAGAAAGCTGAGTTCTGAAGAATCAATGCCTTCAAATTGTGGTACTCAAGAAGACTCTTGAGAATCCATTGGATAGCAAGAAGATCAAATGAATCCATCCTAAAGGAAATCAACTTTGAATATTCATTGGAAGGACAGATGCTGAAGTTCCAATACTTTGGCCACCTGATTCAAAGAGCTGACTCATTTGAAAAGACCCCAATGCTGGGAAAGATTGAAGGAGGGAGGAGAAGGGGATGGCAGAGGATGAGATGGTTGGATGGCATCACTGACGGGATGGACATGAGTTTTAACAGGCTCTGGGAGGTGATGAAGGACAGGGAGGTGTGGTGTGCTGGAGTGCATGGGATCACAAAGAGTAGGAAGTGACTTTGTAACTGAATAACCATAAAGATAGCTGGGGAAGAGCCAGGTGGACCATGGAGCTGAGTAATAAAGACAGGTCACATTGACATGGAGCAAGTCCTGTCCATGGTGGTTTTGCTTGCATCAACTCAGTTAGTTCCTTCGGCACCTGGACCAGCCCAGCATCAGGTAGACGAGGATGCTGTTGCACCTACGTCTTCCAAGATCTGGCGGGGTCACAGAGCTCAGAAGGGGCGTGGTGGTGACTTGATATCTGTGAGTCTTCAGTAACTCCAGTGATTGCCCATCTGTTGGCCATGCTGCCTTGAAAGCTACAAGAAGATGGTTTTTAAGGAAAGTTATTATAAGGGTGACGCTGAAGGGACTTTGGCAACCCCCTAGCCTAACTGCTTGCAAGCCTGTGGGCATGGTGCAGCTGGAAACCACATCACTGGCATGAATCTGCACAGTTCAGTGACTGTTAGAGCTGGCACCGGGATCCAGGTCCCTGGTCTCAGGTCTATGCCCTTCTTGTGTGTCTCTCACATTCCTCCAATAACATAATCCCTATTCTAATGTGCATTATTAATTTCCTATGTGGTTTCATTTAAAAAAAATACCCATGTCTCCCCAGTCAACCATATCCTCTCCATATGGAGTTTAAGCTCATATAAATCAAATGAGAACATGACATGCAGGAATGAAGGAATGGTTGCTGGTTTTTTTTTTTAAGATTAAAATGACTTCTATGAATAGGTATTTATGGGAAAACACTAGAATCTTGACACATACCTTAATGCTGAAAACATATTTTATTGGCTTCATAAATAAAGGGGAGGAACTTTAACAGAAGCCTTGGGATTCATCGTAGCTGAACACGATGATTTCTTGGCTGGCATCTTTTGCAGGGGGTGGGTTGTGAACCCCTGCATGGCTGGAGCCCTGGCAGAGAGCAGGCCGGGCGTCAGAACAGTGGCATCGCAGGAGCCTGCATCTTGGAGACACGTGAGGGCTCAGAGCTTGGGCACGAGACAGTTAACGCCTCCCTGTGTGAGCGAGTTATATCACACAGCGCCAGCGCGAGGTCAGCAGTCTGGCTGGAGCCCGGCCGGGGCTGCGCGTGCCAAGCGATGCCAGGCGCCCAGGCGGCCCTGGAGAGGGTTTTCACATCTAGGTTTCCTTCTGCAGCTTGGAAGAGGCTCTGACTATCGCCTGGAGAAGGGAAACGAGAAGCTGCGTCCATGATTCCCAGACCAGCCACTTTGGAGCACGGATCTCTCCCAGCTGGAGCCCACTGCTGCCGGGACAAAGGGAGCCCGGGCTGAGACCCAGCTCAGGTGAGACCGGCCGCGGGCTCTGAGGTCCTGTCTCTGCCGTGTTAGGAGAGCGGAAGTCAGTCTGCTGGGACTGGATGCTGCCATCAGGCAGATTGATGGCTGAATGCTGTTGCCTTTTCTCTAATTCCTTTTTAAGAAGCGTGAGCTAGTCTGATGATGCACTTTGGTCAGAAAGCCACCTCTAAAATCAGGGAGCTGGTTTCCTAGAGAATCTAGCAGCTGGGGGATTCTGGCTCAGGCTCTCAGAGGCGTCAGCAGCAGACCAGAGTCGGATTAGCTCGTCCCCAGAGGTGATTTCTCCATGGCGCCCCCAGATTAATACTGGGATGGCGGCGACGCAACACGCCAAGGGATCTGGGGTGCTGACTTCTAACTCAGAACACGTCCTGGGGTTACCAGGGAGCTACGTGGTCTCGGGAAAGATCAGGTAACCTCTTGGCATTTCAGTTCGTCATTGAAAAACGTGATTAAATATTTGCTGCGACAGGTTTGAGCTCCTTGGGGTCAGAATTGTGTCCTGTTTACCTTTGTGTCGTGAGTCCTTGGCACAGGATCTGGTGAGCAGAGTGCCTAAAAATTACGCATCGGCTGTTACAGTGGTTTAAAACAGAAAACAGCAACAAAATATGGGTGTGAACTTGGAAAGGTCATGCAGCCAAGGTTATCATCGCAGGGAATCCAGTTAGCCAACTGGATCCTTTGTAGAACGAAGGAACAGAGCAAAATCGTGTGTGGTGATGTTGCCATGAATTGAGATCTGATCAGCTGTGAGGCTAGTGTGGGTGCCCGGTTGGTTCCCCGGGATCTCACTTCACCCAAAGCACAGGTTCTACCCAGTGAGTCAGACACCTTGGAGACTGACACCAATGTATGACTCAAGGTCGTTGGACCTTTTGGGCATTTGTAGCTAGGCTTCATGCAGACTGTACCCCAAAGCCACAGGCTCACTCTTACATCTTTCTGTCCCTGAGATCTGCCATACTCATGTTGGTGTCAGCCTCCAAGATGTCTGACCCACTGGGTGGAGCCTGTCATTGGGAAGCCCCGTGGCAAACAGGGTTCATAATGGGACAGATACCTGCTTTCGATCGCCAGAAAAGCCCTCCAAATGGCACCTCTAGCTGAAGTCTTGAAAAGGCAGGTATGACTGTTGCTTTCTTGGCTGATGCTGTCAAGCCTCCTCTCTGCCTTTAGGGCTGTGTTCAGTCCTCCTCTTGTGATCACCAGGCTGATTCCAACCTCTGAGACCTGTCTCCTGCTCCCCTGTGCCTGCTCGTCTCGTTTCTGGACTCTGTTCCACGCGGCGCCTGCTCTGTGCTCATATTTTCCTGCTGGCTCTCTGGTGCTCTCGTCATCACATCTGTTTCTGAGGGACCCTCAGCCTGTAGCCGGCAGCCTGTACCAGTTGTATTCTTTGCTTAAGACCGAGCTTAGCTGTGGCTTCCTCCCACAAGCTCTCTGGGGCTCATTCAGGTTCTTCTCTTCCTGCCCTGAAAGCATGCTGGGTTGTTTCTATTCCATTGCATTGCAATCACCCTGCTGGGGGACGGGGGCCGTGACTCGGGCATCCTGGTGCACTCAGAGCCCGACCTGACCACATGTAGAAAGAAAGGCTGTCCGCTTCTGGGAAAGTCTTCAGAGGCTTCCAAGATTTCTGTGGTTCTCCCCAGGACGGGAACCCAACAAGATCAGGGAACCAGAATGGGAACGCAGAGTCCAGACACCAGGACTGGGGGCATCAGGGGGGCCCTGGATCAGAAAGCTGAGCCGGAAGGTTCACCTTTGAACCAGGGCACCGAGACCTCCCACGGGGCTCCATGACTGCCAGCCTAGGTCCGCCCTGGACGGGGGCGCTGAGGCGCTGAGCTAAAGACCGAAGCTAGGTTGGAATGCTGGGACAGGCAGTAATGGTCAAGCTGCATTGTCCGAAGTGTTCATACTTGGCATCACCCGCTCTCACAGGACTGTGCATTGCAGTGTGATGTCGGGGCGTTTGCACAGAGAGACCTGTGAGACTCTGAGTTTGTCCCCAAAGCAAAATCCAAGGTCCCCTGGTGTGGAAGGAAATGGGGCCACTCCTGCCCTGGGAATCTGGGTGCACAGGCAGACCCCTGGCCCCAGGAGCCAGGCACATTGAGAAAAAGCCCCTGAGTGTGAGCCCTGATCCCTGATACCATCCTGGTGGGCTCTGCCACACTTTGCACAGAACTCACTAGGAAGGTTAAATAAAAACACACAGGTGGCAAGCGGTGTCTGTGAGTCAGAAACTGTCTTGTGATAAATACGTCACAGACTGGTTTAGACGTGAAGGGACATTTTGGGGGTCAGGTAACCAAGAGGATCAAAACACTATTTTGCTTCTGTTCCCGGCTGAATCTAGGGGTTCAAAGAAGTCAACAGAAATCCACAGGTGTTTATGTTTGTTTCATTGTCCACCCCCCCACCCCACCCAGCCCAGGTCTGCTTCTTTAATGAGATGGTTTCATTCACAAGCCAACATTCCCTAGAGGGCAGGGCGGAGGCTACCTCTGACAGTTCTAATTAGTAAGCTCCAAGACCGAAGAGCTCTTTCCCCAGAGTTCAAAAGAAAGCCCAGAGTCCTTTGTGCGGCCTCATTTGGCTCCCAATTTCATTCTCCATTCTTGGCTTAGACAGTAAGGAATCTGCTACAGTGCAGGAGATCTGGGTTCAGTCCCTGGGTCGGGAAGATCCCCTGGCAAAGGAAATGGCTACCCACTCCAGTATTCTTGCCTGGAGAACTCCATGGACAGAGGAGAGAGCTAAGTTTTTTTTTTTTTTTTTTTTTTAATTGGAGTATAGATGCTTTTCCATGTCGTGTTGGCTTCTGCTGCATAACAAAGTGAGTCAGCCATATGTCTATTTACCCTCTCCCTCTTGGACATCCCTCCAACGCCCCCCATCCTGATCATCTTTTTTGCATGGCTAAGAAAACCAAAAATGAGATGAAAAGACAGCCCTCAGAATGGGAGATAATATTTGCAAACCAAGCAACTGACAAGGGGTTGATCTCCAAAATATACAAACAGCTCATGCAGCTCAATATCAGAAAAACAAACCCATTCAAAAATTGGGTGAATGACCTCAACAGACATTTCTCCAAAGAAG
Source organism: Muntiacus reevesi (assembly GCF_963930625.1). NCBI lineage: Eukaryota > Metazoa > Chordata > Mammalia > Artiodactyla > Cervidae > Muntiacus > Muntiacus reevesi. Next base: position 15,512,861 of record NC_089251.1, read on the forward strand.
ACATACAGATGGCAAACAAACACATGAAAAAATGCTCAACATCACCCATTATGAGAGAAATGCAAATCAAAACTACTTTGAGGTATCATCTCACACCACTCAGAATGGTCATTACAAAAAAATCTAAAAGCAATACATGCTGGAGAGGGAGTGGAGAAAAGAGAGCCCTCTTACATTGTTGGTGGGAATGTAAATTAGAGCAGCCACTGTGGAGAATAATACACAGATTCCTTAAAAAATTAGCAATAAAACTACGATATGATCCAGCAATCCCACAACTGGGCATACACCTCAGAAGACCTTAATTCAAAAAGACATATGCACCCCAGTGTTCACCGCAGCACTATTTACAATAGTCAGGACAGGGCATTTACAACAAGGCTTTGAGATTCTGAGTAAATCAATGCAAGAGATTATTTTCTGTTTCTTTTGCGAACATTGGCCACTTTACTAATCGGTAAAGTTTAATCCATGGGTTAGGAAGACTGAGTCCTGGATTGAGAAGATCTGTTGGAGAAGGGATAGGCTACCCACTCTAGTACTCTGGCCTGGAGAATTCCATGGGCTGAGATTGCTCAGAGTCTAACTTCCATCTCCTGTAAGTGCAATGTCCAAATTCAATCTAATTGTTCTTGATTAATCTCGATTGATCTACTAACAGGCATTAAACCCCTCCATGGGTCACCGAAGGGGCCCTGGGAAGGGCAGGGGTTCACAGCCCCCATCCTAGACAAAGCCTTGATTCCCTTGGCAGAGAGACAATCCAGGTCTTCTGATGGAAGTTTTCTGGATAGTTTAAGGTGAAAACAAAATACTTTCTCTTTTTCTAAGTTCAGTTTAAATATACAACATAAGGCACTCTAACGAGAACCCTCAGTTACCAACCTATTTGCATGACAGGTGTGTGTGTGCTCAGCCATGTCTGACTCTTTGTGACCCCATGGACTGTAGACTGCCAGGTTCCTCTGTCCATGGGATTTTCCCAGGCAAGAACACTGGAGAGGACTGCCATTCCCTTCTTCAGGGGATCTTCCCAACCCAGGGGTCGAACCTCATCTCCTGTATTGGCAGGCAGATTCTTTACCACTGAGTCACCAGAGAAGCCCGATTTTCAAGATATTTTTGGTATGAAATGTCCACGCTCATCCATGTAAACACAGGACATGAGTGGGATCTTCTTGGACGCCCCGTAGCTGGTTGTCCTGTTTTTTTTTTTTTTTTTTCCCTTATCTTTGGCTTAGCATTTATGAGATGTGTGCTTGGATGCCCTTAAGCCTCTCAACACCTTCCTTACTGAGTTCAAAACTCTGTGACCCTCGGTTTGTGAATTAAGTTTGCGGACTATTCCTGTGACAAGAGGCGACACTGAAGGCTCTTATTGTCCTGGACCTGACATAGAAAAGTTGTCCCTGGGAAGGTTGGTCCCTTCGGCTCAGAGCTGACAAACTCAAGTGGCCACACAGGTGAGGCTGACAGCAAGAAGGGGTGATGCCAGCCAGGTACAGGGGAGCAGGGAGTGCTTGTCCCGCCTGGGGCTGACTTGCTGAAGACCCTGGTCCAGCGTTGCAGGGAGGTCAGAACCTGAACTTGGAGTCTCCGGGCTGTGAGAGCCCCCGTGCACCCAAACACCTCGGTGGGAGGGAGGGGTCTGAGGGCCCCAAATTTGTCACATCTGCTTGACTCCCTCGATGAAGCAGAGGCATCTCCTGCTGGGAGGCCCAGTCCCCAAACCTAGACCCACAATGGCTTTCTGAGTTTGGCATAGTGGTTAGAAGATACACAAACAGAATCAATTTGAATGAAAGCATCTTTAAAAGAAGTTTCAGCTCTGGTTTGCCTCAGGCCTCACCACTCCCTGCTGTCCTACCCCGGCTCCCAGGCCTGCATCTGCGCTTCCACATATATTCCCTACAGGCATCTGCACGGTGAGCTGTGTGTACAGACAGAGGACTCCCAGGTGGTGCTAGTGGTAAAGAAATTGCCTGCCAAGGCAGGAGATGCAAGAGACACGGGTTCAATCCCTGGGTCGGACGATCCCCTGGAGAAGGGAATAGCAACCCACTCCAGTATTCTTGCCTGAAAAGTTGCATGGACCAGAGCCCCGTATGCTACAGTCCACAGGGTTGCAGGGTGGCAAAGAGTCAGATGCAATTGAGCACGCACGCACAAACAGATGGGTATTTTAGTTCCTGGTCTGTTCTGGTGTGACTCATTGGAGATCTAGGGTCCAACCAAAAAATGCAGGACCAAAAATTGTTACAGATGACATCCTGTGGCCCACAGAGTGTGTCTTGGCCTTGGAAAGGGGGAGGGGGTTTCCTCTCCACCTGAAGTTTCCCCTTCTGGTCTGTAACATGCTAATTGTGAAATTAGAAACAAATTATCTGAAGCGTGGATCACAGCACTCGATCCATAACAGGAACTCACTATATAAAACCTAATTATTGCTGCCATGAGCATTTTATGAGGAATATTTTTATTAGAATAACCTACCTCACTGGATCCAAATACACAAATAGCCTTGGAGTCACTGCAGAAAGACTTGTGTTCACAAGCTTACAGGGCTCCTCTGCCAGGGGTTTCTTAGGACAAACACAATAGAGGCGAAATTCTAAAGCCCCAATTAAGTGGAAAAGGTCGCTTTTGCGGTAACAATAGGGCAGAGCTAAGCAACAACAAAAAAAAAGCTACTTAGTTTGGCAACCTTTGTTCCGAAGAATCTTCTGAAAAAGCCCCCCTGGAACCTTCTGAATGGGGCCTGAGCCAGGCTTCTTAATCCCCTGCCCGTCTCACATAGGGTTAATTGAATGCTGGGGAGGAGGGGGCGTCCCCTTTTGTGGCAGGCCCTGGTCACAGAACAAAAACCAATCACCAGGTTCCAAAGGGCTGCTTCCTCTGTCTCTGCGCTAAAACCACCCGGTGACCCCTCTTCCTTCTCGGCCCGGAGGGGTGGAGAGAAAGGTCAGTCTTGCCAACACACCGAATTTGCTGGAAAAGGTGGGAAGCTCCACCTCAAGCTCCAAATTTGAACGCAGGCCCCCGGGCAGACGCTGTGGCCCTTCTTCGTCTGGGGGGCCACAGACGCCCCTCTGGCTTCGGCCGCGGCTTGGGCTGGAGGCCTCCACTCCCCCCACAACCAGCCCCACCCCCAAACAGCAGGTCGCACCCGGTAATTAAACCTCTGGGGCCCAGAGATTTTGGACTCCAGGTTTGGAGAAACACGACAGAAAACCCGCCCCCAGCTCCTCCTGCTAGCCTGTGGGAATTTTCTTTAGTTACACATGGCTTCCCAGGTAAACAAGCTTGGAAGAAAAAAAAAAGTCACTGGCGGGAATTAAATCAGCACCTTAGTGTTGCTTGTAATGAAGCAGTCTCCTTAATGAGATGAGCATGAACTGATAAGGTTGAAAAACAGAACAGTGTAGCCAAAAACGGAGGGTCTGCTGCCACTTTCATAGGTCCTTTGCAGAACATCCTTATTAAATAGGATGATTTCTTAAATACGAAGGTGCTTTGTTTACAATCAACAGATTGGAGTCGTGCGGATTGGGCCCTTGCTACCTAAGGACCATGCTACAGAGGTGCACGCATCCTTGTTCTCTGGGCTCCCTTCCTGGAAACGCTCATGATTCCACAGTCTGTCTGAGAGTCCGGTCTGAGGGTGAAGGAAGGCTCTGTAAGGCCTTCCTTACACTTAGGATGTGGGCAGCGCTGCTGAGGTCCACTCACCTGGGACTTGGACACGGCCTTCGGCACACACAGGCCAAGAGCCATCGGTCACCTGGGATGCAGTAACTCCCCTGGGACCACAGACAGCACGTGATGGTGTCCAGGCTCAAGGGGAGCTCTGCTGACCAGAGCCCGTGCTTCCAGCGCAGACTGAGGCCCCCAGGCTCTGTGCCCATAGGGTGCAGGAGGGGCCATGTAGTCCCCGGCATCTGCGTCCAAGGAAAGGAACCGTCTTGCCTGACCTGGGGTTTGAGGTCCACCTGGGAGAACGTGGAGCCTGCCCAGGCGTCCCTGAGGCTACAGTTCACAGACGAGCACTTTACCCCGGAAATAATCACGGGGCCTGTCTGCTGGTCGGGCTTCCCTGATAGCTCAGTTGGCAAAGAATCCGCCTGAAATGCAGGAGACCCCAGAGAACCTGGTTCGATTCCTGGGTCAGAAGACCCGCTGGAGAAGGGTAGGCTATCCACTCCAGAATTCTTGGGCCTCCCTGGAGGTTCAGCTAGTAAAGAATCCACCTGCAATGCTGGAGACCTAGGTTCGATCCCTGGGTTGGGAAGATCCCCTAGAGGACGGTAAGGCTACCCACTCCAGTATTCTGGCCTGGAGAATTCCATGGACTGTATAGTCCCTGGGGTCGCAAAGAGTCGGACGTAACTGAGCAACTTTCACTTAATGTCTACTGGTTGGGGGAAGAAGGAAGGACACCTTCAAACACGTGCTGGGATGGGCGTGTAGGCTGCTCTTGGGAGAGGTGTGTGTGTCCAGGGTCACCCCGTGGTCTTTCACAGGGGGAGCTGGGTCTCCTAATATTCTTTCAAGGGTGGACATGGGCACCCCCCAGCCTGAAATCTGTCCTTCCAGGAACACAGAGGGGAGAAGGTGGGTGTCTCTAGCACCCTCCCTTGACCTGGCTCCCCGCCATTCCTCCAACAAGGAGAGCATCCTTGTTGCATGAGGTGAGGACAGGAGACCCGGTTCCCAATGGGCCTCAGCGCCTCCCAACAACGTGATGAAAGCAGACTGCTGAGTCGGCCCTCAGTCCCTCAGTCACCTTGAAGCTCCATTTCGGGCCTGATAAACCCATGTCCGAAGGATCATAATGATATTTAAAAAAAAAAACAAGAAAGAAACCCAGAGCCGGGACGATTCAATGGGAGGATGGTGCAGCTGAAGTTTGCTGCTGACCTGATGCCACGTAGGAGGAGGAGGACATTCAGCGTTGTTAGGCTGCAGAGACTGATCCCCTCATCCTGCCTTCATCATCCCGAGGATGGACATGGGGGGGTGTCCAGGAGGGGTTTCAGGGGAAGCAGGGAGATGGCATCTTCCTTTTCATCTCCCTCAAAGCACATTCTGTAGAGACTTCCACATCAGTGTCAGCGGACAAATCTAGTCCTTCAGACAGAGAATGGTGATGGGAGGGGGGCTGTTTAGATGCCAGGTTCTTGGCGTTTGGAACCAGCAGTCACTACAATGGCTGTGGGCGTAGAGGTTATGATAGTAGGAGTAGAAGTAGGAGCTGACAGTCAGTGAATATTTACTCTATGTCCCAGATGCTCTTTATTTACCCTGACTTTCTACTTCTTACAAAAACCATAGAGGTGGTAGGGGTTTCATTTTCCCTGTGAGCAGACGAGGGGTCTGTCAGTTGGAGAAATGAAACGCTTGGCCCAGGCACCGCCGGGGCAGCGGCCAGGGCAGCTCTGGAGGATCCGTGAATCCACGGCTCCCTGTCTGCCTTGTCACAACACATCCTCTCCTCTGGGCTTATTTTCTTGGGAGCAGAGGTTTCAGGGAAGAAAACACTGGGTGCGTGTGTGTGAGGCTGAGAGCATGGTGGATTCTAGTGAGAGCCTCATGAGTGATGGTTTCCCCAGCCTCCTTCATCCCAGGCCCAGTTCAAACCCTGGGTCCAGCCAAGGGACCCCTGGTTCCATCTGAAATGAGCCGTGGGCAGGGACCTTGGCTGGCGCTCCCCCTAGTGGCGGTCAGCAGAACCGCCCTGTTCCCTGTGGGCAAGCCCCTTCTTGACTTCATCTCTCAATAGACTGAAAGCTTCTTGAAGGCAAGGCCGCTCCAGCAGTCTACTGTCCACCGATGTCTTCTGGAAGCTAGGGGCACGGGGCATCAAACAAGGCTCGGTGACTTTCTGTGAGCAGCTATTGTCAAGGGGATAGAGGACAGGAACCCAGGCAGGACGAACACACAGACATCCAAGGACAGTTATGGGAGCCAAGAAAGGAATGCCTGACTCTGCCCAGGAGAACTGATCTGGAAAGGCGCTGAGTGGGGAGCAGCATTGGGTCTCCACCTAATAAAGGCGCCTGCTTCAACAGGTGGGTTCCTGGGCAGCGGGGCAGGGCAGGGGGTGAAGCCATCAGAGGTAAAGAAACCCTAGGGAGGATGGAGTTGGTCTCAAGCAGCGAGGGAGGGAGTGTGAGGAGACAGCAGGTGACTTTCCCAGCTGATGGATGCTCTTTACCATCTTCATTTTTAGAAAATTTAATTTTGGCTGTTCTGGGTCTTCGTGGCTGTGCTTTTCTCTAGCTGCAGCAAGCAGGTGAAGTGAAAGTTGCTCGGTCGTGTCTGATTCTTTGTGAGCCATGGAATTCTCTATATCGTCCATGGAATTCTCCAGGCCAGAATACTGGAGTGGGTAGCCATTCACTTCTCCAGGGGATCGTCCCAACCCAGGGATTGAACCCAGGTCTTCTGCGTTGCAGGAGGATTCTTTATCAGCTGAGCTACCAGGGAAGCCCAAGAATTCTGGAGTGGGTAGCCTATCCCTTCTCTAGCAGATCTTCCAGACCTAGGAATTGAACCCAGGTCTCCTGCATTGCAGGTGGATTCTCTACCAGCTGAGCTCTCAGGGAAGCCTGTGGCAAGCAGGAACTACTCTCTAATTGTGGCCACGGGCTTCTCATTGCAGTGGCTTCTCTTGTTGCAGAGCACAGGCTCTAGGGCACTGGGGCTTGTGTCGTTGCAGCACGTGGACTCAGTAGTTGGAACTCCTGGGCTCTAGAGCACGGGCTTAGCTGCTCTGCAGCATGTGGGATCTTCCTGTATCAGGGATGGAACCCATGTCTCCTGCATTGGCAGGCAGATTCTTTACCTCTGAGCGACTAGGGAAGTCCTAGCATTTCTATCTTTGAAAAATCGTCTCTAAGATGCTAAGCAACACCTGGATGGATACTTAACAGAAGCCGAGAACTTTAAAATATTAAAAACAAAACAAAACAAAAAAAATAGAAAACTCAAACAGAGAATGAAACAGCAGTAAGACCCTCAGAGATTAACATTTCCCCCCCCCCCCCAAAGTTTCAGTTTATCATTTACCTCGCTAGTTATCCCTAATAAGGACAGAGGCCAATAGTGAATACCTAAGTTGTAAAATGCAAAGCCAAAGGGCAACACAGGCTTAGTCTACTGTGTAAGTGACCCATGCCTAGTACGTGCTCAGCGGCATGCACTCGGTAAGCGTGTTTGGTCCAGACTGTGTGTACAGGGTCCCCCCGGGGTTGGAGCACAGAGTCAGCGGGGTCGTGAGAGGCTGAGCTCACAACACAGAACAGAAGAGACGCCCATCCATGCTCATCTGAAGAACCCTTTGGCATTTTCTGTGCGGCCCTCCGTGTGAGCTCCTGCACCCCTTCGCTTAGAATCCTCCCGGAAGGAAGGTGTGCACCTCAGTCAGGGTGGGCCTCACCCTGAAGCAGGATCTGTGGACCGCCGCCTCCCTGGACAGCTCCTCAGCGGATGGGCAGGGTCTCCTCAGAGGTGTCACAAGGCAGGCTGGCAAGGGCCCGGCCGACCTGGAGCTGTAGACAGCTCCGGAGCCGCAACCTTGGGCCCTGCGCTCATGAAACCTCAGCTCAGAGGCCGGGTGAAGCTCCATGGGGTCTTGCCCCGAGTGCCCGAGGCGGGGTCCCCCTGTGATGAGCCCCCAGGCTCCCCTGACCCTCAGTCCCCTCCCCGCATCCTTCTCCCCTTCTCAGTGGACATGCGTTAAAGCCGTTGGAGCCCACGCTTGTGTTTCGCTTCTGGTGTCAGAGACCCAAGGCAGCGCCGGGTCCCCTGCCCTCAGAGCTCCTGTTTGGGGGCCACAGACCAGGCAAGGACCACCTCCCGGCGGCTGACAAAGTCCCTGCAGGTGGGAGGGAAGCACTCAGTTGCCTAAGGCGTAAGCATGAACTTAACTACATCTCATCCCTCCAAGATACTGTGTTGTGTTTTTTTTAAGAAGGAGAAAGTACTGTTTGATCTTAAGTGAGACAAATGTTCTTCGGATGGGCCCACTGAGGGGCATGAGGAGCAGGACTTGGCAGGGCTCTGGGGCCAGCAGGCACCAGGCCAGGTGGGGCATTTCCCCTGGTGGCCGGGGGTGGGAAGGGGTGGTGTGAACAGCCTGGGCTGGAGGCTGTTTTCACTGGGTGGGGGGCAGGTTTCACTCTGATTTGTTTGCAGGTGGCTTCCTGGGGGAGGGGGCAGCACTGCGATTCAGCAGAGCCCTCATCCTGCCCCCTGCCCACTGCACACGTGTACAGTTAGGGGAACACAGTCGGGCTGGAGCCTTTCCACCATACATCCCACCCACGCACTCGGGGGCCGCCTGCGGGGTCCACCGAGCCCCTTCTCAAATGTCCAGATTCCCTCTGCCGAGTTCCCCAGAACAGATGTCAGCCTGGCTCCTGTGACATTCACTTATGAACTTCACATATGCCGAGTGACGGACCCCGGCTGCTGCACGTACTTCACTGCATGTTCCGAAAGCACGCTGGTGTGGTTTCATAGAGATTCTGCTCCTGGTGAAATTCTGATTTCTGTTCTTACCAGCCTTGCCCTAGAACTTTGACAGGGAAGAGGAACCCTAGAAGCCCCCAGCCTTCCTGCTAGAGGGAATGGCAGACTTAGGAAAAGGAGGTGTTTATCCAGGTTTGCCAGGTTCAGGGACCGGCTTGGGGCTCAAATCTCTGCTCTGAATTTCTCATCCATCTGGGCTCTTTATGTCTCAACATCTAACCCCATATTATCAGAACTTTTACAGACGGCACATTTAAAAACAAATGGTTCCGTAATTTTAATTTTTTAAAGACTCTATTATTTTAGAGCAGCTTCAGGTTCACAGCAACATCAAGGGGACACACGGAGACTTCCCATGTGCCCCTGATCCCATAGATGCGCAGCCCCCCAATCATCAATACCCCCACCAGAGCAGGACCTCAGTTATGACTGAGGAGCCTGCCCTAACATGTCACCATCACCCAGAGTCCCCAGTTTACATGAGGGTTCCCTCTGGTTATTCTGACTCCCAGCCCCTGGAGACCACTCATCTCTTTACTGTGTCCATAGTTTTTCCTTCTTCGATGTTTTTCGAGGTTTCATTGCTAACCCAAGTGGTTAGATGAGTAAAGAGCTCACCCGCAGCCTAGGGATCAGATCTGGCCAGGGGTCCACCTTCAGGACAGAAGCATTTCAGGAAAGCCCTGACAATGGCTTCCTTGTAAGTATCAGAGGCTTCCTGTCTCCATGGTGACATGGTTCCACCCCTACACTGAAGACTGATGTCCCTTCTGGATTCTGTTGCGTGTCCTTCTCTTATACCCTCCACCTTCTCCCTTTGGTATACAACCTACCCTGGCACCCATATCCTGGGTTCCTGCCCAGCTTTCTGGGCTCTTCCAAGCCTGTTTGGACCTCGCTCCTCAGGGGGACCCTGGTGGTTGTGCTGACCACTGCTCCCATCCCTGAAGATGCCGGCTGGGTTTCAGAGGGATCTCCATGAATAAATCTCCAAGGAAAGAACAGATGCCATGTTTAAGCTGGTCTTTCTGATGTGGTCCACTACCTATCGCTGAGTCTCGAGGTCTTGTCTCAGGGTTTCTAGGACTTTGGGTTCAAAGCCATCACTCGCTGAGCCAGACTCCCTGGCTTCATCCGCAGGCCCCGAGTCAATGTGTCGGGTGAGTCCGCTTCCAACACAGGGGACCCTGGGCAGCTGCGGGAAGCACTGTGGTGTGGAAGAGCCCGCGAGGCTGAGTGCTCAGGGACGGGGGACATCGTCTCCTCACCTGCCGGTGCACCTTTCTGTCCTTACAAGGCCATGAGACTAGGGATCCCACAGACGTCTGGGCTGCTGGCTGCAGCTGTGTGTCCCCCCACCCCCCACCGCTGCCTGGAAGTGGTGGACGAGGTGGTGGCGGCCACGCCCTGCGAGGGGACACCCGCACCACCTTGCAGACGCTACCATGTTTCCATGTGACCATTTACGCATGGGGGGGGGTCCCCTACCATTGTGGAGAACGACAGCCCACCCCCTCCCTGTCTGCTCCCACCTGAGCTATCACCCTGCACTCCCTGCCTGGTCCAGAGCAGCTGGGGTCATGGAAACTACTCAAGACCAGGGGTCAGGAGGCTCAGATCCCAGACTGCCTCTGCCACCATGAACTGGGACCATGAACTGGTTGCTTTCCCTGACTTTGGTTTCCAGTGGGTGTGTCTCTATGCATTCCTGGTTCTCTACTTGGAGCCCCTGTCTGGCTTCTCTGTGCCAAAAAATACTCTTAACTGGGTTTTAACCTTAGGTGCTTGGGCTCGAGAAGTTGGAACAGGGTTCAGACAGAAAAAACTTGGGGGTGCAAGACAGCTGCAGAGTGCTATGGATGCTGATGGGCTCTGCTGGGTCTCGGTTACAATGTTCCCCTAACTAGTCCTTGCTGGATCTGTGATCTCACCCCAACATCAAACTAGCATCCTGGCCCTGTCGGGACAGCACTCCCAGGCTGTGATGCTGTGCGTGAGATGCAGCTGCGATGGTATGCCTGCCGCTGCTCTGTCGGCTCCAAATGCACTGGGATCGCTGGGTCATGAGTCAGATTGTTGTTCAGATGCTCAGTCGTGTGTGACTCTTTGCAACCCCAAGGACTGCAGCACACCAGGCTTCCCTGTCCTTCACTATCTCCTCGAGTTACTCAGAGTCACGTCCGTTGAGTTGATGATGCCATCCAACCATCTCATCCTCTGTCGTCACCTTCTTCTCCCACCTTCAGTCTTTCCCAGCATCAGGGTCTTTTCCAATGAGTCATCTTCGCATCAGGTGGCCAAAGTATTGGAACTTCCGCATCAGTCCTTCCAGTGAATATTCAGGGTCGATTTCCTTTAGGATGGACTGGAAATCATCAGGGACCACCGGTCATAAGTGAGATCGAATCAATCCTAAGACGCTGTCTGGGAGCAGCACAGGAGCAGCCCCCAAGCTGCCAGCATTCGCAAAGCCGTGACCAGGTGTTCAGGGTGGAGCCCCGGGTCCCCAAGGACTTTCCTTGAACTCAGAAGGACAGCCCTGGAGTTGAAGCCTTGCAGAGTCTGGCCTCGTTCATCTAGGTGCCCACCCGTCACCGAGCAGCTCCACCCGCTGAGGTCACCCTTGCTGACAGGCACACACTCCCATCAGCAGAGAGATGAGATGCAACCTCTGCCCCTGTCCTGGCCCCTTTGCCTACGGACTAAATATGTGAATAGAAACGGTGCTAATAATTAGTTTGTCAGGAAAAGTTACTGAGGTTTCCTTGGTACTTCCCCCCTCTCCGTGGATAGTTTTTCTTTCTGAGAAAATAGGCAAGACTGTGTGCTCTCCTGCCTCTGGGATTACTAATATTCCACACCACAGGCCCCAGAGCAGAGGAGTCGAGGCAGCTAGATGGCATTCAAGGCCTTGTATGTGAAAGCCTGGGCTTCCCAAGAGGAATCGTACTGGACAGGCCAGCGGAGGAAGGCACAGGGATGTGGGGGTTTCAGGGGTGCGAGGCCAGGAAAGGGCACCAGACGGCTTGGGGTGGAGCGTGGGATAACTTCCTGTCACTGACGTCATTGCAACTGTGGTCCAGGGAGTCCCCAGGACTCTGCTCACATCCGAGATGTTGGGGGATACGAGGATAATGGACACAGGCCTTGGGGACGGGGACAAAAAATCCCTGTCTACAGTCAGCTCAGATGCAACCCACCTCAAAGGGAGCATGGGAACTGAACGGGAGTTTATCTATGGGGCACTCAGGGCTGAAGAACAGAGAAGCCTTCCTTGAATGGTTGGACTATACAGAACCTTTTGGAATTTTGTTCAAGTCTGGAAGGGAGGGCTAAAGATATGACTCATTTGCAGTGAGAAGGTTGAAGAAGCATTTGGATCAGATTTTATTTAACTTGGAGAAGTAATGGCATGTGATAGTTCTGCTGGGGCCTAACGGGCTTTCGGGTGAAATGAATTTCCTCAAAAAGGGAAGGGTGTAGAAGGTGATGTGATGGCCTGTCTCCTGGTGTTCATCTCCAGGGGAACGGAAGCTATCTTCAGGAGCAGGAGGGGTATAGGGCCCACACCGCCACAGGGCTGAGAGCGGAGGAGGCGGAGTGCCCTCCACCCGCCCCGCACAGCTGGGCTCAACTCTGCCAGCGTCCTCCGTGGAGACGGCGAGGGAGGGGAGGAGAGGAGAGAGTGCAGCAAGACAGGAGGGGGTGCGTGCATGTGTGTGGGCTGTGTGTGTGTGGTGTATGTGTGGTGTGTGGTATGTGTGTGTGGTGTGTGTATATGTATGGTGTGTGCCTATGTGTCTGTGTGTGATATGTGTGGTGTGTGTGTGTGTGTGGTGTGTGTGATTGTGTGTGGTGTGTGTATGTGTGTGTGTGGTGTGTGTGTGCGGTATGCGGTGTGTGCATATGTGTGGTGTGTGTGTATGTGTGATGTGTATGTGTGTGTGTGTGGTATGGGTGTGTGGTGTGGGTGTGTGTATGATGTGTGTGTGTGGTGTGTGTGTAGGGGTGTGTGTGTGTGGTGTATGTGTTTGTGGTGTGGGGGGGTGTGTGTGTGTGTGGTACAAGGGTAGACCCAGCTACACAAATATTTCATTGATTCCCAAGTTGGTGCTAGTTAGAAAGAAACACTTTATGGCTGGTAAAGCTTCCATAGGATTTCAGTATAAATTAGTATTCTTTTTTTATGAGGAGTTTTAAAATTTTTTATTTCATACTGGAGTATAGTTGATTTACACTGTTGTGCTAATTTCAAGTGTACAGCAAAGTGACTCAGTTATCCATATGCACGTGCCTACTCTTTTTCAAATCCTTTTCCCGTTTAGGTTGTTACAGGATATTGAGTAGAGTTCCCTGTGCGATAGAGCATGTCCTTGTTGGTTATTTATTTTATATATAGTAATACGTATATGTTAATCCCAAATGACTAATTTATTCATCCTTACCCTCACCTCTTCCCTCTGGTAATCATACGGTTGTTTTCTACGTAGGTGAGTCTGTTTCTGTTTTGTAAGTGAAAAGTTCATTAGTACCTCTGTTTTAGATTCTACATGTAAGTGATTAAGTGATAAAAACGTATGAGCTTTAAACACACACACACATAAACACACACACAAACACACATGCTTCTGTTGCCTGCTACCAGCCCCCGGCCCCTGCCCCCTGGACAGACAGACCTCAGACCCGACCACCGTCTGGAAGGTTAGAGCACGAGGAGGCGTTAGTGCTGGGCGGCTATCTCCAAGAGTACCCCAGGGGAGCAGGGTGGCCTGCATCCCTACTCAGAATTACCCAGGCTCTTCCCAACTCACAGCCTCACCAGCCTGCCCAGAGGGTAAACCTTTCTGTTAGGGATCCAGAGGGCAAACCGTTCTGTTAGGGATCCAGAGAGCAAACCTTTCTGTGAGGGGTCAAAGGGCAGGTGTGCTAGCCGTTGCGGCTGCACAGGGGAGTCACCTGCCTGCAGCCCTCAGCTCATGGCCCGGCGTCAGCCCGCGGGCCCTTGGCTCACAGAGGCCGCTGCCTCACAGATTTCTCATGAGCATCACAGATTTGGAGAGACCTGGGGAAAGGCAGCTGGCTTGGGAGATCATCAGCACAACATGGAGAGCATATATATTCAAAAAGAACCTTCTAGGTAACAAAGTAGTCATGTATGGATGTGAGAGTTGGACCATAAAGAAAGCTGAGCTCCAAAGAATTGATGCTTCTGTACTGTGGTGTTGGAGAAGACTCTTGAGAGTCCCTTGGACTGCAAGGAGATCCAACCAGTCCATCCTAAAGGAGATCAGTCCTGAAGTTTCATTGGAAGGACTGGTGCTGAAGCTAAAACTCCAAAACTTTGGCCACCTGATGCAAAGAACTGACTCATTGGAAAAGACTCTGATGCTGCGAAAGATTGAAGGCAGGAGGAGAAGGGGACGACAGAGGATGAGATGGTTGGATGGCATCACCGACTCGATGGTCATGAGTTTGAGTAAACTTCGGGAGTTGGTGATGAACAGGGAGGGCTGGCGGGCTGCAGTCCATGGGGTCGCAAAGAGTCAGACATGAATGAGCAACTGAACTGAACTGAACTGAACCGTGGTAACAAAGAGGCCATTAAAAGTCTACTCTGGGATGCTCCAAATAGGAGCTTCCTTTCCTAACAACACCCCAGCTGCTTGTCAAACAGGCTCTCTGGTCTTGTGTGCTCTGCGTACCCTCCTGTCCTCTCCTCCTGACTCAGCTGGAGGAGGTTGGAGGATTTTCCTTCCTCGAGGGAGAGCAATGCAAAGGGCAGCATCCTGTCTACAGAGACAACCCTGAACAGGGAGGCGTGTCCTAGGCGCCTCTGCTAGGCAGGACACTGTCCGGGTGAGAAGCCTCTCTTAAACTCTTTCAGCACACCTTTCTGGTGATGTCTCCAAGTGTCTGTGTTGCTGACTCCAAGGGCTTTTATTTCAGATGCAGTCACCTGCACAGCTTCAGCCTGAGTGTCTCGGGAAAAGTCCTTTCGGACTGCTTTACTTTTTGAAAGGAACCATGATGCCGTCACCTTTAGACTCGGCTGGATATGTACGTGGTGGCTTGCTCTCTCCGCTCCAAAGCTATACAGAAACATGTGGAAATGTTCTGTTTCTCAGATCGAAAACCATGTGTGCCACGTTTTCCTAGACTTGATCTTAATGTAGATAAAAGTGAGAAACCCAGAGGGGAGGCTGCTGTCGAAGGCCTGCATTGTATGCTCTAATTTAATCATCGTGTGCCTTGGGATTTCTTTGCATAAATTACAACCGTGGCATCACTTTCACAAAAGGTGGCCTCTAATCAGTTCAGCTCTCCGAGAGATGGCCGGCAAGTCCAAAGCAGAGAAGGGCTGCCCGCCGCCCTGCAGAGCTGGAGGTCGTGCCTGGGACTCGTGGCGGATGCCCATCCGCCAGCACCTCCTGGTTCTTCACCTACTCAGTTCATTTTCTTATTCATTTTCTTTTTTTTTCTTGACATCTGCTAGCTGCTTGGTTCTTATTTTCTGGGAACAAAGGGTCATTGGCAATGGGTACCACCCTGGTGTCTGGAGGAGGGGAGCTTCCAAGATGCCCCCCGGGGTAGAGAAGCGGTGGAGGGAGCCCTCCTCTTCGGGTACCTCCCGTGGCCTCCTATTACTTGTCCTCTCCTTTTTCCCTTCCATTGGACAAATGCAGGTGTTAAATTGTCTGCATTTTCAACGCTCTTGGGTCTTCATCGGGGAACGCCCTGCCTCTCATGCTTCTCTGAGCAGACTTGGGCCCATGGCCTCCCTCTCTCCAGGCCTAGGAAGTTCTGTCTCCCTCGGAGCCCCCGGAGAGGTTTTGTAAGTCCCTGCATTGAAGGCAGGCCGCCAGGCAGCCGTGTGTGTCCACACTGTGCTGATCCCAGAGCGTGAGGACAACCCCTCCAGAAGAAAGGGGTTGAGAAGATTCTCAGGAGAGAGGCAGTTCATTTCCATCCTTGGAGCTTCCTCTCACAAAGGACATTTGCTGTAAAGACAGAATTGAGTCTGTGAAAACTTTATTCTTTATTTCCCAATGGGGTTAACCCTAGAGGAAATGGAATTTTTTTTTTCATATTTTCCCAATAGAGTGATGCTTTTAGTGCCAAAATCCTCAAAACAGAACGAAGATCACATATCACACCTGTATGGGCAACAGCAGGAATGTGTGATGAAAATCCAGGGCCTACAGGGGGAGAGCTGCTCCTCGATAAAGGTTAAATGAATGAGTGAAAAATTCAATACCATCCGTGCTGCTCAAAGAAGTAAGTGGTTATCAACATATGCAGGTGTACACTGCCTTTTATGATCACAGCAATGCAAAGACTTATCTCCTGTCAAATCACCATGAAACCACTGATATTTTTTTCCTGAGGGCAAAATAGGAGACCAGCCATCCTGTGGGTGCATGTGGGTGTATGGGTACGTGTGTGTGTGTGTGTGTGTGTGTGTGTGTGTGTGCATGGACACACACACGTCAACCCACCTGGGCAGCCCTGTTCTGCAAGAACTCCTCTTGTTTTGTGTGTTTTCAGAGGGGCAAGGAGTCATGAGTCAAAATGCTTCCTTGGAATAATATAAGGAATGTCAGACTATACAGCCAAAGCTAAAAGTCTTCCTCTGACTCAATTTACATGTATAAATATGAAATAATGAGTGGAAGAGAGTAGTGAAAAAAAGAGATGGCTATGAAAGGTACGAAGTACACAACAGATGCCTTTCTCTTTCTGCAAATCAGATGGTTCTGTTATTCACCCTTTAATGCTCCTATGAGGTCAGATTTGGGAGATGTTTGGATTAGTAGCCTAATAAATCTCTGGTGTAAGACTGTGTGTGACTCTGCACACACGTGTGTGTATGTGTGTGCATGTGTGTGCACATCCGCACACGCACATGAGTGCGTGTGTTCCCATCCGTGATGTGTAACAGGAGTCAGTCTGGACCCTGTGTCTGTGTGCAAGTACCTAGCGATCAGCCCTCCTTTTCCACTTCAGTGGGGCCTGCTGACATGGGAACCCAGTTGTGGGATTTGTGTTGGGGCTGAAAGAAAAACTTGGCTTCATAACGCTCCCCAGTTTTGTTTCCATGTGTTCCTTGTTTCATATTTCCCCCTCTTCTTTCCTTAGATTAAAAAGAGAAAAAAAGCTATTGGAATGATCCTGTGGGGTTCCTATTCCTTTAAAGATAAGCCTCATCACTCAGTGGGACCTGGATATTCGAGAAGTTATAACACTGGCTCCGGAGTTGGGCAGAGCTGGTGTGCATCCTGGTTCCCCTGTCTGCTATGTGGGATCTTTCCATCTACTCTGCCACTCCAGCCCTCTTACTGAGGGTTTTCTCACCTGCAGAACAGAGGAAGCTATTCTTACCTTGGTGGATCATAGTACTGAGTACAGTTCACGTAGAAAAAACATACAGTGCACAGTAGGCATTTAATACATAAATAGGAATTATTACTTGGTTTGTAGGTGTGTATCAAAGTGCACAATGCCCTTGAAAAGTGAAAGTGAAAGTCGCTCTGTCGTTTCAGACCCTTTGCAACCCCAAGGACTATACAGTCCATGGAATTCTCCAGGTCAGAATATGGGAGTGGGTCGCCTTTCCTTTCTCTAGGGGATCTTCCCAACCCAGGGATTGAACTCAGGTCTCCCGCATTGCAGGTGGATTCTTTACCAGCTGAGCAACAATGCCCTTAATATGTATTTAAAACAAGTACATTACAGGTTAAAGACAGAGGTTTACAAAATGCCAGAAATGGGCTAATTTGAAATATTTGCCAAGCTTTCAGTAAGGAGATAATACAAAATGGTCTTAGCTCTGCCATGAGTTAGTTTATGTAGCCTTAGACAGGTCATGTCACCTCCCTGGATTTCAGCTGTGTCACAGATAACCCTAAAGAGTCAATGCCTCCTATAGGGGCCTCTGGTGTGTCCCCTGGAGGGAAGTGTGGATTTGCACCTCCACCTCCCCAGCTGGACCCCTGCAGATCCACTTCTGGGTTCTCCTCTGGGGAGACTGTGGCCCTTCTTTTCACATCTCACTTTCCGGAGGTTGTGGGGGGTAGTGGTCTTCCTGGTCCTCAGAGGCAGGGTGGCTGAGCCTCTGCCCCCACCCACGGCCGCTCTGACATCAGGCCTCCTCCCGCTGGCCACTCTGCTCCTCCAGGGCTCTGCCCTGTTGAGTGGGAGGTCAGGGGCCCCGTCTCGCCGGAACCTCAGGGGCGCTCTCTCATTTCCTGCCACCAGGAATCAGCCTCGCCTCAGCTCCGGTTCTGGCTGGAGCCTCAAATTCGCTTCCCTCCTCGAGTTCCACTCCCCCTGAGAGGTGGAGGGCAGACCCCGGGTTCCTCCAGCACGGGGGCATCCAGGATTTCCCATGAGAACCCAGGAGGCTGCTGGAGCTGGCAGGGACTTGTCATCCAGGTGGCGCGCCCCGGAGCAGACCCCAGAAGCAGAAGGGACAGCCCCTTCCAACGTCTGTGGGGACACAGAAGGAGGGTCCCTAGCGAAACAAAAGACATTCCCATCAGCAGGGGCCGGGTGGGAAAGCAGCCGGTGGAGACGCCGGGGACGGAAGGTGACCAGAAGGCTGAGTCCCCGGAGACAATTAAAGACAGGCCAGCAGGCAGCAGCTGAGGCCTGGGCCCCGAGAGCCATTTCCTTTGCAGGGCTGCCGCGGAAGGGCCTGCACACTGTCTCTGCTCAGCAATTTGTCCGCAAGGGCTGTAATAGCCTGGGTTTCATTGCTCTGGGTGGCAGAGAGGACAGTGACCCGCCATGAAAAGAAAGATGGGAGAAGCAGGCCCACACGGTGGCAATTCAGGTGCTTTCGGACGCCACAAGCTCGCTCTTTAATTAAGCCCCTCTTCTTCAGCACATCCTGCAGAAACGCACCTGCTTTCCATCTGCCCGCCGGAGCGGCCGGAGCGTGACTTCACGCTGTCCTTCCTGAGTTCTGCCCTGGACTGTTCATGCGAGACGGCCACAAGCTCCCTCGCTCTTTCTCTCTCTCTCTCTCTTTTCTTGCTCTGAAAGATTCTATGAAAACCATATTAAAAAGTGTGCGAGCCAAGCGACTCCATTTATCAAAGGGAGAAGGCCGTAAATAGCATTCATTCCGAGAATAGCAAACAGTACTACCAGATTCCTAGGCAAGGGAGGAAGGCCAGAGTCCCCTTAATTGACCTAATCTCCATTTCATGCCTGACGCTGCATCTGTGCCTGCAAGCTGGAACACAAAATATCTTCCTCTCACAGAATTATTTTCTGCAGCAGCAGTAAACAACCAGGGCTTGAGACACGTGTGTCTGCGCCGTTTGCTGAACGACCATGTCCTATTTGGTGTCACTGTGGTGGTGGCTTTTTTTGGGTGGTTTGGGGCTTACTCCGTTTTGCAAATGGGTTCCACTTACATGGGCCGGGCAGTGGGCAGGGCCCCGTGTCGGCCAGGAGGCAGCGGGTTGTGCCGGTCTGCCCTCCTGGAAATCTTGCTGTGGCCAGGACGGCGCTAGGGCATCGCTCAGGGCCCCTCCCCTCCCCTCTCACAGATGTTCTTGCGTTTTCAGGAGAGGCCCTGCACGAGCAGCTTCCCTGTCCATATGTGCCCGCTGGCTCCAGCAGCAGGGGAGGCTGGTGCAAGCCCAGCCCAGGCCTGGCACCACCCCGGCCCCCACTGCAGCTCAAGCTGCCAGGCCACAGCGCTGGCTTCGGCAAACCACACCCTTTATAACCGCCTGGGAGAAGGGCTGTCCCAGGAATAGGGAAGAGGGCCTTTATTGATTTGTACAGGATGCAAAGTAACTGCAGGTCTCCTTATCCAGAACTCCTTGTCTGGGGTGCCTGTCTTGAAAGATGCCTGTGTCCTAGAAGCTGGGAGCGGAGCCTCCTGGGTCCTCCTGGCCCTGAGGGCTCACCCATCAGACACAGGCTCCTGCTGGCTGATCCTCTGCGCCTGCCCACTCCCCAGGCTTCCCTGCCCCCTACCTCATGTGGTTTCTGGACACACCCCCGTCTCCCTGCCTCCTTCCATCCTCCTTGACCTCGCACTTCTCTCTGCATCGCCCTGCAGGCTCAGGACCTCTGTGAACACCCTTGTTTCCCCATTGTTCCATTCTTCGGTGATCAGCCCAGAACTTGCTGGGTCTGTGGAGCTGAGAGGGCCCTTTTTTTCTTTCTTTTTTTGATATGTTTGTAATTATTCAGATAAAAGATTGCTAGGCTCCAATTTATCTGTGCTGCCTAAAGAATAATGGAGAATTAAATGCAATTCTGCTTTGAAAAAAACCCAGCCGTAAAAACAAAATGATGATTCAATGGAAGGTATTCAGGAAAATCTGCAGATTGAATAAGCTTGATGATTTTTAGCACTTCCAATAGATTGCAAGCCCTTAGCATCATTTATTAACTATTTGGAGACTGTGGATTCATGATTATTATCTCTCCTTTACAGACCAACAGAGGTGTCCACTGTCTCCCAGAGTGACTGGGGAAAGGAAAAAAAGAGAAACCTGCCAGAAAAACAGTCTGGCTTCTCAAATGGCACATAATGGCTCGTGAAATTGAGGAGAGGAGTAGAGACAGAGTGGGAGCTAATATTCGGGTGGAGTCTGTTTGTTTGCAGCTTAAGGCCTGGGCAGTTCTATGTGGGACATGGCTTGAAGTCAGAGATTGGGTTTCACAGTTTGCACAGGAGAACACACACGCTCTCCCAGGTTGGGGGCTTGGGGCAGAGTGTTCTTTGGGGAAGGGGCTGCATCTTGCTCACGGGTGCCTGTCGCGTCCGGCAGCCTGGGCCATTGTCCTGTAGGATCTTGAGAGTGCCAGCCCTGCCCACCTCCATGGGTGTGGGTGATATGCCCAAGACACACCTCCACGATTCCAGGGGTCCTCCTCCCTTGTAGGTGCCCCTTCCTGGAGCAGCTTTTCAATCTTCCTCATTGTCTGTCTGCTTCCTAAGGTATGCCACTCTTCACAAAGCTTTCTCTTGCCTTCCCTGCACCTATAATGCTATATCTTTCCCTTCAATGTTCCCACTGACAAGGGAGACTTTGACTTCCAAGTTTATGTTCATAGTGCTTTCTGTCCAGCTCACATCTCTCTGCTGAAGCCTGGCCAGACAGCTTCAAAGCCTGCTGGGCTCCTCAACACCGCCAATTGTCCAAACGACCCAGGGGTCTTTGCTGTCTCTGCCCTGACCTCGTCCTTCACCATCTGCTTCTTCTCCGTGGAGTCCACCTCCACAGAATCAGTGGCATTCATGTAATGGCCTAGACTGGAGATGCACCCCTTCCTTCACACCCCCTTTTAATTGATTTACTGAGTCTTGCTTCCTCTGATGCGGGAGGATTTCTGGACCCCCTTTCTGACCTCTGCCAGGGCCTGAGTTCAGTCTCTCGTGGTTCCTGCCCGCAGGGGCCCAGGGGCACCTGATGGCTTCCTGACTCTGGTTTGCTCCTCACCCTCCAATATGTCTTCCACCTGCTGCGGCTTATCTTGCATAGAGAGCTTTATTTTCCAGCACTTAGAGAGTAAGCTCCTTAGCCTGACACTTGAGTTCAACAGAACTCGCAGCCACCCTGTGCGCCTGGGCAGGCTCCTGGCTATCCTCTTCTACAGAGGCTGTGTGCAGGGCCTGGCCGCTCTGCTTGCGCCCCTCCACAAATGACACCGTCCCTCCCTTTGCATGATAAATCGGGTTTTAAGATGCCTTTAAATGCTATCTGTGCTATATAATAATAATAATATAGCATATGGTATTTTCTCTCTGCTGTATGCCAATACATACAGTATTTGTCATGTGATATGAGTTATCTGGTATGCACTATGTGGTATATGCTATCTGGTAAGTCATATGATATACACTATGCAGAATATGTCATGTGGCGTATGCTATCACTATAGTATATGTCATACTGTATATACAATATGGTATATGCCACATAACATATGTCATGTAGTATATGCTTATATAGTATACAATATCTAGTATATGCCATATAGTATTAATGTATACCATGTGGTATATGTTACATGATACATGCCTGTTGTATATGCTATCTAGTATATGTCATATAGTATATACCATGTGGTATATGCTGTTTGGTACATGCTATAGAGTTTATGCTATCTCATATATGCCATATAGCATATATCATGCAGTTTATCCTATGTGGCATATGTCATGCAGTACATGCTATTTGGCATACATCATATATCAGTGTTATTCTCTCAGTCATGTCTGACTCTTTGTGACCCCATGGACTGTTGCCTGCCAGGCTCCTCTGTCCATTGGACTTTTCAGGTGAGAATACTGGAGTGGGTTGCCATTTCCATATGCTATACAGTATATTCCATGTGATATATGCTATGAATTGTATGACATATGCTGTATGTGTCATATGATGTAATATGATGGAATATGCAACCAGACCTTATGAATCAAAGTGTAAGTTTCATCTCGAGCCCACCCATCTGCCTCCCACTCAGGAGGCTCTGCCCGCTCTCACGTGCAGCCTCGTATGGGCCCCAGGTGATACGAGGTGGGTGCTGATGCTGGAATGGTTCTGGGAGCCTCTCTGCTGTCTCAGAGGCTGAGAAGAAGCCCCTGACTAGCTGCTTCATCCCAGATAGAGGTGAATGTCTGCCT
This sequence comes from Muntiacus reevesi, assembly GCF_963930625.1. Taxonomy (NCBI): domain Eukaryota; kingdom Metazoa; phylum Chordata; class Mammalia; order Artiodactyla; family Cervidae; genus Muntiacus; species Muntiacus reevesi. The sequence goes on from NC_089251.1 coordinate 15,535,047, forward strand.
GTAAGGTGGCATCCTTGCTGAGTCATTAGCAGGCTGTGTGCTTATTGTCCATAACTACTCAGCACCTGTGTTGTTATTCAGTCGCTAAGTCACATCTGACTCTTTGAGACCCCATGGACTGCAGCATGCCAGGCTTCTCTGTCCTTCACTATCTCCTGGGACTTGCTCAAACTCATGTCATTTGAGTCAGTGACGCCATCCAACCATCTCATCCTCTGTCACCCTTCACTTTGCTCTTTGCAAAGCACTTTCCATTCATTTCTTACTCAGGGCAGGGGATTTCCATCTTATACATAGAGGTGATAAAGATTCAGAAAGGGTAGCTCATTTTTCAAGACTGTGGTTAAACCCTGGTTTCTCCTGACTTGGCCCACTCTGTAGGAGACCCACCTCCCTTTCTCTCTCTCTGTCTCTCTCTTCCCCCTGTCCCCTCTCCTCTCTGGTTTTCCCCCATCTCATTTTCTGGCTGCTCAGAAGTCTTGCCCTTTGCCTTGGCCTCACACCATAGCCTGGTCTTCCTCTGAAGGGCTCCAGGGTTCCCTGATCCTGTGACGTCCAGAAGTATGAGGAAGTGACAGGCATGTGAGCAATGCTTTGATGGAAGTGGATGGACCACCAGAAGGGAGCCCTGCTTCGAAGGATTCCCCTGGTTGGCTCTCAGTTTTCATGCCAGGAGATAGACCCAGCTTCATCTGACTCACTGTGTCTTTTATGTAATATTGACTTTACATTGGTTTTTGCATCTTGATCAAGATATTGTGTGATAGTCAGTGTTGAGTTTCCCAGAAGTTTTGATCACACTCACTTGAAGTCATCAATTAAGAGGTCCAATTAAGTCACGAGTATCACTGCAGCATTATATTGTGCCAAGTTCATCAAACTGTAGTGGGAAAGGGACCCCGGAGGTTTTCAGAACCTGTACTTGGCCTTATCTCTAGAGATTGTGACTGAATCAGAGGATTCCTTGCATGCCAGATGATTCTTTACCTTTTCCAGGTTTCCTGAGGTTTAACTAGTTAATAAAAATTACACATACCTAAGATATATAACTTGATATAAACAGATAAGAATCCCACTCAGAGATTTTCTGGTAGAAGGAAAATTGACTTTACATTTAGACAGACTCGAGTTTAGAGCTGATCTTTGCTATTCACTTACTTTCTAATTTTGAAAGAAGTGTTCATTTTTTGACCTTCAGTTTTATCACCTAGAAAAAAAAACCTATGTCAAAGGATTGTCCTTACGGTTAAAATAAAATCAATTAATTATATCATTAATATAAATACCCCCATGTTCCTCATGAAAATGGAAGATTGCTTTTTTATGTGAGTGACTAGTTTATTAAACTATAATGATATATAAATAAAAATACTACAATCCTTTGGGAAATATATTGGCTGCTTTATTTAGTTTGAGAAATGTATAAGATTAATGTATTTCTATCTGTGGAAAGTGTGCAGGAATTACTATAGAAAATGATTATAATAATATATCTTTAAATTTCAACTTCCACAGTGTGTTAGACCAAGTACCGAAAACCGGTACCTCTAAAGCCTAGCGATAATTCTGATTACTCAGTTACAAGTATGGTTGATGTGTATGGCTGAGTTTACAGAGAAGGAAGGAAGGTCAGGAGCAGCCAAAACAAAGAACAAAGTATTAGCACCCCTGGACTGGCGCAGGAGGCGGGCAGGAGGCAGGGAGGTCGCTCTACTTTGTAAATCAAGGGGCTTCTGTGTTACCATCCGAGGAGACACCGAGGGAAGCCCTGGAGCAGAACTCAGTCTCCTCTCCTGCCCTACCTTCAGGATAAAAACCAGGTACTAGGTGATTACATCTTAGTGGAAATCACACTAGAAAAACTCTGTTCAGCAGCTCAGTGAGTTGACAAGTTTTCTGGGCTACTTCCACCTGGGATAAGGTTTAAGTAAAAGGAGGGGCTGGGGGCAAATTCCCCTGAATACATGTGGCTGTGATACATGTGGCTGTGACCTACTTTGTGCGGAGTTGGCAATCAGATGGAGGATATCAAAGCCGTGAAGCCTGGGTAACTGGCAAAAGCAAACGCAAAGCCACTCTAGAAAACTCAGGTCCACCAGAGAGGAGCCCAGCATCGCCAAGTGCAGACTCCCCATGGCATGATGGTGCTGGAAGGATTTAAAGACATCAGCAGAGGAGGTTAAGTCATTGAGAAGACAATGACTACTGCAAAGATGTCAGGTAGATTTTGGAGGAAAAAGATAAAATGAAACTCCTAGAAATGAAAACTGTCACCATTGAAGTGAAGATAATTCAGTTCAGTTCAGTCGCTCAGTCGTGTCCAACTCTTTGTGACCCTATGGACGGCAGCACGCCAGGCCTCCCTGTCCATCACCCACTCCCAGAGTTTACTCAAACTCATGTCCATTGAGTCAGTGATGCTATCCAACCATCTCATCCTCTGTCGTCCCCTTCTCCTCCTGCCTTCAATCTTTCCCAGCATCAGGGTCTTTTCCAATGAGTCAGTTCTTTGCATCAGGTGGCCAAAGTATTGGAATTTCAGCATCAGTCTTTCCAATGAATATTCAGGACTGATTTCCTTTAGGATGGACTGGTTGGATCTCCTTGCAGATAATTAGAATGAGATAAATAGTATGCATGTCTGGATGCAGGAGAAACCTTAACATAAAAGAGCCCTCAGGCCTTCCTTTCTTCGCTGTTATCTCCTAGAGAGAGGCTGGACAGGGTGTCTCCTCAGGTTCACGCAGTCAGCGAGGGAGGGAAAGCTACAGTTCAAACGTACTTTGCTCTGCTTGTGGCCCATAGCAGGAGAATACCTTACAGAGTGCCTCATGCACCAACTTAGGGAAACTGCATCACAGTAAAAAAAAACCTGTCATTGGCCAGAAGAAAGACTGACTTCTGTGGACCTCCCTGAAGGAAGGCGGCCTCCATGGGCCTCCTTGAAGGAAGACGATGACTTGAAGGTCGTAAAGTATAAGAAAAACAGAGAACAGATCTGTGTGGACTGGGTCTACCAAGGATTATCTGTGTACTCTCAAGGCCGTGGGAACCTCAACCAGAATTCAGGGAGTTTCAGTTTTTCTGTGATATCGTGAGAACTATCATAATGAGAAACATAATTAAATGGAGACAAACCCCCAGTGGTTTCTAAGCATCCTCCTCAGCCTTTAACAAATAAAGACATACGCATTTTGCATTCACGCTAAGGAATAAATAATAAATTATAAACAGAATAGAGACTATAATGCGATGGTGTGGTGTCTGTAGATTTTTACGGTCCCTGGAGCGTGCTGCTGTAGTTAATGTATGCTTTTTCCTGATTTGAAAATATTCACAATTCTTTGTGAATCCAGTTCCCCATATCAGTACAGGAATACTGGAATGGCAAATGTAGTTAGAATTCTATGGGCTCCGTTCTTCCGTTGCATTTCAATTAGAGACACCATTTGTCTTGGGCCTTTTATCTCTTGGAACATTCTCCCATGTGCTGTCGGAAGATAACGTGGTTTTCAGGTCTTTGAAGTTGTGGGGTTTTCCTCTGTGTCTCCACACGCCCCATAGGTGTATGTAATCTGGCTGTAACAGAGTGTTGTCATGTCTTGTTGACTAATTAAGCCCCTTCCCTTGAAATCCCAGCAGCTGAAAGTTCAAGTGTTAAACGGTGGGACGGTGAATCCAAAAGGGAGTGAATTCCGAGCAGACCCAGCCCCAGCTGGGTTTCATGTTTCTGCCTTTCTTTGCTCTATTTCCTGTCTGTCTGGCCAGGGGCTGCCTGATTAGAGATGTTAGTGTGTTCAACCTAGAGCCACAGACACTATCCCAACGTGAGACTCGGAACCAGCTGATACGTGATGAGAGAGAGCAAGTCCGCATAGCGCGGCATCCCAGTGGCGGAGTGAAAATTGTCATCATCAACTGATTTGTTTATTCACAGGGCAAACACTGAGTGTCTGCTGTGTCCTGGACACTGGGAAAAAGACTGGAGCTACAAAGGTTTGTAAGACGATATTTTGCCCTCAAAGTACACGATCTGGTGGGAAAGAGAGACAAACGGACAATTGGAAGACATTGTGGTGGGATTGACAGAGGGTGTCTTAGGAGTCCTGAGAGCTTGGAAGAGAGGGGCAGACCATTATCTTTGTTATAAACAGGGGTCAGATCAGACATGGTGACTTTGAACTGTGTGAAAATCAGTTCAAAGAAGGATGTGAATCGAAGAAGGAGAGGAAGCAGGGTCTAGCCCATCATAAAAGGCCACACATTTCACAGTCCAGGCTTTTGGTAAAAGACTTGAGGGTTGGTTGAAAGATTTTAACTGGGAAGTTGCAAGGGAAACCTTGAGGTTGAATCCATACATTGACAGCGGTGTTCAAGGATGGACTTATTGGGGAAGAAAATGGGATTACACAAACTGGGGGACTCTTTCAAAGAAAGGGAGACATTGGGGCTTGGGGCTGAGGCAGTGACCAATTCTAGAATTCCAGAAGGAGCTCGTTGACGGATGCAGTACGCAGCTGGGGTGAGGAGGGCTGGAGTCCCGTCTGGCTGCCTCAAGTGGAGACGATGCTGCTTGTTAAAGCAGGGACTGCAGAGAAAAGACAGCATGCTTCCAGTTCTGGTCAGTTGTGGTTTGAGGTACCAAGGAGGCATCCAGGAGGAAATGTGATGACCAGCTGGCCAGGAGTGGCCAGAGCCCGAGAGAAAGATCTGGGCTGGTATGGAGGTTCCTAACTCAGAAGCTTTCTGGAGCAGTTATAAACCAGGTGTGTAAACCATAAAACTACAAGTAGCAACAAGATAACTATAAAATTCTGGAGAATGATTCAATGTAAAGAAAGTGGAAAGAAACCTGAGAGGCAGGGCCTCAAGAGGAAAGAGGAGACCCAGAAAAGAGAAAAATCATCAAAGCTAAAAGGAGAGATGCCATGAAGAGCTTGGGTCAGTGTGGAAAGGACCTCTGTTCACTGGACTTGGAAATGCGAGGGCTCAGGTGAACATGAGATGAATGATGTCAGTGGATTAAAGGATGAATTAAACACTAAGCAAAGCAGAGAGCATGAGATGGAGGTGAAAGAGGAGCCAAGAGTTACTCTGGCTCATTTGCCTTCATCTGTAGATGGAGAGATCGAAGTCCAGTAAGGGTGTTTACCCAGCACACTTACAGACTTGAGAACTGGGCTCCTATAAAGGGACTGGAAGAAGCACGCTTAGAAAGATGGCAGCCGGTTCTTGCAGATAGTCCTGAGTTCCACTGCAGGAATACAAACTTCGCTTTATTGCTGTCATCAGTTTCAACATGGAGCCACTGAAGTTTTTGTGCTGAGTGCCGGCATGTTCATAAAAACATTTAAGAAGAACCATCTAAGGTAAATGAGTACGAGGCTGCAGGAAGTAAAGGATGATAGAACAGGAAGTACAGATTGGTAACAATGGCAAATTCAGGTGAAAAGGGCTGGGCTTACAGGATGCAACAAAATTAGAGAATCATGAAGACTCTGTCAACATAGGAACAGAGGAAATGAAATTTAGATGAAGGCTAATTGTAGGTTCTCTCCATTCTTGTCTTGAAGGAAGAGAGATTCACTGGCAGGAATAGTGTCTAATGACTGTTTTGTTTTGGTTTTTTTTGGCCATGCTGCCCAGTTTGCAAAATCTTAGTTCCCCTGCCAGAGATTGAACCTGGGCTCTTGGAAGTGATACCACGAGTTCTAACAACTGGACCACCTGGGAACTTCCAAAATGCCTTATTTTTCAGTGGTGCTTCTGATTTCCTGGAGAAGAACCTAGGTTGTACCTAGGAGAACCTTGGAGAAGAATCAGGAGGAGGTTAAACACGTGACCTAATATCTGTCTTTTAAGGGATATGTGCTCACTGAATGGAGAACACCGAGCAACCTTCACTTTATCCCTGAGTAAATTCTTTCTGATGCTGCTGTATTCCCCAGCCCAGCCATTGGAATGCAAGCCTCTGGTGGTCTGCCTCACCTGTCAGGAGCGATTGAATAACAGAGAACAGCAGTGAGGGCTCATGTTACTAATATTCCATTACTTTTGCAAAGGAGACAAGAGTACATTCATTAGTACACTATGAAATATTACCCTAAATAAGTAAAATTAAATTATGCTTGTCAAAATAAATGAACACTGCACATGCCACAATTCCGTGTCTCTAATTCTTTTAATTATGTTTTTTTCTTACTTGCTAATTTGTGAAATTTGCTAACTCACAATGGGCTCCCCTGTCATTAGTGAGAATGAGCTGACTTCTGCCTAGCAGTTTGCACACCCCGCTACCCGTGGCTTCTGGCGTGTTCTACCTGGGCCCCATACAGACTAATTGATTGGTTCTTTTCCTCTCTTCAAGCTTGCTGCAAGCTACATATTAATTTTCACCTTTTGAAATCCGTGATTAGGAGACAAGCATTCTCTCTGCAGATGGAAGGACACTTTTTCATTCTGAAATTGGAAATTCCAGTCTACACAGTGACTATACTTGCCTTCCTTTAAACTTGGTGTGTGTGTTGTGTTTTCTTCTCAATGAAGAGAAACAATTGTGTTAATTGCCAATGTGTGACTCTGCTGATCCATCACCTGGAGGGATGCAAAAGTCACTTTGGCCCAGGTGTTCCTTGGGAGGGCTTCAAATCCAGGCAGTGTTCCCTGAGTACCTTCTTGTAGTGTGATGCATTTTGAAAGAGTTTTGCAAATATCATCTGATTCATCCTTCCAGTATTTCTATATGTGAGGCATTTTGAACACCTTTTAATGAATCTGTAGCTCAAAGCAGTTAGAGGGATTTCCCAAGTTCATATACTCATGAGAGACAGGGTGGGAACACATCTCCCCATCACATGTTTTTACCTGAGCCTGGTGTGTTATGGGCTCACATCAAACTGCCCGGAGATTGTATATTATTAAGAGACCATAAAGAAATAGAACCTGTGAAGAGAGAGAGAGATGATGGTGGGAAAGTGTTAGAGGCAGGAGTTGAAGAAAGGCTTACATAGTGATCTCATTTCTAATTTTAACTGTTTCTTGAAAGATGTTTATTGAAGAAAATTGAGAAAAGTACAATGAGAGAATGGGCTTCCCAGGTGGCTCAGTGATAAAGAATCTGCCTGCCAATGCAGGAGATGTGGGTTTGATCCCTCATTCTAGAAGATACCCCTGGAGAAGGAAAAGGCAACCCACTCCAGTGTTCTTGCCTGGGAAATCCCATGGACAGAAGAGCCTGATGGATTAGAGTCCATGGGATCACAAAAGAGTCGAACACGGCTAAGTGACTGAACAACCACAATAGCAATGACAGAATTGATGCCTAGCAGTGCTGCATTTGCATATTTTATCTTTTAATATTCTCAAGGTGGGACTACACAGCCTCCCCTTGACCATGCACTGGATCTCTGGACTCACAGTGCAGGAAGAAGATGTAGGATGCTACCTGACTTTCTCTCAGGCTGGGCTCTGTGAGACTTCCCGCTGACTCTGTTCTTTCCTGGGGGGTATGACTCGGGGAACCCTGAATGGCCATGCCATGTGCTTGTTCACCCTGAGGCCACCAGGCTGGAGACACAGATTAGATGCAGGGAAACCCCAGAAGCTCAGTGTGGTCCCAGCATCCATGAGTGAGTGAGCACACCTGCCAGCCTCAAGCCACATCAGTTCCCCCAGGGAGAGATGCTGTCCTCATGGAGACCTGCCCTAGAGGCTGAGTTGTGAGGGAAATTAAAAGAAGTGGATTCTCAATATTGTGAAAATGAGTATACTACTCAAAGCAATCTATAGATTCAATGCAATCCCTATCAAGCTACCAATGGTATTCTTCACAGAACTAGAACAAATAATTTCACAATTTGTATGGAAACACAAAAAACCTCGAATAGCCAAAGCAATCTTGAGAAAGAAGAATGGAACTGGAGGAATCAACCTGCCTGACTTCAGGCTCTATTACAAAGCTACAGTCATCAAGACAGTATGGTACTGGCACAAAGACAGAAATATAGATCAATGGAACAGAATAGAAAGCCCAGAGATAAATCCAAGTACCTATGGGCACCTTATCTTTGACAAAGGAGGCAAGAATATACAATGGAAAAAAGACAATCTCTTTAACAAGTGGTGCTGGGAAAACTGGTCAACCACTTGTAAAAGAATGAAACTAGAACACTCTCTAACACGATTCACAAAAATAAACTCAAAATGGATTAAAGATCTAAATGTAAGACCAGAAACTATAAAACTTCTAGAGGAGAACATAGGCAAAACACTCTCTGACATAAATCACAGCAGGATCCTCTATGACCCACCTACCAGAATACTGGAAATAAAAGCAAAAATAAACAAATGGGACCTAATGAAACTTAAAAACTTTTGCACAACAAAGGAAACTATAAGCAAGGTGAAAAGACAGCCTTCAGAATGGGAGAAAATTATAGCAAATGAAGAAACAGACAAAGAATTAATCTCAAAAATATACAAGCAACTCCTGTAGCTCAAGTCCAGAAAAATAAATGATCCAATCAAAAAATGGGCCAAAGATCTAAACAGACATTTCTCCAAAGAAGACATACAGATGGCTAACAAACACACGAAAAGATGCTCAACATCACTCATTATCAGAGAAATGCAAATCAAAACCTCAATGAGGTACCATTACATGCCAGTCAGGATGGCTGCTATCCAAAAGTCTACAAGCAATAAATGCTGGAGAGGGTGTGGAGAAAAGGGAACCCTCTTATGCTGTTGGTGGGAATGCAAACTAGTACAGCCACTATGGAGAACAGTGTGGAGATTCCTTAAAAAACTGGAAATAGAAATGCCATATGACCCAGCAATCCCACTCCTGGGCATACACACAGAGGAAACTAGATCTGAAAGAGACACATGCACCCCAATGTTCATCGCAGCATTGTTTATAATAGCCGGGACATGGAAGCAACCTAGATGCCCATCAGCAGACGAATGGATAAGGAAGCTGTGGTACATATACACAATAGAATGTTACTCAGCCATTAAAAAGAATTCATTTGAATTAGTTCTAATGAGATGGATGAATCTGGAGTCCATTATATAGAGTGAAGTAAGCCAGAAAGATAAACACCAATACAGTATACTAATGCATATATATGGAATTTTAAAAGATGGTAACAATAACCCTATATGCAAAACAGAAAAAGAGACACATATGTACAGAACAGACTTTGGGATTCTGTGGGAGAAGGTGAGGGGGGAATGTTCTGAGAGAACAGCATTGAAACAAGTATACTATAAAGGCTGAAACAGATCACCATCCCAGGTTGGATGCATGAGAAAAATGCTCAGGGCTGGTGCACTGGGAAGATCCAGAGGGATGGGATGGAGAGGGAGGTGGGAGGGGAGTCAGGATGGGGAACACATGTAAATCCATGGCTGATTCATGTCAATATATGGCAAAAACCAATACAATATTATAAAGCAATTAGCCTCCAACTAATAAAAATAAATGAAAATAAATGAAAATAAATAAATAAATAAAAGAAGTGGATTATGTTTTAAGACACTAAGTTTGGGGCAGTTGTCACATAGCCATCGTCACCGGAACACAGGCGTAGTTTTCCTTTCCTGCTTGTGATCACACTGTACCTCTGTCCATGGGATTCTCTAGGCAAGAATACTGGAGTGGGTTGTCATTCCCTTCTCCAGGAGATCTTCCTTACCCAAGGATTGAACTGGGGTCTCCCATATTGCGGGCAGATTCTTTACCATCTGAGCTACCAGGGAAGCGATTAAGTATATGTAGTATCTAAAAGAAAAGCTCTTGCAGATGCATTTCTTTGGTCTAATTATGAGAATGTCCATATAGTAAGGAGAAACATTTTTTGCTAAAACTTTTTGATACTTTGGCCACCAGATGTGAAGAGCCAACTCATTAGGAAAAAACCCTTGATGCTGGGAAAGATTGAGAACAGGAGGAGAAGGGGATGACAGAGGATGAGATGATTGGATGGCACCACTGACTCAATGGACATGAGTTTGAGCAAACTCTGGGAGTTGGTGATGGACAGGGAAGCCTGGTGTGCAGGTGTCCTTGGGGTGGCAAAAAGTCCAACAAAGCTAGCGATTGAACAACAGTTTACTTTTAAACGTCTAATGTAACCATGAACCAAATCCATTGTGTAGAAGTTTTACTGTGGCCAATTCAATAGGATAGGTATGGCTCAGATGATTTTTAATTCTCCTTCGAAAGCATTTGGATTGGGTCTTGGTTAGTCAGAAGATGATCAACAGATCCAATGCCGTAAACTAATGTGTGCTTAGTCACTCAGTTGTTTCCGACTCTTTGAGACCCCATGGACTGTAACCCTCCAGGCTCCTCTGTCCCTGGGGATTCTCCAGGCAAGAATACTGGAGTGGGTTGCCATGTCCTCCCTCAGGGGATCTTCTCAATCCAGGGATTGAAGCCGTCTCCTGGGTTATTACAAAATAATGGTAACATGAAATACCTTACATTCTCTTAATACGGAAGCAACACTAGTTGCCTTATTTGCTTAATTTAAAAACTGTCAGCATCAGTGTGGGTGTCAATCTGATACACACTTGGGGGCTCACCTTATGTTTTTGGGTGTTTCTAAAATCATGGATGCCCCATATGGCACAGCATCTCACACTGTTCACTGCACCCCCAGCCCAGGAACTCTGGGTGAATTTTGCCCTTCTGGGGAACTTTGCTCTCATTAGTCCATCTTCCCATAGCTCCTTCTCCATCTCCACATTCAGGCCTTGCCTCCTTCTCAGATCCTGATCATGTGAACTAAAGAGTTTCCCATATCTCTCTTAAGCCCTTCACTCTATTTCATATTTTAAAAGTATGTGTCATTATCTGAAAACACTCTACCGCCCCACTGGTTTGCTTGTTCCAGCTTCCCTGTCATTTACTGAGTTATCCCCCACTGCCTGACACATGCCTGGAAATTAGAAACTGTGTCATAAGTATTTGTCAAGTGAGTACTTGAAACAAGGATGGATAAGGACTTGATTTCCCTAACAGAAAATCCTAAAGAAAAAAATGACTATTTTTGATGTGCTGACCACACCTGTCCCCATCCTCTCTTGTCATTCTGGCTCCTGATTCTTTCCCACCCTGTTTTGTATTCTACTTGTGGCTCCCTTTGTAGACATGGGAAGCATGTTGCGTTCAGATCTTCTGCTATCTTTCTGCATCCATTTCTTTTATTTATCCTGACTGTAGCATCACACCAGTCAGTCCTAAAGGAAATCAACCCTGAATATTCACTGGAAGGACTAGTCACTGCTGAAGCTGAAGCTCTTATACTTTGGCCACCTGATGAGAAGAGTCAGTTCATTGGAAAAGATCCTGATGCTGGCAAAGATTGATGGCAGGAGGAGAAGGGGGTGACAGAGGATGAGATGGTTGGATGGCGTCACCGACTCGATGGATGTGAGTTTAAGCAAACTCGGGAAGATGGTGAAGGACAGGGAAGCCTAACAGGCTGCAGTCCGTGGGGTAGCAGAGAACTGGACACTACTTAACTACTGAACTACAGCAAACTGTAGCACAAAAGCCCTTCACATACACACACCTGAAATTTGCTGTATGTAACTGGTTACATAAAGAGGACTGTTTGGTTGGGAGAACATGGCAGTGACAAGCTCACGGAGCAACACTTAGGAAGCCAGGCGGTAGCCTGAGAGTTCAGTTTGGGATTTCCCTATTATGGAGAAAATGAGAAGCAGGGAAGAGGACTCTTTTCTTCTGTCTTCAGACAGGCTTGACACAAGTACATGAAAAAATATTATCCCCTTATTTCCACTGGCCTGGTATTGTCGTAAATGTATTTTAAATTCCTAAATGTATCTTAAATTGCATTCTAGCCTCCCATGGTATAGTCAGAGGTTTAATTTCTGAGGTTACTAGCCAGATACACATTTTAACAAAAGCCGGGGTCCATTTGTCTTTACTGGAAACATATATATATATGTGTGTGTGTGTGTGTGTATATATATATATATATATATATTCCAGTTCCAGTAAAGACAAATATATACATATGTATATATATAGACAAATATATATATATAAAGACAAATATATATATATATATATATATATAAACAAATATATATGTATATATATGAACAGATTCGAGTGGGGAAGTATTCACAGAGGAGAACTGGTTTTCATTCAGTCTTCACACTGGTACTATTTTTGATGGAAATGTAATTTACACAGAGTGGCAGGCGATACTTTGAATACTCTGAGATCTGGCTCTGGGATCCAAAGGTGGTTTTCACAGAAACAGCTTCGCAGCCATCAAATCTATATCCATTGGTGGAATAACGGTTTCAGTCCCATTGCATTGCAATCAGAACTTAATGCTTTCAATGCAGATTAACTGTGGGTTACTCTCTCTATCTGATTTTTAAATGTATCCTTGGAAACTAAGCTTGATGCTTTGCCAGAAAGCAGGCCTTTGCCCTTGGCCTTGACATAGCTGTTCTTCCTCCAACAAGCCCTGAGATAGCTATTCTCTAGAGACCAAGAATCCCACTCTAATGTGTGGGGATGCGGGGAAGGAAGGGGGCTCAGGAATCATGCAAGAACTAGAGTGCTGGGGGGAGAAGAGCCACTCGTCTAGGCATCAGAATGTGTGAGACCTCAGCCTGGATACCCCCGTGCAGGACCTCTTGGTTTATTCACCCAATAGTCAGTACATGGAGAGTCAAGGCAAACTCTGCATTGTTTCCTTCTGTCTTTTTAGATGGCATTTCACTTGCAGTTGCAACACTTTGAAGATGATTTAATCTTTCATTGGAAGAGTCTTATGAATCAAAGCAAGCAGTGGTGAGCATGCAGGCAGTACTCAGCTGGAGTGAAAGAAGGATAGGAACCAGATTTGAGAGGATGACAGATTTTAAGAGTTTTGGAAACTGCTTAGCTGTGGCAGAGGAGGAGAAGGGGCAGGTGAGTGAGGCTTGCAGGACCACTCCAGAGCAGATGCCCTCAAATGCACCTGGTCAGGATCCGACAAGTCAGTCGGTAAAATTAGGTTAAAAATTACAGTTTAGTTTACTTCTCTCTGGCTCTGTCGATGCTCCTACTGAGAACAGCAGCTCTTCAGATTCCCTGAACTCCACTTTCCCATTCTGTGAATGCAGCCATCGCATCTCTGAAGCGGCCTCCTTTGTCATGATGCAGCCACTGCCTACCGCTCTCCTCTGGCCCTACTTTGTCTACTAGAGGTCTGGCCCTTTCCCCATCTGTGTTAGTTTTCTCCAGCCACTGTAACAAAACACCATAGGTCAAGTGGCCTAAAGTCAGCAAATAGAGAAATGCATCATGTCACAATTCTGAAAGCCAGAGGTCCAAGATGGAGGTGATTCAGAAGGCTGTGGGGGGAGTCTGCCTCTGGCCTCTCTCCTAGCTGCTGCTGACTTGCTGGCATCTTTGGCCTCCCTTGGTTTATTGATGAACCTCCCCCGTCTGTGCTTCATCTTCACCTGGTGTTGTATATGCGTGCAAGGCTGTGTCCAAGCGCCCCCCTTTTATAAGAACTGCATTAGGGCCCGCCCTGCTCCTGCCAGGCCTCATCTTAACTAGTCACATCTACAACAGCACTGTCCACACATGAGGCCACATGCCCAGGTGCTGGGGGTTAGGACCTTGACATGTGGCTTCCCAAGGAACACGTTTCAGCCCATGACACCATCTGGTGCCAGGGCCAGCAGATAAGCTCACCAGGACGGGGAAGACACTGCCTCCAGTGGCCCATGTTGGAGGCACCACTATTACTGCCGAAGCCCGAAGCTTCCACCTTGGGTATTCTCTCCAAGGGTAACATTACCTGTGCATGCAACCACTGGGGTGGTGCTGCTCTGATCTCGGATGTTCCACCCTCCCAGGAGACCACAGGGAAATGTTGCCCACTTGAGATTTTTCTTTAACACATCCCCCTGGCTGGGTGGTTGAGCACCACCCACAGACCTGGACTATTGGATGACTGAAGGAGACACCCTTGTTTTGTCTAATGATCACTGTGATGGCTTTCCATAGAACATGGACAGGTGATGAAAAGGCTGATACTGAAACCACTGTTCATCACACCACTTCACAAAGTCACATGGCGACATTCTCAAAACCACAGCCTTTTCATTGTCTCTCTTAGCCTTGCAAGGCCTTCTGTGTTTTATAAAACCTGAATGAAGTTAGGAAGAGATAACAGTGAAGAATGGGTCTCATTCATATATCAAGTAAAAGTACCAAATGATTTTTTCAATTCTATGTAAAGCTACTGAGGCCCTTGTAAACTCACTGTGTACATAATACCGGATTTGAGTCGGGAAGATGTGCATTAAAAAGATGTTGTCAAGATTCAAGTTACTCCATGGAGGATGGCATGGATATAGAGTGTTGACCATAGTGAATTACCTGTCAGTGAATGTGGTCAAGTCCAGGGTAAATGATGAAAGGCCAAATGGCTGGGCCGAGAGCCAGGTGGTGACTAACTCATCATGGGGGTTCAGCGTCTGCTGGAGGGATGAATGAATGAATGGAAGCATCATATGTGTCACCCAAATTCATTGACTTTAAAGTGTCTCTTAACCCTGAGAACCTATGAGTCTATAGTTATCTTGTCCTGTATCAACCTGTAAAAAACTAGCAGTATTCTTTCTAAAATATGTGTGCAATGTAAATTACTTTATTGCTAGCTAAGCCATAGGTTCATATTTTGGCATTCTGAGAGAGGAAATTCTCTCTGAATGCTCAATGCTAATACGTGTATTGGCTGTCTGGCGTGCCATCATTCATGCCATCTGTTCGGGTGGCATTATGCCTAATTGCAAGGTGGCCTGACAGTTTTAAGGGGCTTTGCATGCCAATCACATTTGAGCTTAGCTAGCTAACCTGCAGAACTCAGAACATAACAAGCTGAAAAAAGTTGCCCTGCTGGTAAATCACAACTTCAAATGAAAAGATCATACCTCATTAAAAATGGCCATGTTTTTTGAGTGTGGTAGATACCCTTCAAAGAGTCTCTGTTGCATTTATCTTTCCCTCAGTGACCACTGGTATGGTCAGGTCATGTATGAAGAGGATATAATTGACAAAGATTCCATTTTGTCCAGCCTGAATCACTGACATGTTATAAATGTTCAGGATCCCTAAAATTCTCAAGCTTGGAAATAAATGCAACGACCTGCCAGAATTTCACAGCATTGTCTTCCTATAATGAGCAAACATCTGTTCACTCAAATCCAGTTTATCTTTTGGAAAAGATGCAGTCGGAGGCTGGATGTGGGTGCATTTGCTTACCTCCTGGAATTGTCATGGAAAAGACCCAACATAAGCATTAAAATATGCAGATTGCAAAACAGGAAATTAAACTGCTTTCTTGACATTGAAAATCCAGGAGTGTACACTTAGGCTTACAGCTGCTGGTTACAGATGAGAAAGTAGGCTCAGAGATGTTAAAAGACTTATGCAAGATCAGATAGGTAGTTTATGCAGAACTGGGATTATATCAGCTAACATACTCTCCTTTCTCCCAACATTACTGGAATAGTGATATTTGTTTTTCTGGTGAAAATGGTAATCATGGTCTAATCAAGTTTGGATTGACCATGATGTATTTTTCCTTTTTACTTTCTTGTCCTTTAGTAACTCTGTTTTTTTTTTTTTTTCCCGTTTCAACTCAACTGGCCATGCATTTAAACATGTCTTAAGTGTTGTTGTTGTTGTTTAGTTACTAAGTCATATCGACTCTGCAACCCATAGACTGTAGCCTACCAGGCTCCTCTGTTCATGAAATTTTCCAGGCAAGAATACTGGAGTGGGTTTCCATTTCCTTCTCCAGGAGATCTTCCCGGCCCAGGGTTCAAACCTGCATCTCCTACGTGGCAGGCAGATTCTTTACCATTGAGCCACTAGGGAAGACCTTCTTAAGTATAATAACATATAAAATATTTTGAAGATCTGATGTTTTTCATATTATAAATAAACTCTTTGAGATATTTAATAAGAGTTAATATAAGTCATATTTTTATGAAGCAATCTCTGTTTGGAGCCAAGCTCTCACTGTACCTGCTGCAGACAGATGCTTTTGTGTTTTCATAGATTCTATAGTATAGTACTCAGTCCATAGCAGAAGCACAATACTATTCTGTACTGAATAGAGATGAGTGACATGAATAAGACCAGAGAAGGTGGGAATGGAAGGAAAGGGAAATAACATTGCCCGTGACTGTGTATATGAATGATGGTGTCTTCTGAGGGTAATGCTCCTCACACACTATTTCTAGGCATCATTCTCTATTTAAAAACATTTGCACGCATGCATGACTGTCAATAATGCATGCACTCAACTTGACAGAGCCTAGTTAAGACTATTTTTATCCCATTTTTAACCCACCTTATTGATCTTCTTTACTCCATTTCTGAATGGTTAGTTCTCATCCCTATTTTCATCATAATGATGTTTTATAATACACTCATTTGCAGTCATTAAAAACTCCAAGGTGGTCTAAGTCAGCATTTGTATCTCACTCCTATATTTCCATTGATGCCTACTCCAGGATTCAGTTCTGAATGAGGCTCTGCAGCCTTCCACAGGAAAGCAGGGTGTCATCTACTCTGATTCTTCATCTCATGTTATACTTTCTAGTTTTTTACACATGCCTCCTCTAAAGGAAGGAGCAAGGGTAAGGTCCTCTGTGATTAAGGACCTCTGTGCAGATTCCAGAACATTGGTTAGTCACGCTGGGGGCAAATGCTGTGGGTTTAACTGAGGTATAATTGGCTCCCTGTCCTCCTCGTTTTCCCTGCTGATGTCAGATAATGCATTGATTTTGTCAAATAATGCATTGATTATGTCAGTTCAGATCAGTTCAGTCACTCAGTCATGTCCAACTCTGCAACCCCATGGACTGTAGCACTCCAGGCTTCTCTGTCTATCACCAAATACTGCAGCTTGCTCAAACTCCTGTCCATTGAGTCAGTGATAATATCCAACCATCTCATCCTTTGTCGTCCCCTTCTCCTCCAGCCTTCAACCTTACCCAGCATTAGGGTCTTTTCCAGTGAGTCAGTTCTTCACATCAGGTGGCCAAGGTATTGGAGTTTCAACTTCAGCATCAGTCCTTCCAATGAATATTCAGGGCTGATTTCCTTTAGGAAGGACTGGTTTGATGTCCTTGCAATCTAAGAGACTCTCAAGAGTCTTCTCCAACACCACAGTTCAAAAGCATCAATTCTTTGGCTCTCAGCTTTCTTTATGGTCCAACTCTCACATCCATAAATGACTGCAGGAAAAGCTATAGCTTTGACTAGTTAGATCTTTGTCAGCAAAGTAATATGTCTGCTTTTTAATATGCTGTCTAGAGTGGTCATAGCTTTTCTTCCAAGGGCCAAGTGTCTTTTAATTTCATGGTAGCAGTCACCATCTGTGATGATTTTGGAGCCCAAAAAATAAAGTCTGTCACTGTTTCTGTTGTTTCTCCCTCTATTTGCCACGAAGTGATGGGACCGGATGACCGATAGAGGATGAGAAGGTTGGATAGCACCACTGATTCAATGGACATGAATTTAGGTGAACTCCAGGAGATGAAAAGGAACAGGGTGGCCTGGGGTGCTGCAGTCCATGGAGTCCCAAAGAGTTGGGCAGGACTGAGCAACTGAACTGATGGGACCAGATGCCATGATCTTCGTTTTCTGAATGTTGAGTTTTAAAGTCAGCTTTTTCACTCTCCTCTGATAATGATTTCACTCTTATCTGGTTATGTCAGATAATGCACGGATTGCATCAGATAATGCATAGATTGTGTCAGATAATGCATTATCTGATGTCAGACTCTGTATTACACATGACCCAAAGTACCTTTAGTTCAAAATGAGTTCTCTAGATGAAGGATGTGTAATAGTACCATGTTAAATCAAATCCCTTATGACTATACAGTGGAAGTGAGAAATAGATTTAAGGGCCTAGATCTGATAGACAGAGAGCCTGATGAACTATCGACGGAAGTTCGTGTCTTTGTACAGGAGACAGGGATCAAGACTATCCCCAAGGAAAAGAAATGTAAAAAGGCAAAATGGTTGTCTGAGGAGACATTACAAATAGCTGTGAAAAGAAGAGAAGCAAAAAGCAAAGGAGAAAAGGAAAGATATTCCCATTTGAATGCACAGTTCCAAAGAATAACCAGGAGAGATAAGAAAGACTTCCTCAGTGATCAATGCAAAGAAATAGAGGAAAACAACAAAATGGGAAAGACTAGAGATTTCAAGAAAATTAGAGATATCAAGGGAACGTTACAGGCAAAGATGGGTTCAATAAAGGACTGAAATGGTATGGACCTAACAGAAGCAGAAGATATTAAGAAGAGGTGGCAAGAATACACAGAAGAACTGTATAAAAAGGATCTTCATGACCCAGATAATCACAATGGTGTGATCACTGACCTAGAGCCAGACATCCTGGAATGTGAAGCCAAGTGGGTCTTAGAAAGCATCACTACGAACAAAGCTAGTGGATGTGATGGAATTCCAGTTGAGCTATTTCAAATCCTGAAAGATGATGCTGTGAAAGTGCTGCACTCCATATATCAGCAAATTTGGAAAACTCAGCAGTGGCCAAAGGACTGGAAAAGGTCAGTTTTCATTCCAATCCCTAAGAAAGGTAATCCCAAAGAATGCTCAAACTACCGCATAATTGCATTCATATCACACGCTAGTAAAGTAATGCTCAAAATTCTTCAAGCCAGGCTTCAGCAATACATGAACCATGAACTTCCAGATGTTCAAGATGGTTTTAGAAAAGGCTGAGGAACCAGAGATCAAATTGCCAATATCCGCCGGATCATCAAAAAAGCAAGAGAGTTCCAGAAAAACATCTATTTCTGCTTTATTGACTATGTCAAAGCCTTCGGCTGTGTGGATCACAATAAACTGTGGAAAATTCTGAAAGAGATGGGAATACCAGACCACCTGACCTGCCTCTTGAGAAACCTATATGCAGGTCAGGAAGCACAGTTAGAACTGGACATGGAACAACACTCTGGTTCCAAATAGGAAAAGGAGTACGTTAAGGCTGTATATTGTCACCCTGCTTATTTAACTTATATGCAAAGTACGTCATGAGAAACGCTGGGCTGGAAGAAGCACAAGCTGGAATCAAGATTGCTGGGAGAAATATCAGTAACCTCAGATATGCAGATGACACCACCCTTATGGCAGAGAGTGAAGGGGAACTAAAAAGCCTCTTGATGAAAGTGAAAGAGGAGAGTGAAAAAGTTGTCTTAAAGCTTAACATTCAGAAAACTAAGATCATGGCATCTGGTCCCATCACCTCATGGGAAATAGATGGGGAGACAGTGGAAACAGTGTCAGACTTCATTTTTTGGGGCTCCAAAATCACTGCAGATGGTGATTGCAGCCATGAAATTAAAAGACACTTACTCCTTGGAAGGAAAATTATGACCAACCTAGATAGCATATTAAAAAGTAGAGACATTACTTTGCCAACAAAGGTCTGTCTGGTCAAGGCTATGGTTTTTCCAGTGGTCATGCACGGATGTGAGAGTTGGACTGTGAAGAAAGCTGAGCGCCGAAAAATTGATGCTTTTGAAATGTGGTGTTGGAGAAGACTCTTGAGAGTCCCTTGGACTGCAAGGAGATCCAACCAGTCTATCCTAAAGGAGATCAGTCCTGGGTGTTCATTGGAAGGATGGATGCTGAAGCTGAAACTCCAGTACTTTGGCCACCTCATGTGAAGAGTTGACTCATTGGAAAAGACCCTCATGCTGGGAGGGATTGGGGGCAGGAGAAGGGGACGACAGAGGATGAGATGGCTGGATGGCATCACCGACTCGATGGGCATGAGTTTGAGTAAACTCCGGGAGTTGGTGATGAACAGGGGGGCCTAGAGTGCTTCGGTTCATCTGGTCACAAAGAGTCGGACACGACTGAGCGACTGAACTGAACTGAACTGAACCTTTAGTTCAAAATGAGTTCTCTAGATGAAGGATGCGTAATAGTACAATGTTTTAAAGTTTCTTTGACAAAATGTGGTATTATCAGTGTTTATGGGAAAGTATTGAAATAATGCATCCATATGGATGATGTTCATTTGCTTTTCTGGGAGTCTTCTCTTTCCTATAGGAAAACCCCAGAATTCTTGCTCTCAAAAATCTGCAAATGTACACACCAGCCAGGGGGAAATACAGACCTTTCCCAAGGGAAATGAAGAAACTTGACAAGAGACATAGGGTTCCCTGAAAGGAAAATGCCAGCACCTTCCAGTGTTAGAGCATCTGTCTCCAGTGGAAGGCAGACACAGCCCTATCGCAACACAGGCCTTGCCAACAGTGGAGGGGTCTGCTGCTGGAGTTGCATTCACCTCTGGAGGTGATGCTGCATCCACCACTCACCCAAGTGGAATCCAGGCTCCTCCTGAGAGCCCCTCCTGTTCCCACTGGGAGAAGCTGGTGTCCCCACGAGTTTGTTCCTGACTGTGTAAGCGGCTCGGTTATCCCCAAGCTGGGATGGGGGAACTGGCTGGCTCTTGGTCTTTTCTTGGGATGGTGCCCATTCTCTTCCTGAGGCACTTCACTTGCACCAGCCTGGTGGTGATCCTGGGGGCTCTCTACCCTGTGTTCCCTTTTCTCTCTCCGGCTTGGGTTCATTTCTAGTATCCCCTTATTTAAAGTTCAAAGAAGGATGATAGATTATCTCAGAACCACCTTTGACTACTTCTTAGCAATTTCTGAAAAGAATGATTCTAGCTACCATTTTTAGAAAGCGACAGACTTGTCCATCTTGGTTCTCAGTTTAATGGCTCTAAAACTGAGGAAAAATGTATATCCAGTTACATTTATTTATATCCAATCTTGATTGAAAACTCTCTGAGGTAGTTTTTAGAAAAAATAATGTTCAATTAGTGGTATACGATACACAGTTGAATAATTTTTCTAAGAATTCACTCAATCCCTGTGTTTAGGATTCTTTATTATATGATGACCCAAAGCAACCTTCAGTTCAAAATGAGTCCTCTAGACAAAGGATGTATAATAGTACAATGTTTTAAAGTTTCTTTGATAAAATGCAGGATTATCTTAACAATGTTTATGAGAAAGCAGTGAGTCATTTTCTAAAAGGGCAGCAGAGATCAAAACGCTATAGTTGGTCCAAGTGCCATACATGCAAATTGAAAGCCTGGGATTCACTCAGTTCTTAGTGCACATAAGTAGCAATACCATTTTGATAGCATCCGTTTTCTGATCTGTAAAGGAATGGAAATTAAATATATCTCAATGAGTTAATCTAGGATTTGCACAATGTAACATAATGTCTTGTAACTGACACATAGATTCTTCACATTTGTGAAAGAAAATGTGATTTATTAAAATCAGAGTCTTACCTAAGTAAACATATTTTGAACCATTCACATCTCTCAACATTTCATTTAAAGAAACCCAGATAAATATTATATCCCCATATGATGGATGGAAAAATTGAGCCCAAGGACATTTTTGCTAAATAAGTAAGAACCTTTCTTGCTATGAAGACAAATCATAGCATCATAGTTTTTATCTTCTATCATGACTGGGGAGTGAAATCAAAGCGAGAATGTTCTGTGCGTGCTGTCTGGGTCAATTATCATCATTTGGCCGGTCCTTCTACCTCTCACAGGGAGGCCATGTCAATAAGCCAAGCCCTCCAAGGCTTCATGTGGCTGCAATTAAGGTTCAGCTCTCCCCTGGGATTTTCAGAATCTGGGCATATTGTGGATAAATCCACACCATCTGAAAAGGTGGGGAGGAGAGAAATAAATAGGACAGGAGATTGCCAGGTTTTCCATGAGACATGCTTGCTTTTCTGCAGCCTTCTTCGCTTCAGTGATGACTTTTATGTTCTATTGATTTTCATGTTATTTCCCATTTTTGAGCAGAATGGCTTGAAGCAATAGCAGCAATAAAGCAATGTTTCTGTCAGTCATCTCTGTCTTTCTCACCCACACACATGTTCTCTCCATCGTGTACACACAAACACACATAACTCTTGTGAGTGTTGAATTTCCAAATGGAGGAAATAAGGCTGAGATTTCTAGAACAATCTAGGATCACCCCTCAAAGCTTTTAGAATTTGGAACTGTTCTTAGAACACATCTGAAAAGGCATGAGCGCATTGAACTCCAGCACCTCTGATCTTGAGGGCTGGCAGCATGGACCCATCAGCTTTTTCAACTGGCATTTTACCCAGAAATGCTTTTATCCCCCAGTTTCTGCCCTGTGTTAGGCCATGTGATAGTATTCAAGAGTATCTGTAGAATAATCCTGAAGAGGACAGCAGGGCAGAGTCAGCATAAAGTCAGGAGGAGTTAAAGACCAGGGGCCATGGTTGACAAAATTATAAGAAGCCCACCTGCTTTACACACGTCAGGACAGTGAATAGAATGGATATCACTCCCACGATAAGATTAGATTACAAAGCAGAGTTGACCCTAAGGTAGAAGGTCCTGGGAAACACTGAATAAAGATGAGCACTTACAGATGACAAGCTTAATTCTGAACGTATACGGGCTCAGTCGTGTCCGACTCTTTGCGACCTCATGGACTGTAGCCCGCCAGGCTCCTCTGCCCTTGGAATTCTCCAGGTGAGAACACTGGAGCGTGTTGCCATTTCCTTCTCCAGGGGATCTTCCCAACCCAGGGATCAAATCACCGTCTCCTGCAAGTCTCCTGCATTGGCAGACGAATTCTTTATCACTGAGCCACCTGGGAAACCCCTCATCCTGAATAAAGATGAGCAAACCAAATACATAAATAAGAACAAAGTATGAGCAGGGAGATTTTACATGAGGAGGATACTTCATTCCTGGCTTTGAGATGGAGGGGACCGCCTGGCAGGGAATATAGCAGTCCTCTAGGAATGAGTGGTACCAGCTATGTGAGTCTTTCAACTTTGTTCTTCTTTTTAAAGATTATTTGGCTGTTCTGTATGCCCTGCATCTCCCTGTGAATCTTAGATTTGGCATGCATTTGTTTTTCCTTAAGATTATTTATTCTACAAAAAAATAAACAATTTTCTTAGGTACAGGCAGTGATTCCATCACCATGTATGGAAAATCAAAAAGGCTTTGATGCTGAAACACTGAATCTTGTGTCCTATTTCTCAATCACTTTACATTTATCATTCCATTTACTTTCTTAGGGAGGCAGTGGGCTGGAGGAGAATAACCGGCTTATATTCCAGGCCTGAGTGAGGCCACAGCCGCAAGCATAAGTGATGTGATCAAGGTGCCTGGCGCACATCACACTACTTCATAGGGATGTACTGAATTAATTAATAGGTCAAGGTCAAGAATCTGAGTAATGGTGTGGGATTCACATGAAGGCTATCTGAGCTGTGTGGAGGGGCAGAGGGTCATTTCTGTGTGGGTGTAGCGGCTGCCTAGGTCCCAGAGCAGCTGAGTAATGAAGTTATACAATCTACATTGTATAATTGTGTCCTCCTCTCTCTTATTTCCCTCTAAGTCCAGTTCTTTTGAACCTAACCACGATACACTCTTATGACATTTGATTACTGGCTTTTCAAGCACGACGTAACACAATCTGTTTTCATCTGCTGTTTGCTTAGCGCTCACCAGATGCTGGCCACCCCCAGCGGTCTCTCAGTGGAAGGGCTCTTCCTAGAGATCGGCTTGGGTCTGCATGCTAGTGTCTTAGCTTGTTCCGATGCTGCCAGAAAATCCCGCAGACTGGGTGGATGGTAAACAACAGAGATTTATCCTTCACAGTTCTGGTGGCCAGAAGTCTAAGATGGAGGCACCAGCAGGGTCTCCTTCTGGTGAGGGTCCTCCTGGGTCACAGTCACACCTCGTTTATGGAGGAAGGGACGATGGAGCTCTCTGTGTCCTGTTTATAAGGATCTCCTAGAACTAACACCAAAAAAAAAGATGTCCTTTTCATCATAGAGGACTGGAATGCAAAAGTAGGAAGTCAAAAGATACCTGGAGTAACAGGCAAGTTTGGCCTTGGAGTACAAAATGAAGCAAGGCAAAGGCTAAGAGAGTTTTGCCAAGAGAATGAATTGGTCATAGCAAACACCCTCTTCCAACAACAGAAGGGACGACTCTACACATGGACATCACCAGGTGGTCAATACCGAAATCAGATCGACTATATTCTTTGCAGCTGAAGATGGAGAAACTCTATACAGTCAGCAAAAATAAGGCTGGGAAATGACTCTGGCTCAGATCATCATTTCCTTTTTGAAAAATTCAGGCTCAAATTGAAGAAAGTAGGGAAAAACTCTAGGCCATTCAGGTTTATAAGAACATGAATCCCATTTGTGAGGGTTCCTCCCTCGTGACCCTCCCAGCTCCCAAAGGCCCTATCTCCTAACACCATCGCATCTGGGGTTAAGACTTCAATATATGAATTTGGGGAGGACACAAATATTCAGTTTCAAGTACAGGTCAAAGGACATAATCTTTCCATGACTCAACCTCTTTGTCATTAAAAAATGTAAATAATCATCACACCTACCTCACAGTTTGTTTTGAGGATTAGATGAGTTCGTATATGGAAACTACTTAAATAACATCTGTCACAGATAGTATTAATCTAAATACATATTAATATATTCCACTGTTCTGAAAGGTATCTGAAAATTTATACTTCTCACGTCTCCAGGGATTTAAAACGTACTTAGGTAGATATAATGCAGACATGAAATAACTGGAGCATAACTAAGCAATAAATCTTGTTTAATTGCCTGTAAGTACAGTGGGTGCTGGGGCTTCCCAGGTGACCCTAGTGGTAAAGAACCCACCTGGCAATGCAGGAGCTGCAGGAGACGCAGGTTTGCTCCCTGGGTCGGAAGATCCCCTGGAGGAGGGCGTAGCAACCCACTCCAGTATTCTTGCCTGGAGAATCCCATGGACAGAGGAGCCTGGTGGGCCACAGTCCATGTGGTCGCTAAGAGTCAGACACGACTGAAGAGACCAAGCGTGCATGCAACGGTTATTCAGAGGAAGAGAGAGGATCTGGAATTGGCACAAGCAGAGAAGATTCCTAAAGAGGATCAGGAGTCATCCTCAAAGTACAAGATGCCACAGCTGCCTGGTTTCTGCGACACTGTTTCTCCTCACGTCCAACCTTTTTGCAAGAGCAGCTACTGCCCTAACTTCCCTCTCCTCTCACATTACGCAAAATATTGCCATGTTTAAACCTTGGTCATGAGCATTTGTGCAGTTATATGAGGAATGGAATGTGTATTCCCGAGGGATCTAATTCCATATATCACTCAGCATCTAAATAGCATTTTTGAGTAGGTTTTAGGGTTCTTTGATTAATCCTCTTCCCCTGACAGGTTTTAAATCATCTATTCAGGACATTTAGAGCTTAGCAGAACCTAAGCGCCACCTTCCTATTCTGGAATTTCTCTCCATGGCCACTGCTACACATTATTCTCCGTGGCCAGGGTGGGGAATGGTCTTCCTCGGTGGCTCAGATGGTACACAGTCCACCTGCAATGCAGGAGACCTGGGTTCAATCCCTGGGTTGGAAAGGTCCCCTGGAGAAGGGAACGGCTACCCACTCCAGTATTCTGGCCTGGAGAATTCCAGGGACTGTATAGTCCATGGGGCTGCAAAGAGTCGGACACGGCTGAGCTACTTTCACTTTCAGTTTCAGGGTAGGGAGCATCCAACACTCGGTCAGGAAAACTCACTCCAGCCAGCGCTGTGGGTGCTGACCTGCTGGGCTCCACCAGCCTCTGCATCAGGCGGTGTGCCTTCTCTCTGGCTGGTCCTGCTTCCTGAAGACACTGAGTCTTCTTGAGAGGATTTCTTCTGACTTAGGATGGCTCACCTTATTTTCTGATGTTATGACATGCATGTAGTAGAAATGGCACATCAAAGTTTGAAGTTTGATCTTCTCCCAGGCGAGCGACATGCTGTGAGAAGCCCTCTGGCTAGGCTGGGCAGGGACAGTCCCAGCTCCTGCGAGCCACGTGATCCAAAGGGTAAACAGCCTCCACCCTGACAACTGTTCTGCATCCAGACGACACTTCCAACACAGTATTCAATAAATCACAGGAGATTTTCAGCACTCTATTATAAACTAGACTTTGTTCTAGATTATTTTACCCAACTGTGGGCTAATGTCAGTGTTCTGAGCATGTTTAAGGTAGTCTAGGCTACATTAAGGTGTTAGGTAAATTAAGTGCATTCTTTACTTACAATGTTTTCAACTTCTGATAGATTTGTCAATCTCTACTTACATAGGTCTGATAAGTAGAGAAAGATCTATACATGAAATAATACATATATATATAAAATACATTTATACTTATACATTAAATAGAGTATAGAAATATATGTTATATGTCATCTATTTTTACATAGTTTTAATATATACAATATACAGATTGTTATGATTTAGCAGGTTTATATAATGCCTTCATAATTAGAGAAACATCTGTACATAAAATAATACATACATATATAATGCATTTGTAGTTATTATATATAATACAGGAATATATGTCATATACAATATATTTATGTAATCTATAATACACACAATATAAATATACAATATATGTATACATTATATATATTTGTATACATATATTATATATATATATATATAATCAAGAGTCTTCCATTCCAGAGACAGTAAGAGCATTCTTTCTCTTTGGAGCCAGCATGGTAAATAGTCAGCATGTGTATGTTGAGTGGAGGACAGAAGATATTGTAGAAAAGGAGAAGTCAGGCAGCGAGTAACAGCTAGGAGCAGGAATCT
Organism: Muntiacus reevesi; assembly: GCF_963930625.1. Classification (NCBI taxonomy): domain Eukaryota; kingdom Metazoa; phylum Chordata; class Mammalia; order Artiodactyla; family Cervidae; genus Muntiacus; species Muntiacus reevesi. Next base: position 15,561,849 of record NC_089251.1, read on the forward strand.
ACCACTGGCCACTGCAGACTCCCTGTGGGTAGGATAACACAGTGAGGAAGGGTCTACCTTTTGGAAAGAAGCTGATGAGATTTCTTAGCCTGCATTTGCCACATATTAACTATCTAGTATTGGGCAAGTCTCTTTGTATTCTTATCCACAAAATGAGATTAGTAACACCACCTATTCCATAGCATTGGTAAGAAGACAAAAACTGAAAGTAAAAGAAATAGAATAGTTGTGTTAGGACAACGCATAACACAAGATAACTTGGTCATAAATATCAGCTTTAATCATTATTATTTTATCCACTTTCAAATGAAATGTTTGAGAAAACAGCTCTACCAGACTTTGATAGATAACATAGCATTTGAATCATCCAACTGACTCCACATGTTTGGTTTCCATTCTTACTAAGACAATTTCTGATTTTGCTTCTTTCATAGCTCAGTTGGCAGAAAATGAATTCACATTCACGCTGAAATGAACTTTCCAGCCTGTGTGACACAGCTTTCCCATTAGAAAGGAACATACTGACATTATGGTTCCAGCATTAAGAACTGAGTCAGTATCATTTAATCCCCTTGAGACAAATTTCTTCTGGATATAAGCAAGAGTGGATTTCTGGTCAATCCCCCACCCCCAAGCATGTTGAATTCATTCAAGCAACATCAATAAATGGGACCTTTAGTGGTCACCTGTGATGCCAGTTCACACATCTACTTGGAACCCACTGAAGTGGCCCCAGGACACCCAAGGGAGTCCTGTGCACACTGAAGTAAGTGGGAATGGCTGGTTCCATTGGCCTTACTTCCCTAGGGTTTGTTAATCATAATATGATCTGATATAAACATCTTTGCTCATTATTCTTTCCAGCAAAACACCTACAAAGATACCCATCTGACTGTTATATCCTGTATTTGAGCTCTTGCTGTTGGACAGGATGCAAAATCAACTGGGATGTATGCAATCTGTTATAGGTTGAATTGTGTCTCCCAGAAAAATATGTGAAAGTCCCAACTCCCAGTATCTCCAAATGTGACCCTATGTGAAAATAGGGTCATTGAGGATGAAATTGGTTGGCATGAGGTTATGATGGGCTGCAGTGGGCCCCAAACCCAATATGACTGGTGTCCTTAAAAGAAGAGGAGAGAGACACAAACAGGAGAATGCCATGTGAAGACAGACACGTGCTAACCAAGGAAGGCCAAGGATTGGCACTAAGTCTAGAGCTGCAAGTGGCAAGAAAGACTCTCTATAGTTTTCATGGGGAGGATGGTCCTGCCAACACCGTGATTTTGGAGTTCTCTTCTCCAAAACTGTAAAACAATAACTGTCTGTTGTGTTAAGTCTCCCAGTTTGTGGTGTTTTGTTCCGACAGCCATGCCCCCCACCAGCAGCCATTGGAACCCTTGGTCACGCTGACTCTGGATTTGCTTAAGGCACCATCCTATGCTAAGCATGTGTTTGACATGAGGTTGGAAAAAGGCAGCGCTTCATCTTAGGCATCAAATACAAACAAACAAGAATATTTGGGATCCTATTGTGAAAATGCCTATTTCTATTAGTTAGCTCTGATTAGCTATCTGCCTTTTCCTACTAAAAGGAAAATCCATGGCATAATTGAATTAGTCAGTCTCTTGTAAATGAATGGTTCAGAACAGAATGGCTTTATCAAGATATCCTTGTAGGATTTTTATCCCTCATTGATTCCACCCCAGTAAGTGCATATAATTCAACATCAAGAAAAAGAATATGCTGAAGATGCATTATTTTATAATGCAGGAAAGCAAACCAATAGAGATTCTTATAGACTTTAAATGCCAGCCAGATTTTTAAAAGGGCTAAACTCTTTCAAGTTATTTGTTGTTTTGGGGAACTGGATCCATACAATAGTGAAAATTTTACCATATCAGTTAATATGATGTTAGAAAAATGTGATGTATTGATTATCCTCTGATCAAATACTCCATCTCATAGAACTCTTGTTTCAGACATTCTGACTTGACTGAATGGGTTATTAGCCAAGGAATAAACTGGCTCATCCCATGAAAGCATTATAGTGAGGGAGGTGCAGTTGTTAAAAAAAAAGAATGCCATAAATTTTGTGCCCGGTAGCTCTTCATGCAGACTCGCATTCTACACAGATGGTAGCACATTTCAATTGCATAAGCAGCCCCTTATCACCATCTCTCTCTTTTGTGTACGTTACCGTGGCAAGCAGAGCCCAAGGCTATTGGCAGAGCTGAAAAAAAAAATTTTTTTTAAATGATTGCCACTGCTTTGGGATTAGGTAAACTGCGAGGAACCAGAAGCAGGCCTTTCCAGTTTGAGAGTTTGTGCATTTGCCAAATGAGTGGTTTTGAAAATTGGCCTTCCTTTGCTGAAACATGTTTTTCTACACTCTAAGAAACCTCCGCATAAAAGGGAAAAGTTGTGTCAGGACACAGGAGGCAAATTGAACACTGTGCCTCCTACTTTTTCTTTATTTTTATTTTCTCTTGTGGAATGAAGATGGGCCAAATACAAGCCACATTTATATTCCACCACTCTTTTTAGTGGCTTCCAGGAGACCGTCTGGAGGCGGTTGACAGAGTGACCCCACTTGCAGGAGCATCTACTATGCCTAAGAGACAAATATGAATAACAGGTTGACCAGAAGTCCAGGTGAGCAGGAACACCTCCTGGAAGCATTTGAGACAGATGCTCAGTGACCTCAAGTTTATTGAACAGACTTTAACAAAGGCACACGGGAATATTGTCCAAATGCCCTCCTTCCAGTCTCACGATTTTTGGCAGAATATATTGTCAACTAAGAGTCAGGGTAGTATGTAGGACCCCCAAAATAAAAATCATGAAATCCTGGCAGTTTAAGTAAAGAGATCCTCCTTCCCAACTTGCTGCCCCAGGCAAAAACTAGTTGAGTTGGAAGACTAGTTGCAGAGAGAGGGTGGGCAGTGGGGAGGTTGGTTCAGAACCAGCACCTACAGCCCACAAATGATAAAGGAGAGGGGGGCACACATTTCACCATCCTAAGAATCTAGGAATGTGGCCACAGAGCCTGTCCTCAGAGCAGGACTTTTCAACTAAAATCTAGAGCTTCCTCCACGACATCAACTTGCCTTCTCTTTTTTTTTTAACTATGATAATGGAGACCAGAGATCTCAGATGTTTCATCTTTAAATGCTCTGCAATGGTTACTAATTGCAGGTAACTAATGGTTACCCTCCCCAGCCCGAGGGTGGGGGAGGGATGATAAGCTCATGCTGTCTTGGCTCAGCATCCAGATCCCAGAAATTTGAATGAGTTATAGGATTTTACTTGGGAGCCAGGAGACCGCACACGGTTATTTATTTGTCATCCTGCCGTGTATGTTGCATGTCCATCAGCTATTCTTAGCCCAGGGGAGCAGAACCAATATGCTACTGCAGATGCAGAGAGGGCAGCCCTGGAAGGGGTGAGTCTGGCGTGGGGGCATCGGGGGAGGGGATGAACACAGCTCAGCTGCACGTGGCTGTTCTGGGGAAGGCTCACTTAGTTGCTGTGTCTGTAGTGGCACCTGTCATTTAATGAGAACTGAGAGGGAATAACCTGAATCATTTTCTGACTATCTGATGATGGAGTCTGGTATGGAGACAATTTAGGGGAGGAAACAATGAAAACTCAGGAACCTGAAATATCGCTGAATCTTCAAGGCAGAAAGCACTTGGTTATTGGCTCGCATGCCTGGGGAAGCCCTGATGGCCTGGAGCTGCCCTTGCCTTCCCGTGGCCAGGAGCCATGAAGCCTGAGATGACATCACACTGTGTGTCCATGGACTTCTACACCTGCCCTGGTCTGGGTGTCCCACGAAGCTTAGGACTCCAGCATCCTCTCTCTTCCCTCCAAGAGGAGAACTTAACAGTGTAGGCTACACTTGAGTGTAGGCTAGACTTGCTTCTAAGACACAGAATAAGGAGGAAATGATGGTGTCTGACTAGGTCATACAATCTACAGCAGCTTCTGGAGTGCCCTTCTCCTCTATCTCTCTCTGTCTTTGTCTCTCTCTCTCTCTCTCTGTCTCACACACTCTCCTCTCTGTGTCATCACTTGGTTTGAGGGAATCTGATTTGTAGATGGGCTCACGTGCCAAGAACTGATGCCTCCAGATTCCAGGCACGTGAGGTAACACCTTGGAAGCTCACAGTCAAGCCTTCAGAGGTTGTCACTCCTAGCCAACAGCTAGACCATCACCTTTCAGGTTACCCTGAGCCAGAGCACTGTGCTAAGCTGAACCCTTGTTTGTTCCTGACCCTGAGACACTGTGTGTGGTGCTAAACTTCCAGGGTTTGGGGGTAATTTGTCACAGGCCAGAGATAACTGATATACTCTGGACTCATCCTTTCACAGAGCTTCTCTAGTCCTCTGCCAGAACTGCTCTTACATGGGACATTAGTAGATCCAACCTGCCCTCTGAATTCTGAACCGATATATAATCTCTTGCACCCAGAATCCAGCATTCTTGTTGGCATCTAAGGGATGAGCTCGGAGACCTCGAATGGACCTTGCTTTATTTGTTATACTTCCTGGAAACAGCTTCATCCTGGATGTTTGGTTAGGGAAAGTACAGGAACCATAAGGAGTTTCATGAGAAGGTTAATGGCGCTGAAGCTAAGCTATTGCTCTTGAGTAGGAGTGAAGGGGTGGAGGTGATTTGCATGTGACAGACAGTGGGCATGGGAGTGCAGCAACCATGTGGTATCATTTATTCTGTGAGAATCATCATTTCTAGACATCAAATTAGTATCATTTCCCGTCGCAATTACAAAGGTGCTTTTTTTTTCCAGTCTTCAAAATAAAATTTCACCAACACATATTGAGTAATTACATGCCTGAACTCTGGCATTTTAAGTATGACTAAAACATTGAAATTCAATTCTATAAGGGACACAGACATCTCTAAATCCCTGGGTAACTAGATTAAGAGCTACTCTGGATATATAAAGGATGTGTTCATTGAAATGCTTTATGGGAGAGAGATTGCATGAAGAGGAGAAGACTTTATGGAAGAAGGGGGAAGAGAGTTGAAATATGAAACATGTCTAGAATCCCAACAGAGTAGAAGTGGGGAAGAAAATATTCCAGGTGAAGGAAACACCCTAATCAGAGGCTTGAAGGTGGAGGAAATACAATTTTAATGCAGACTGAATTATCTGAGTTATTGAGGAGATAAGACTGGAAGAAACCACACGGCCAATGTTGAAATATTCATAGGGGTCTGGCTCTTTCTTGAATTTTAAAACCTATTCCTATCAAATATCTCAACTTTGTTAATGCTGTCATCATGGTATTCTGTAGTTTTCCATGGTCTTTACAATTTGCAAAACATTTGAGTTTCATTAGCTCATAGAACTTTACCAGAATGAATCAAATTTAGCAAATGGTTACAGATTCTTCCAGTGGCAGCAGGAGTGGAGAACAAGCTCAGAAGCACAGAAGGGACTCACAAGACATTAATCATCATGTTTCTTGGCACTGGTGCTGGTCACAGCAAGAAGTATTGGCAAAGGCCCAAGAGACAATGAATATGCAACATTTAACCTTTTTCCTTCAAATGACATGTACTCCTTTAGATGTGTTATCTGACACTCAGTATAACAGATACCCTAGAAAGCATGACTCTCTCTCTCTCTGCAATCCACAAATTTGAAGTCAAAGGGATCTGTTTACAATTCTGTGAAAGTGTTCATATCTGATATCCCGGATCTATTCAAAAATTCTGAATTTTTTTTTTTTAATTTAAATAGTGCAGTTCTTTCTGTACTGTTTCATACAGACTTGTATAATTTTCTTAATTCTTTTTTTTAAATGACTGGCTTGCTTATTTGTATTTTCTTGATTTGGCTGAAATTTGATGTTACTTCTTTTAAATGAATAATCTTAATGGGATACAGAATTTTCCATCATTAATTACGAAACTGCTAACTTTGTATCTGAATAATTGCTAAAAACAATTAAAAGTTGAAGTAAATCCTTTGAGAGGTCCACACCTAAACCTAAGTCATTCAAATTCAGGGCCTCTCCATAATTATATTATGAAGTAAACATAGACTGTGTTACTTTTTGATCATGACATTTCCTAAGCATCCCATGAGAGCACCATCAGGAGAGAAAATAAAAGAAATATTTAGTACCAAAATAGGCCAAGAGGGCAAAAGATGTTTCATATCTCACATCTGAGTGTCTTACTCTTGGAGCTCTTGATTAAAAATGATATTTGTAGAGTGTTTTTAGAGTTTAAAAAGAATATCCATTCCCTTTTTTCATGTGATTCTTTTAGTATACTCTGAGTCTTCATCAGCCTTATTTTTCTAATGGAGAAACTCAAGATCACAGAAGTTAAATTATTTATTTTGCTGGATTACATTTTGCCTTAATATCTTTGAAACAAGAATCCATCTCACAATTAATGTATTAGCAATTATGCCTTTGTGGCACTGATCTTTCATACCAGTGTTGCACATACATTTTCAAGTCAATAAAATATGCAAATTCTAAATTTCATGTGGCTTGTGAGTAGTGTTTAAAGTCAACTCTGATTCCAAATTATTAATATAGTCTCTTCCCATGAAACTGCTACCTCACTCAAGATAATCTGTGAAAAATAAATCAACCAACATAAAAATATTTGAACACAGTGGATTTTGAGCTGCAAATACGTCTATATTCAAAATATGCAAATATGTGCTACATTGCTTTTTAATAACAAAATATCAATGCATTCCTATCAAACTTGAATTATCTATTATCTTTTTGTTGTTGTTCAGTTGGGCCAACTCTTTGCGACTTCATGGACTGCAGCATGCCAGCTTCCCTATACTTTCTCCTAGAGCTTGCTCAAACTCATGTTGATTGAGTCGGTGATGCCATCCAACTATCTCATCCTCGGATGTCTCCTTCTCTTGCCTTCAATCTTTCCCAGCATGTATATCTTTTAAATTCAGTGTAATTATGTAAACACTTACCAAGAGTGTCTTTTGTGCAGGAGATATTTCCCTTCCTTGTGAAGCTTCTACATAGGTTCTTAAAATTCAGATTACACCCTTATGAGAGAAGATGATGGGGAATATAAATTGATAAGCGATCCTAACATGTAAGAGGTTTGTGTTCAGAACTTTTACAGACGTTGCCTCATTTAAATTCCCTTTTTGTAGATGAGTAGACTGAGGCTTATAAAATTATGCTTTCCCCATGATATCAGAAATAAAATTGTTGAACTGAAAGTAAAATCAAATCTTCTAGCTCACCAAACCAATTTTCTTCCTTTATCTCACGTAAGTAGGTAGCTCTTATATAAGATATGAAAAGAGACACACAATTATTTTGGTGTTTTGTAAGAAGAGAGTTTTGCAGTGTATGGAGAAAGCTAGTACAAAATAATCTCTCCTCTAATCAAACAAACTTTCCTTTATTTTGTGAGCAAACCTCCTGCTGGGGCTATTTCCCAAGAGACATTCTCATCTCACAAATGGAGTATGAAATCAATAAAATGATCAAAGTGTTGGGACAGGAGAAAAGAGATCGCCCAGCAACTTTATTTGTTAATAAAAGTACTAGATAACTGGAAACTTTGAATTTGCTTGTGAGTTCTTTTCATTTCGTAAAAATACTTCTATCCAAAGAGAAGGAGAAAAAAGGGACATTTTTTCAACTCTAACCCTGAGCTGGGCACTGTATGTTTACCATCAATTTTTATTCCTGAGACAACTCTGTGAGTTATTGTAACTCTTGTAAGTGTAAATATGTTGCAATGAAAATAGCTTGCCCAGGGTCACATAATTGTGTTTTGTTCCAGAACCACAGGACCTTTCTACTATATGACATTGATGGGGTTGGAGAGCCCACCATGTATGCACACTGGCCAACAAATGAACCGCCGGAGTTGAGGCTACCACCCAGCTGCCTGGGATACTGACTCAGCTAAACTACGAGAGCTTCTGTTTGAGTTCTGATAGAGTGGAACTAAATGAATCTGAATTAATACTAATCATATATTTCATTGATCACTATTAATCTTAAAACCTGTTTTCTATTCTCGTTTATCTTCATAATATTCCATTGCTAATTACCATGTTTGTTGTAGTTGTTCTTACATCATAAAACGATATTATTTTTCAGATGAGGAAGAGTACATGTGTAGAATTGACAAGGTCACACAGATATTATGTGATAGATCTCGAATTTTTAGCTCTTTCTCAACATTGCTCTCAATTTAAAAATTTTAAAATGTGTTTTTGGGGGGAGTCCAGGCATGGACAGGTGACAGACTTACTTCCTTGGTATATTTAAAAAGGTGGAAAATAATTCAGTCAGAGATGTTGGTGTTTTGAAAACCAAAGAGTGACAGATACACCTATGTTTCCTATGCAGAATGTACAAAGCAAATCTGGGGGTGATGTTGGAGAAAGAGTTAGTGTGAGTGAAATGGGTCTTAGTAAGAGTTCTCAAAGATGGAGATGCTGTGGTTGGAGAGAGACAGTCTCAGCAGCACAGACTTCATCCTTCACAGGAGGAGTGATGTGTTTCCTTGGCTATCTCCATGCCCTTGGAGAAGGACACGGCAACCCACTCCAGTATTCTTGGCTAGAGAATCCCATGGACAGAGGAACCTGGCAGACTATGGTCCATAGGGTCACAAAGAGTCAGACAAAATTGAAGCAACTTAGCACATATGACCTTGACCTGTCTTCAAAGAAAGGCGAACTGGTGGGTCATTAAGAATTTGAGCTGGAGGTGGGAAGGAGATTCAAGAAGGGGGGACATATGTATACCTATGGCTGACTCACATTGATGTAAGGCAGTCAGTCAGTTCATTTCACTCAGTCATGCCTGACTCTTTGCGACCCCACAGACTGCAGCACACCAGGCTTCCCTGTCCATCACCAACTCCTGGAGCTTGCTCAAACTTGTGTCCATTGAGTCAGTGATGCCATGATGCATGTATGGCAGAAAATAACACAATATTATAAAACAATTTTCCTCCAATTGAAAAAAAAGGAAATTGAGCACTAACCATTCTTGACCCCGGCTTCTCCAATGAATATCTCTGAGACCTCACGTGGTTTACCTCTGGTCTCTGTGCTTCAGTTTCCTCCCAGTAAGTCATGGTGATCTTCCTTTCATCTGTCTCAGACTTTTCATGAGAACATATAAAGTGCTTGGAGCCATTTGGGACACAGATTCAGGAAGGAGGTGTTAGGGGCTGTTCTTCTACCTGCTATTGCCTCCATGTTCCTATCTCTAGAATGGGGATTGATGTGACATTCTGACAAGAATCACATGAGAAATACAGATTTATCAAAATACATAAAGCAAAAAGTGAAGAGGAACTAAAGAGCCTCTGATGAAGGTGAAAGAACAGAGTGAAAAAGCTAACTTAAAACAACATTCAGAAAACTAAGATCATGGAATCTAGTTGCATCACTCCATGGCAAATGGATGGGGAAAAAGTGGAAGCAGTAACAGATTTTATTTTATTGGGCTCTAAAATCACTGCAGACAGTGACTGAAGCCATAAAATTAAAAGATGCTTGCTTCTTGGAAGAAAAGTTGTGACCAACCTAGATGGCATATTAAAAAACAGAGACATCACTTTGCTGACAAAGGTAGTCATCTATGAATGTGAGAGTTGAACCATAAAGAAAGCTGAGCACCAAAGTTAATGCTTTTGAACTGTGTTGCTGTAGAGTCCCTTGGACTGCAAGGAGATCAAATCAGTCACTTCTAAAGGAAATCAGTCCTGAATATTAACTGGGAGAACTGATGCTGAAGCTCTAATTCTTTGGCCACCTGATGCAAAGAGCTGACTCATCGAAAAAGAGCCTGTTGCTGGGAAAGATTGAGAGCAGAAGAAGAGAGCAACAGAGGATGATGGTTGGATGGCATCACCAACTCGATGGAAGAACATGAGTTTGAGTAAACTCTGGGAGATAGTGAAGGACAGGGAAGCCTGGTGTAATGCAGTCCATGGAGCTGCAAAGAGTTGGACACAACTTACTGACTGAACAACAAAGTAATAAAAAAGAGACAATAACAGTGGGAGAAACCTCTCAAAGAACAAGTACCAGATGCCTTTCATTCATTAGGAACTGTTTTGTACAAGAGATACTAAAACAAATAAGACACAGATTCTGGTCCTCGGGAGCTCACAGGAGAGTAAAGAATCCAGACATATGAAGAAACATTTCTCAAATGCTGGCATGATTTTCCTGGAGTCCTGAAGAGAAGGGAGGAGATGTGTCTGGAAGCCTGTGCATGTCCATGGGCTCATCTAAACACAAGGGAAGATTAGCTTCCTCTTACTGAGTTTTACCCTAGGTGGTATCATGGAGCCAGGGCATGGCACCAGAGTCCAGGTGGCCTCGTCTTAGCCTTGGGTGCTGTGTCATTGGGGATATTGCTCCTTTCTTTATGCTTCAAACTACTCATCTGTCTTTGACTGAGTGTTTGCTGACTGGAAACACCTCCAGTGCTACAGGCAGTCAGAAGACAGAGGGAAGTCTTTGAGAAGTTGACTATTTTGTCGGTGAGACAGACTTAAACATGAAAACCCATTCATGGGTTAGGATTGAGCAACATACATCTGCTCCCTTACAGCGTGGATCAGTGTCACTTCCTGGAGGAGGTCAGAGTAGGAACCCAAATCTGGGACAGAATTATTCCAGGTCTCTAGGAAGGTGGTTCTAAGGATTAACTTGAACCTTGAACTTCTGACTCAAAGATTAAAACTAATCTTCCCTCCTCTCAACAATTAATACTTCTGATCTATCCCCACTGCATGGGTTTTGTCACTTTCCAAAAGTGAATTTTAGTTGCTTGTAGGAACTTTTAAATTCTCTTAGCAGCCTGAACATTCTTTAATGACAGAGCAGGTTTTAATTATCTTTGTTGCTCCAGCACACAGTAACTTAATGCAAGCTCATGACATGTGCTTATTAGTGGTGGTAACAAATGCATGAAATAAAGCAGAATTGGAGTGATCCCTGAGTGTGGGGCAACCTCCTGAATGCCCCTCAGCAAGAGTTCTAATTAAAGGGAATAAAATCTGATGGCCAAAGCCATGAATAAATGGATCTGGATTTCAGCCAAGTGACCCATCCCCAACTAGGTGAAGAGGGTGAGGCCCAGGCCGGGGACCCTAGGAAAGAGGTCAACTCACAGCCTAGCCTTCTTCCACCTCCCCTGTTTATAAGCTTTCCTCTAGCTTCACCTCCACTGTGTTTGGCCCTGGAAATGAAGATGCCTTCTTTGTCATCACTGTGGGTCATCCATATCTCTCTAAGTGAGTCCAAGATGGAGAAGCGGACCCCGGGCAAGAGGCAGGTGGCAGAATGGAGAAGCAGGGTCATGGATGGGAAGCGAGAATGGAGCCTGCACGCTGGATCTCCCCCTTCCCTCCAGGACCTCTCCCTCCCCTTTCTCCTCCTCCCTTGGCAGGACTGCTGAGTCCCCTGGACTCCAGAAGGGCTTCCCCTGCAGGGGCTTGAAGCAGGAGAAGGAGGTCTCAGCTCTGACCCTGCAGGGTGGCCTTTGGCTGCTTCCTTGAGTGAAGATCATCAGAGATCCTCTTCTTGCACCCGGCTGCATGTACACCATCGTCTTTGTCTCCTGGCAGCCTCTTGGAGTTCTTCCCTCCCCTCACCCCAGTATTGGGGGTGGGGGCTGTAATAGCTCAATTGATGGTAGCCTCCAAAGTCCTACAACTCACCCCAAGCTCTGCCATTAGCATCTTTGCAAATAAAACTTTATAAATCCTCCTATTCAGGGTCTATTTCCTGTTAAAACACTAACAGATGTGGACCCATACATCAGAACTTAATTGCCCAGCACAGAGTGGTTTTATGTTTTATTTCCTTCTCACCATCTACTCTTGAAAGTAAGTTTCAAAATACTTTCTTTACTCTGTGACCTGAACAAGATGTTTAGTTTGCATAGTGCTTCAGTTTCCTCTTCTCCAAGGTACAATTAATAACCTGGGTTGTTCTAGGCCTCAGATAAGATAATGCATGGGAGATGCAGGTGTGGTGCCTGGAAAACAGTAGATATTAGATGCATTTCAGCTTTGACAAGTCCTGAATATTCATTGGAAGGACTGATGCTGAAACTGAAACTCCGATACTTTGGCCACCTGATGCGAAGAACTGACTCACTGGAAAAGACCCTGATGCTGGGAGAGACTGAAGGCAGAAAAAGGGGACGGTAGAAGATGAGATGGTTGGATGGCATCACCATCTCATTGAACATGAGTTTGAGTGAACTTCAGGAGTTGGTGATAGACAGGGAGGCCTGGTGTGCTGCAGTCCATGAGGTCACAAAGAGTTGGACACGACTGAGAGGCTGAACGGAACTGAACTGAGTCTTGAAGCATCTTATTCTTTCCACTTTAGTAATATATGAAAAATACACATCACTGTGTGTCCTGAGTGGGGTTTTATAGCAAAACAGTAAAAGTCAAAGATTAGGGGAAATTGTTAATTAAAAACAAAAACAAAAAGGAAGAATCACTCTATGTGAGTGATATGAGCCTTACAAACATCACTGCCCCACCCCTTCCACACCCATGGAATCTAGAAAAAAAGAGAAAAACAGATATGCTCAAAGGGTCCTCTGAACAGTAGGTACAATTCAGAGAGGTTTTATGAGAGATTATATAGCTCTGGAAAGAACTTGATCAAACACGACAACATGCCCACTGATAACATTGTTGTCAGTTTACTCAGTTGAGTTATCTGAAAAATACGGGATTTAATTAGAATCTATTCTCTGTTCTCCACCAACGTGAGCAGAGAGAGGTGCATGCCAGTCGACCCAGAACAAAGACGCCAAGCTCCGAGCGAGCCGCCTACTCCTCATCCTTCTCAAGGCCAAGTAATTAGAAGTTATTAGGACACTCATAGCTGAGGCAGAGAAGAAAAAAACAGGAGCTTCTCAAAAATGTGAATTATCTTCTTGCCTGAAAGGAGCACAGAGAGAAATTCCACACGTGTTTCTCTGAAAGGCAGGGCTGGGCTGTAAGATTACCCCCAAATTACTCAGGATGAAGTAAAAGACACCTGCGGTTTTGAAAACACGAGGCTCAGGAGGCTCTCTGTGAGCAGTGAATACAGAAGCCCTTCGTTTGGAAAGAACACCGTTTATCAGAAATTCCCCGTCTCCTTTTTGCCTTCAGTCTTGGTGACTGGATGGCAGAAGCTAAACTTGGCAACGCACATTTCCTGCCCTTATGATGTAGGAGAGGGTCTGTCGATTTTAAAGAAAAAATGAGTGAAAACTATTTTCTGCATTGATGTCAGAATGGTACCTTTTCTTTATTTCTTCAAAAGTTTCCTGCCAGGGTTGGGCTATGGGGTAGAACCTAAATAATTTGATGTAATACTAACATTAAGCTCTTTCATTAGATCAATTCTTATAGCCTTTGATCAATAGCTATTCCATTCTTTCTGGCTGATTTGAAATCCTTGCTCTTGCTAAGAAGACAGAATAAAAGTATCTTGTGGTGGCAGGGGAAGAGTGGGAGCATTCAGAAGTGCGGCTCTTTAAGTCCAACCTTCTCCAGGCCCCAAGGAGGCACCAGCATCTTCTCATGCTTCATGGTCCTCAGATCTGTCTGGGGCAAACGCTCAGACCCCAGTTCTCATCCCTTTCCTTTCCCAGCAGCATCCGCCATGGGGGTGAGTGGCTTTCCTAGATGAGTATGTTTCAGGGGCATAAACTGGTATTAGACCCAAGAAGGGCCATTCTACTCATTAGTAGCAAGGTGCCCATTAGTTTTGAACTCTGGGTCTGGTTTTCTCTGTATTCCATACTATTCTGTAGATATTTGGTCTTCCTCTGTTTGTTAAGCTAAAGGGCTTTCTGCTTTCCAAGCTCACCCAGCTCATCCACAGACACTTCTTCTAAACAAACCAAAAGAGCAATTCTTCCTGAAACAACAGCTCTTTAAGGCAGGCACAGGCCTTCTTGTGGCAAGTGTGCAAGTTACAGCATCCTACCTGAGTGGGGATAGCAGATGGTTTGTGCAGGAGTGTCACGCTTTTTCTTATGGCCTTGCTTCCGCTTTGCAGTTGCCTTTCCAGATCTCGATGGGAAAAAGCCATCCTGAGAGGGCCATGAAGGACAGCTGGGCAGCAGGTGGCTGCAGAGTGGAAACCGTCAGTGTCGTTGGCAACAGCCAAGGTGCCCAGCGTGTGGTCTGATGTGCTCCTGACAAAGGTGGTTGTTCCAGGATTATCTGTAAACAATAGCTTTCTGTGACATGAAAGAATCCCAAGAACAGATTCCATTTCTTAAAGCATCAGTTAGGCTTTTTCTTTTTTTCTTTTCAAATGACAGAGGAGTGTGGATGCCCCTGGCACTGAGTGGATGAGGTTGGCAGGGTGCTGGGTGCTCCACGTGCATGGCTGGAGTCTCAGCTTGGGTAAGAGTCATGACCGGGGCTGGTGTGATCACCCTGCATGGTAGCAGGGGATGACTTGGGGACACGCTACACACTGACTATTGGCTCAAGTGTCAGCTTTCCTTCAACATCGCCTGCTCTGCTTCAGCCACCTGTGCCACCTTCTATACTCACTCAGGTTGCATAGCTGTCACATGTAAGAGGGTGCTTTTTTCCTAGCTGCCCTCTTCCACACTGGTACTAGAAACCACATGATCATGAAAAGACAAAACAGATGACGCTAATGCAGCCCTTTCCAAAATAATCAGCGGCATAGATGGCATTCACCAGAGCCACTGTCCTTGGTTATTTACGTCTCTAAGTACAAACATCTCCACACTGTAAGGCTTCCTCTTTTTTTGCAGGCGCCCCAGCAAAGCTGGTGGGGCAGCTTCCTTCTCAGGTCTGAACGTGTGGTCACAAGTGAAACTGCTACTCAAGAGTTTCCACTGGGCGGTCAATCTTTGCTTCCACATCTAAGGTTGCAAACACCGGACAGGACAGCGGAAGGTGGTCACCCCACCCTTTCATGAGTTAAACCCACAATGGAGAAAGGGAAGAGAAAGGTCACAGGGGATTTCACATCCAGAGGGGAGAGGTTTTGGGGCACTGTGAGGGGCACCAGTCAGCGGGTGGGGCGAGGCAGGAAGGGGGGTCTGGGAAACGTGGCTGAAATCTCAGCTCCATCATGGAGCTCTTTGTTACCATGGATGCATTGTTTACTGAATCCAGCTCCTGCTTTCCCTCCTGTGAAATAAACGATGCTCTCAAACTCTCCAGAAGCATTTGGAAAAACTTACAAATTCATAAAAATGTTGCAAGAATAAAAAACAAGGGTATAAAGAACACCAATGTACTCTTGATCCATTAATAAATTTGTTTTGAATTTTTTACTGCATTTGTATTTTATCTTCAGATATGATATAGATAAAGACAGATATAGAGAAAGAAATTGAGATCAATATTGAGATATATTGATATAGATACATGGAGCTTCCCTGATGGCTCAGCAGGTAAAGAATCCACCTGCAATGCAGTACACACAGGAAATGCAGGTTCCATTCTTGGGTCAAGAAGATCCCCTGGAGGAGGAAATGGCAACTCACTCCAGTATTCTTGCTTGGGAAATCCCATGCACAGAGGAGCTGGGCTGGCTACAGTTCATGGGGTCTCAAAGAGTCAGACATGACTGAGAAAATAAGCCCATTGATACATATACACAGATATATACACATACGATTGTTTCTGATTCACATGAGAATAAGTCCTATGCATTATAACCTTTTATCCTAAATACTTCAGTGCACATTATATACACTAATATATACATACATTCATATAGCACAATTATAAGCTGCAGTAAAATTAGCATTGTTATAACACTTCTATCTAACCTATCATTTTATTGCAATTTTTGTCAACAGACCTAGTATTTTCTTTCTTTCTTTTTTTTTTTTTTTTTTTTTAGCTTTCTTAGTAGTACAACACCCAGTCTAGAATCTCATGTTACATTTGCTTCTTTTGTCTCTCTCATCTCTTTTAGTCTGGATCACTTCTATAGCCTTTCCTTGTCTTTTACAACACAGACATTTTTGGAGAATACACTGCCTTTCCATTTTAACACCACGTTTCTGAGCTGGGGTTTGCCTGCTGTTGCTCCATGGTTACACCAGCTCATGTTTTGGCTGTAACACAGCTTAGGAGATGCTATGCTCTCCTCCAGGAACTTGATCTAGAAACCCACCATATCCATGGCCATAATCGCCCCTCAAAAGATTTTCTGATTTCTCTGGCACTGCAGTTTATAATTTTACTTTGCAGCTGATAAACCATGCAAATAAATACTGCTCTGCTCTTCATTAGAATGTCCCTCTTGATTTAGGATAAATGGATTATTTTTTTCATGAATCAGTATTTACTGTGAGGTTTGAGAAATGACGGATTTTCCAACTGCTGCATTCTTTTCACATTTACTAACTTGCCTTAGAAGTTCTACTAGAAATAAGAGCCCCCTCTGAGCCCCCAGTTTCTTATGTATTATTGGTATGAACTCTGGACTCACAGTTGTTACAGTTTAATTATCTTGATATCCCCCAACCTGACTGCAGAGTATCCGTGACTTATCCTTGTCTTGGTTTTGAGCACTTTACTACTTTCTGGTAAAAAACAATGTTCCAGGCTCAAAATGTACCTACTCCACCCTCACCCTGGAATCACCATGACATGAAAAATTTTTTAAAATGTCAGCTCCATTGTTTATCCTGGAACACTGCTAGCAAAGCAGCCCGCATTATGTGAGACCAAAACTCTTTAGACAAGAGTAAAGTAAGTCTCTTCAGTCGTGTCTGACTCTTTGCAACCCTTTGGATCTGTAACTTGCCGGGCTTCTCTGTCCATGGGATTCTCAGGCAAGAATACTGGAGTGGGCTGCCATACCCTTCACTAGGGGATCTTCCCAAACCAGGGATCAAACCTGGGTGTCCCACATTTTGAGCAGATTCCTTACCATCTGAGCCACCTGGGGATCCCTTTAGACATAAGTGCATGTTTGTAGGGTTTGTTTCATTTCTAGCTTTAGGAAAATTCAGTTATCTAACCTTTCTCTGACTAGTCCCTATACCTGAAACATAGCTTAAAAAAAAATCCATTAAGAACAAGATCAAGTGCTTTAAATTTCCAAAGTTCCTGTCTGTGGCTTGGTGTAAAATTTAAGGAAATAAGAAAAAAGACTCTATCCCCCACATGTGAAGGATACGATAATTAATCAGAAACAGTTCCTTGAAGGTTAATTCAGACAAACACTTAAACTCTGCAAGTCTGAGGGTGGCAGATGTGGGCCAGGCAGAGGACCTCCCAGGACAGGAGAGAGCATCCTTAGTGAGCAGCCTCAGGCATGTGTGACTGGTTCTTGCACTTACCTGCGTGTAGAATTCAAAGCCATCTGGAAAACAACAAGAGCTTAGGTGCCTGATCTTCATTACCTGAGGCTCCTCTCTTGGTAAAACCAACAGATGTTTCTCGTGGATTTCCGGCAAAGGAAAGGGGAATGCCACATGCCATTGGGCTGCAGCTTGACTCATGGTTTCACCAGGAGAGGAGGTGATGGGGTGTGAGGCATCAGGGATTGAATGCTGAATTTCAGGTCCCCAAAGTGCCCAGAGCAGGATTCTAGCACAGGCCAGTCACTGAATTCAGTTAAGCTTTCTCTACATAAAATATTGTACTTGCTTTTTAATTATTTTAACCCATCCTTTAGATATGTTAAGAATATGTATGTTTTAGCCAAATACATGTTGGTTGTTAAAATAAAAGCAGAGTTATTTCCCAGACAATATATAGATAGACGAAAATTGTCATAAACAATTAGAAAATTTTAAAAGGTCAATATAAAATAAAAATTGAAAAAGCAAAAAAAAAAAAAAACCAAAAAAGGATTCTACCTTGAAATCTTAAGCAAATTCTATTTTGTCAATGATATTCGATGTTTTCTTTCTGCAATTGTGTCAATCAACTTGTAAGGGACTTTTAATTTCCATTGTAAAGTAGTAACATACACTATTTTTGTTCACAGGTAGTCAATTATACCAGTAATATTTATTTTAAATCCATATTTTCAGTAGAAGTCTGAAAAAAAGAAAATTTTAATATATATATATATATTTTTCAGAGCACCACTTTATGTCTAAAGGTGAAATATCTGCTGCTTTCTTTTGGCAAGTTCTCACATGCCCACCTACGCGCCTGTGGGTTTATCTAAATCACAGGACTCTCTGCTATTGCCCAGTGAAAATCAAAGGCAGTTCCCCACAGCCTGCTGGAGCTGCTGAACAAAAGTCTACATGTGGTGATGTGGGCAGAATTCTGCTCTACTCCACACAGGGTGAGGACGTCCACTGGAAGCTGTGACGTGAATTTACTGCTGGCTCTCATCCCACAAGGGCAATAATACAATACAGAGGCTCTCCAATAGGCTTGATTTTTTTGTCCTGGGTTTTTTTTTTTTTTTTTTTTTGCTTTTAAGGAATAGTTTAATTGAGAAATAATTCACATACATTTTACCCATTTAAACTATAAAATTAGTTCATTTTAGCATGTATAAATTAACTATATACATTTATGTTAAATATATACATATATCCATAGTTGTGCAATCATTACCACTGTCTAATTTCAAACAATTTCATCTCAAAGTGAGACCCAGTACTCGTGAACTGTCATTCCCCTTATAACTGAGTTGTGATAATTCCTTATATATTTCATACCCAAGTTCTTTATCAGACACATTATTTACGAGTATTTTCAGTCAATGATCTGTGACTGGTCTTTTCATTTTCATCACAGTGTCTTTCAAAGAGCAGCTCTTAATTTTAACAAAGTTCAATTTGTCCATTTTTTTTTTTTCTTTTATAGATTGAACTTTTGCTGGTATTGCTAAGAAATTTTTGCTTAGTCTCAAGATCTTTGCCTGGGTATTTTTAATGCACTTGTGTAACCAGGCACTAATTATAACCTATCTCACCAAGGTCAGAAAATGCCCAGACTTGGCTTTCAACTCTAGCTTTTTTCTCAGGCAAAATGGACTCCGCAGGCCTGCTCAGACATTTCTTCTGTCTTCCCTCCCAGAGATGATCCCAGAACAAAGTATTAAACCCACTCAGTGGTTTCCTTTCTCTGTCTCCTCCCTGTTTCATTAATATTTCATCTCTAAGCCCGAGTTGCCAGGAACCATGGTCAAGGAACAGTGTGGTTTTGATGAAACCAGACCCTCAGCGTCTGACTTACTTGAAAGGCCAGCCTTGGTGGAAGCCGCCAGGCTGGGGAAGGAGGGCTGACACTCTGAGATCAGGATGTCCCCCACCCTCAGCCCCCACCCCACCCCCGCCCGTGTGAATCCATCTGCCTGTAGCTCCTGGTTTTGTGAGCTTTTGTTCTTGTCCATTTTTTAAAGCAACTGATTTTTTTGGTGGCGGGGGGCGGGTGGTGTTGTTGTTGTTTGTTTAACGCATGCATGGTGGACTTGGGCACACTGGTTAATGAACAAGAAGCTAATTTTTGATTCTCCCGCCCCCTCTATCCCCTTGTTTCCACCTGCTTGGATCCGCCCGGCCCCATGGAATAGGACCGCACTTTACACCTCCCCCCTGCCTGGCAGGCGGCAATTAGGTCGTGTTTGAAGACTGAAGAAGGTGAGCATCTTGCAAATAACGTGAGAAAAGGCTTTGCAGCAACTGGCCCTCCAAAGCGGAGGCGCGGGGGTCCGAGATGCTGGATCTTCCGGGCTCACTGCACGGAGACTGCGGAAATGTTCGCGTTATTTGCGAAGGTACGCGTCCCCGCGCCACCCGGGCTCGGCCTGTCCCGGCATCCGTCGGAGAACGCGCGTCTGTCTGAATTCTGCGTGGGTAAGCTCCTGCTCACGGGGTCCTCGAGCCGAAGGGAAGCCTGGATGTGTGCCTCCGTTGGGGAGGGGGAGGGATGGGGGCGGGGGTTGCCGAGAGGGTGGTACCCGGGTGGTACCCTGGGGGTTCCCAAGAGAGTAGCGACCAACATGAGCATCAATATGGAAGCAAAGATGCCCTGGGAGCCTGACCAGACCGAAGTCTTGATTTTTCTTCTCTCTCCATCCTCTCTCTGTTTCTCCACCCCCAGCTCTGTCCTCCTCTCAGAAAACCCTCCCCCCGGGGAATTGCGTCTACTTGGGGAGAGAGAAGACGGCAGGCTGTTGGTCTCCTTTCTACACGTAGCGGGGGCGCTTGCCAGCTTTATTAAGGAAGCTTTAGATTCTCGTTCTGGTGGGTGAGAGGGAGGGGGAGTCGGACAGGAAACAGCTGTCGCAGCGGTCAGTCCATGACGGATGGCCCCCGCGCCCCCCCGCCCCCCACACGTGGATTACCTGCTGACCTTCTTCTGGAGACAGAGGGAGGTTACAGTCCAGTGGCGGGTGGGGAGGCAGCAACTGATGTGTGTAATAATATGAGTTCAAAAAAAAATCCCTGTGGATGAGGAAACTGCAGATAATGGGTGACCACAGTTATTTAATAACTTCTGTCTTCACACTGCCTTACCTTGATCAGGACACCATCCCATCAAGCCTGGTAAGTAGCTCTAGTGACATGTGGTTGTTACATGTTATATGCATTTGGGGATGTTTTCATAGATATCTAGATGCCAGAACTGCAGTCACCCATTATCTGCCGTTTCCTCATCCACAGGAATTTTTTTGAACTCATATTATTACACACATTTGTTGCTGCCTCCCTCCACACTGGGTTGTAAACCCCTTTCTGTGAAAGGGTAATTCCATAAGGCAAAATGGATCTGTCTCTCAACTGAAATGGGTAAATAAGAAGCATCAACACAGTAAATTGGGCGTCCCCTCTTGTAAGACCCCAAACGTCTTGCATATTAGGTAACAAAGTGGCTTTTATCAATTTCCGAATGGTCCTGGTGAATATCAGATTGTACAATATAAGCTTTACTCATATGTCAAAAAGGAAAGGGAAGTAGAATATGGACTCATACACTTCACATTCAGCTGTGGAAAACACACACACACACACTAGGATGGACAGGGAAGCCTGGCATGCTCCAGTCCATGGATCACAAAGAGTCATACATGACTGAGTGACTGAACAGCAACAAAGGATGGATAATGAAGCAAATGAATGAAAAGGAGAAAAGAAGGATTTCTTTACTAGGAGAAAACAGCTGTTGTAAGAGCACCTACGAAACTAATGCTTCTTTCTGTTGATCAGGAACTATCATGAGTTTGAGCAAACTCTGGAAGACAGTGAAGGTCATGGAAGCCGCAGTGCTGCAGTCCATGAGGTCACAAAGAGTCAGACACGACTGAATAACAACACCATGCTGTGAAACGGAGGAAGGTAAAGTGTGTGCAGGTGTAGATGTGCACACACGGCTGCAGGGCCTTGATTCACCAGGACATTGACAACACGCTCTCCTTTTGCGCACAAGCTGAAAAAATAGTGTTAAAGGAAGAGTCATTTGGATGTGTGTCTGATGATAAAACCTTCCTCTCGATAGTTTGATGAATGAGTTCCTTTCCAACAGATGATAAGGAGATCTAGACCTGTGGCAAGGATCCTACCTAATCCTTGTTTGTCCAGCTCAAAACTCTTATTAGTATAAAGTTGACCCTGTGTGTTTCAGATTTTTTTTTTTAATAAGGGGAAAATGAACATGCATGTTCTGATGTCCTGAAAGCTTATCATGGTCACATGATAAACCTTATATCCTCTCAAAGTTGGTGTTTCTTGCTTTCCCTGACTGCCTGGGTTGGGTGTCAGCTCTGGTGCTTATTCTTGCTGATGTACTGACCTTGGGGTCACCGGGAGCCCCGCTCCGTCTGCTCCTCTTGCCTGAGCACTGTTCTCTTTACCCTTCATCAAATATTTAGTGGGCTCTCCTAAGCTCTCTTACAGAGAAGAGAGAAGACCAATTGTTAGGATTTGAAGCTTGTATCACGGTGTAGTTCCAGCCTCACAAACAAGGCTCCTGCAGGAAGGCTGTTCAGCCGCATTTAAGGTTCCAGTGAGACCCCCAGGGTCCTAAGAAGACCTGGACTGGGGACGGCTCTTCTGCCCCGCACAGCACCCCCATTTCTCCAGTTGCCTCCACCCATCCTGTGCTCCGGGACCACTCGCCCCAGCCCCTGCTCTCTGCCTCCTGTCTGCTGAGGTCTGGCCCCCACACTTAGCTCTGCATCTTCCTCCTGCTTGCTCTTCCCAGCCCCTCCTCTCCAGGACTCTTCAGTTGCCTCTTGAGTCATGGAGGTCATGCCCTTGCAGGATGGGACTGACCTTCAGCTAGTGGGCTTTGGATGTGGGCAGGAACGAGAATATTCTCCCCGTGTTCTTTGTAAACCAGGGACAGTGGTTCTGCTGTCATTTGAGAAAGTGAACATTTAGCATCTAGGCCAATTTTTATATGCTATTTTTTTTTCTTTCACCGTGCCGTATGGCATGTGGGATCTTAGTTCCCTGACCGGGGATTAAACTGGTGCCCTCTGCAGCGAAATCTTGGAGTCTTAACCACTGGACTGCCAGGGAAGTTCGAAATACGTATTGATTTTTGACAGTTCCAGCACATCCAGATTTACACACACGCACACAATTTTACAGACAAATCCATCTGTCCAGGTTATAAGAGGCAAAATTGTGTAGTAGCTAAACTTGAGTCAGAATGTCAGTATTTGAATCCCTTCTCTTATCTCCTCACCAGTTGTATATTCTTGAGCAGGTTATTTAACATTTCCCTGCCTCAATTTAAGCATCTGTAAAATGAGGATGACAATGGTATTATTCTCTTGCCTTTGTTACTGAATTTGCATCAATTTATTTCATATGATGCACTTAGGACAGTATCACGTTTTAGGTTTACAATTCCATCCTCAACATATCCATGAAAAGAGAGTAAACTTAGTAATTAACAGGGCTACAGACACTTTGCTGCCCTTAGTTGAGTGTTGACTGTATTTCAGGAGCTGTGTTGAGCACTTGCTGTCAATTGAATTACACAAGTTTACTGATGCCTCTGTAATTAGGAAAATTAGGCAGCTCTAATGAACAATTTTCTCATCCACAAAATGGGCACAAAATATCTTTTTTGAATTGTGATAACATTTTAAGTGAGGTTAGGTGAAGGATTGGCCAAAGTATTTACTACATGGTGACTGCAGTTACTGTTGTGATGGTTGTTAGTATTATCCTTGTTATTATTAATCACAGCAACTTGTTTTCTTAAAGAGTGAAAACAGATTGTGCTCATCCACAGACCCCACTCGCCAGCAGAAGTATAACATGATGCATATGTGCTCTTCTCAGGCCCTCAAGATCTGGGGGAACATTTATTTCTTTCCTCCTTCTAAAAGCACGTTTAGTCAGCGTATGGGTGAAACAGGGCTTCCCAGGTGGCTCAGTGGGTAAAGAATCTGCCTGAAATTCAGGAGACATGGGTTCAATCCCTGGGTCAAGAAGATCCCCTGGCGGAGGAAATGACAACCCACTCCAGTATTCTTACCTGGAGAATCCTATGGACAGAGGAGTCTGACCGGCTACAGACCATGGGGTCGCAAAGAATCGGACATGATGACGTGGCTGAACACACGCACACACCCCATAAGTGAAACAAGAGCAGGAGCAAAGGTAAAAGAATTCAGTCTTTGTTTTAAAATAGCACCATTATTTTGATACGGGATGGGATGTTTTAATTTTTCCAAACCTGGGTAGTCTTATGTATTTTGCTTGCATAATTGAAGAAATTAAGTTTAAGTACTGTTCATTCTCATTAACAATAGGAAGATTTAAAAAAAAAAAAAAAAAGGTAAGAAAAGCATCAAATAACGTCCTGCAAACCTCAGTGGTCCTGGACGGTTAAAATTGCTTTTCCACCAATGCAGCTGTGATACAGAGAGTGTTCCTGGGCTCCGGGAAGCTTTGTCTATAAACGACTCCATTTGGAGAGTGGCCCCTTGTTCTTTGGTGGTTGTTGTTGTTGTTACTTATTTATTTATTTCTTCCAGGAACAATATAAGGGTCTCCAATTAGTTGCAGGTGCAAATATTATGCATGCAATTAATTGTCTTCAAATGGTTAATTATGGGCAGAATTGGCTAATTCGGGGTGCAATTAACTGCTTGCCACTTCTTCGGAGAATGCCCGTAGACAATTGTGTCTGCAATTAATTTACAAGAGCCATTCCAGTGAAAACCTTGAGCTATAAATCCAAGAATAGAGTGGGAGGATATTTTTTTCGAAGCAGGATTTCACTCTGGGTTAATTGCATTGACTCTTTCCTTTGCCTTTTCTATGCAGGTTGACTGTAAATGGAGTTTTCTATGAGCTTCAGACATGATTGGAGCAGGCCTGCTGCCTTGGAGAATGCTGAAAAGGAGGAGAGAATCAGGGAACCTTCATGGAAGCCGAAGGACCCTCGAGCAGCCAGGGTCCAAATGGCCTTTCAGGAAGCCCTGTTGTCCATGTGGTGGTGGTTTAGTTGCTCAGTCATGTCCATCCGACTCTTTCGTGACCCCGTACACTATAACCTGCCAGACTTCTGTCCATAGGATTTCTCAGGCAAGAATAGTGGAGTGGGATGCCATGCCCTCCTCCAGGGGATCTTCTTGATGCAGGGATTGAACCTGGTCTCCTGCATTGACAGGTGGGTTCTTTACTGCTGAACTGCCAGGGAAGGCCCTGTTGTCCATCAGTTCAGTTCAGTTCAGTAGCTCAGTCATGCCCGACTCTTTGCGACCCCATGGGATGCAGCATGCCAGGCTTCCCTGTCCATCACCAACACCAGGAGCTTGCTCAAACTCATGTCCATCAAGTCTGTGATGCCATCCAGCCATCTCATCCTCTGTCATCCCCTTTTCCTCTTGCCTTCAATCTTTCCTAGCATCAGGGTCTTTTCCAGTGATTCAGCTCTTCACATCAGGTGGCCAAAGTATTGGAGCTTCAGCTTCAGTATCAGTCCTTCCAATGAGTATTCAGGACTAATTTGCTTTAGGATGGACTGGTTGGATCTCCTTGCAGGCCAAGGGACTCTCAAGAGTCTTCTCCAACACCATAGTTCAAAAAATTCTTCAGTGCTCAGCCTTCTTTATGGTCCAACTCTCACATCCATATATGACTGCTGAAAAAACCAAAGCTTTGACTAGATGGACCTTTATCAGTAAAGTAATGTCTCTGGTTTTTAATATGCTGTCTAGGTTGGTCATAACTTTTCTTCCAAGGAACAAGTGTCCTTTGATTTCATGGCTGCAGTCTCCATCAGCAATGATTTTGGAGCCCCCCAGAATAAAGTCTCTCACTGTTTCCATTGTTTCCCCATCTATTTGCCTTGAAGTGATGGGACTGGTTGCCATGATTTTAGTTTCCTGAATGTTGAGCTTTAAGCCAACTTTTTCACTCTCCTCTTTCACTTTCATCAAGAGGCTCTTTAGTTCTTCACTTTCTGCCATAATGGTGGTGTTATCTGCATATCTGAGGTTATTGGTATTTTCCTGAAATTCCAGCTTGTGCTTCCTCCACCCAGCATTTTGCATGATGTACTCTGCATATAAGTTAAATAATCAGGGTGATAATATACAGGCTTGACGTACTCCTTTCCCGATTTAGAACCAGTCTGTGGTTCCATGTCTGGTTCTAACTGTTGCTTCTTGACCTGCATACAGGTATCTCACGGGGCAGGTAAGGTGATCTGGTATTCCCATCTCTTTAACAATTTTCCGCAGTTTGCTGTGATCCACACAGTCAAAGCCTTTGGTGTAGTCGATAAAGCAGAAGTAGATATTTTTCTGGAACTCTCTTGCATTTTTGATGATCCAAGGGATGTTGGTAACTTGATTCCTGGGTTCCTCTGACTTTTCTAAATCCAGCTTGAACATCTGGAAGTTCTTGGTTCACATGCTGTTGAAGCCTTACTTGGAGAATTTTGAGCCTTACTTTGCAAGCATGTGAGGTGTGTGCAGTTGTGCCTGTTGTCCATGGTTCCTGCTTATTTGTTTTATCTGCACGTTCATTCATCTCTGTACCTTTTCTGGAACTGTATTCAGTGCATTTGCAGAAATGGGCATCCTCATGTCTTCCCCATCATGTTCAGTGTCTCCACTCAACCGATTTTTTTTTTTTAATTTTATTTTATTAGTTGGAGGCCAATTACTTCACAACATTTCAGTGGGTTTTGTCATACATTGACACGAATCAGCCATAGAGTTACACGTATTCTCCATCCCGATCCCCCCTCCCACCTCCCTCTCCACCCGACTCCTCTGGGTCCTCCCAGTGCACCAGGCCCAAGCACTCGTCTCATGCATCTCACCTGGGCTAGTGATCTGTTTCACCATAGAAAATATACATGCTGTTCTTTTGAAACATCCCACCCTCACCTTCTCCCGCAGAGTTCAAAAGTCTGTTCTGTACTTCTGTGTCTCTTTTTCTGTTTTGCATATAGGGTTATCATTACCATCTTTCTAAATTCCATATATATGTGTTAGTATGCTGTAATGTTCTTTATCTTTCTGGTTTACTTCACTCTGTATAATGGGCTCCAGTTTCGTCCATCTCATTAGAACTGATTCAAATGAATTCTTTTTAACGGCTGAGTAATATTCCATGGTGTATATGTACCACAGCTTCCTTATCCATTCATCTGCTGATGGGCATCTAGGCTGCTTCCATGTCCTGGCTGTTATAAACAGTGCTGCGATGAACATTGGGGTGCACGTGTCTCTTTCAGATCTGGTTTCCTTGGTGTGTATGCCCAAAAGTGGTATTGCTGGGTCATATGGCAGTTCTATTTCCAGTTTTTTAAGAAATCTCCACACTGTTTTCCATAATGGCTGTACTAGTTTGCATTCCCACCAACAGTGTAAGAAGGTTCCCTTTTCTCCACACCCTCTCCAGCATTTATTGTTTGTAGACTTTTGGATAGCAGCCATCCTGACTGGCGTGTAATGGTTCCTCATTGTGGTTTTGATTTGCATTTCTCTGATAATGAGTGATGTGGAGCATCTTTTCATGTGTTTGTTAGCCATCTGTATGTCTTCTTTGGAGAAATGTCTGTTTAGTTCTTTGGCCCATTTTTTGATTGGGTCATTTATTTTTCTGGAATTGAACTTCAGGAGTTGCTTGTATATTTTTGAGATTAATCCTTTGTCTGTTTCTTCATTTGCTATTATTTTCTCCCAACCTGATGGCTGTCTTTTCACCTTACTTATAGTTTCCTTTGTAGTGCAGAAGATTTTAAGTTTCATTAGGTCCCATTTGTTTAGTTTTGCTTTTATTTCCAATATTCTGGGAGGTGGGTCATAGAGGACCCTGCTGAGATTTATGTCGGAGAGTGTTTTGCCTATGTTCTCCTCTAGGAGTTTTATAGTTTCTGGTCTTACATTTAGATCTTTAATCCATTTTGAGTTTATTTTTGTGTATGGTGTTAGAAAGTGTTCTAGTTTCATTCTTTTACAGGTGGTTGACCAGTTTTCCCAGCACCACTTGTTAAAGAGGTTGTCTTTTTTCCATTGTATATCCTTGCCTCCTTTGTCAAAGATAAGGTGTCCATAGGTTCGTGGATTTATCTCTGGGCTTTCTATTCTGTTCCATTGATCTATATTTCTGTCTTTGTGCCAGTACCATACTGTCTTGATGACTGTGGCTTTGTAGTAGAGTCTGAAGTCAGGCAGGTTGATTCCTCCAGTTCCATTCTTCTTTCTCAAGATTACTTTGGCTATTCGTGGTTTTCTGTATTTCCATACAAATTGTGAAATTATTTGTTCTAGTTCTGTGAAAAATACCGTTGGTAGCTTGATAGGGATTGCATTGAATCTATAGATTGCTTTGAGTAGAATAGCCATTTTGACAATATTGATTCTTCCAATCCATGAACACAGTATGTTTCTCCATCTGTTTGTGTCCTCTTTGATTTCTTTCATCAGTGTTTTATAGTTTTCTATGTACAAGTCTTTTGTTTCTTTAGGTAGATATACTCCTAAGTATTTTATTCTTTTTGTTGCAATGGTGAATGGTATTGTTTCCTTAGTTTCTCTTTCTGTTTTTTCATTGTTAGTATATAGGAATACAAGGGATTTCTGTGTGTTAATTTTATATTCTGCAACTTTACTATATTCATTGATTAGCTCTAGTAATTTTCTGGAAGAGTCTTTAGGGTTTTCTATATAGAGGATCATGTCATCTGCAAACAGCGAGAGTTTCACTTCTTCTTTTCCTATCTGGATTCCTTTTACTTCTTTTTCTGCTCTGATTGCTGTGGCCAAAAGTTCCAAGACTATGTTGAATAGTAGTCACTCAACCGATTTTTACAGCTACTTTTAAATTTACTTATCAACAGAGATCAACACTTAAACAGATTCTTTCCACAATCATTTAATTACAGTTTTAAAATTTGTTATGTTCTTTCTACGGACCAACCACTGAGCTAAGTACTATGATTACGTTATATTTAATCCTTACAATAATCTCATGTACTAGGCCTTTTTTTTTATCCCCATTTTGCTTATAAAATTAAAAGAGTTTTGGTGACTTGCAGGTAAATGTTGGAGCTGAGATTAAACCACGGCTGCATGAATCCAAGCCCTAGATCTTGGTGACTCTGCGATGTTGGGCACGCATTTCAGACCTGAAAGGGCACTTCCGTGCTACTCTCTCTAACTTCTTCTTGGACAGACAGAGCAACCGAAGACACACAGCTGGGGACAAAGCCAAGCTTAGAAGCCAGTTTTCCAGCCCCCCAGACTAACGTTCTAACTACAACGAGTTGCCAAATGCAAATTCCATGCAGATAGCTTGGTCCGCTATCTGTTCCTTCTTCATAAGGGATCATTCTCCTGTGGAGTCTGAATTGTCCGTGTGTCTACGTTGACCACTGATGGGGAATGCCATTCCACTGAAAGTGCCTCTCAGGACTGTCCTGGGACCGCAAGCAGCGAAGGGCTCAGGTTGCAGCCACTCTCCAGGCTGGAACAAATGCACTACTCGGCTGTTCCTCACATCTTGTTTCTTTAGCACTGGGATAGGGTGGGTAATCAAAGGTGACAAGCTTCCTCCACTCCTCTGGTGCCTCTCGCTATGCAGGCTGGCCATATGCACGTAAATCTGCAGAGGCAGCTGCTGTGAGTCTCAGATGCAGAGACTCTGAGCCACGTGGGGCTTTGTAACATTGCTGCAAGGAAGGAAGGAACGCCATCAGTCGTCACATTATTGGAAGGAAGGAATGTGTGTGCAGCTAGCAGAGAAAGAAGACACAAAGTTCTGCCAACATGAGATTAAATCACCTTGGGTTTGTGTAACTGATTTGGGTTGCATCTCTTTTAAGGATGCTTTTCTGGTACTCAGATACGGGAATGGCAGAGCAAGCCCATCCCATGGAGGCTGGCCCACTTGCAATTTTTTGTTCCCTGCCATTGGTGGAGTCTCTGAGAAGCTAAAGGGGTTCAAGTACAAGCGGCAATAACCTAAATGTTGTGTGATGAAGGAGGTCAGCACAAAAAGGATGGATGCCCTTCTTTTTGCTTCTGGTGAATTGTAAACTACTTTTTGGAGTAAAAGTCAACAAAGGGGGTGAAAGAAATCTATCCAGATATGTGCATCTGCCATGTGTCAGGGTCTTCATACACCTTGTCTTTAAACCTATCCATCTGCCTTGCATGAGAGATGTTTGTTACCATTTTAATAAAGAGTAGATAAGTCTGGGAGAGATGAGCCAGCTTGCCAAAGCTTGCACACCCCGTCAAGCCCAGAGAGCCCAAAAGGAGGTGTCATGGGGTTGATGATAATGATAGTTAAGATCTGTTGTTTCCTTGTGTCTTGTTTTCCAAAACTTCCTGTAAGATGACTTTGAGTAAGGTTGGGTTCTCACCATTTTTTTAGGATGATGGGTAACTCTAAACTCTTTTCTCCTGTAAAATATGACTTTGTTTTGCTCCTAAATAGGTGTGACTTGGGGAAACATCTTCCGTTTCCATC